>NC_141994.1:48270308-48583782 GCF_049901715.1 Pseudonaja textilis
TCTGTTGTGTGCTCTTGTATTGTTGCAGTTGCAGTTGAAGTAGTCATTGACTGGTAGGACATTGTAGCAGATAATTTTGTGTACTACGCTTAGTGGTACCCAAAATTCTTGCATGGAAGTTTCCTCAAAGTACGCATCTTTCACTCCCACCAAACTGGCAGTAATTTGCTTGTCTGAATTAAAAGTGGTGCTTTGTAGAATGCTGATCTCATACCCACTTTTGTGCTGAATGTGGCTACAAGATGGCAGAACACACAAGAGTGCTGGGAGTATCCCTTCACAATTAAGTAAGTGGGGAAATTCCATGATTGTTCTAAAAGACTGCTGTATAACATACCAGCTTGAACAGGGGTGGGGTGGGGGGAGGAGAGAGGCGTGCCAAAACCAGAAATCACTTTTAAAGCTGCTGCCTGCACCAGTAACCATGATTAAACCAGAGCCCCCAAAACAAGCCCAAAAACGCTAGATTCTGAAGCCGTGGAGCCCTAATAATGCTGGCAGACTCCTGCTAACTGATCCGGAGCCTTCCTCTCCTTCTCCAGAGAAGTGAAGCTCTTTCCATCGAGCCCTATTAACCACACTGGTGGAGCTCTTGAACTGAATCACTTGGAGCCAGCGGAGTGCAAACAACGTACCTTCATTTAAATCCCTCACACACCTGATAGAAGTATCTTCCACGCCAGACAATGTGTTTCCATTAATATCCCCCATACAGTTTCCCCGGAGCCACATCGGACAGCTGGCAGGGAGAAACGAGGGAGGAGAAAGCCCTGAGGCTCTTAGGAGCTGAAAGTCACCCTGGACAGGTGTATTTGTAAACAGCAATGGATCATGCCCAGTATTTCCTAGCCGAACCACAGACAACTACAATGATCTAATACTTATTGATTTTACAGAAGACAATGTTGAAAAAGCACTACGCAATCTAAAACCATCTCTATCTGTTGGACCGGATGGAATATGTGCCTACTTCTTTAAAAAGCTATCCACTGCCATAGCCGAACCTCTAAGCATAATCTTTGAAAAATCTTTCAGGACCAGCTCCTTGCCTAACCTATGGTCACAAGCCACGGTCATCCCCATCTTCAAAAAGGGAGACCCCAGCCTATTTGAAAATTACAGACCAATCTCTTTATGCTGCGTCACCTGTAAAGTCATGGAATCAATTATTAACCAATCCATTATCCTCCACTTAGAGACAAACAACCTACTCTCTAATAAACAATTTGGTTTCAGGAAAAAGCTATCCTGTAATCTGCAACTCTTACACTGCAAACACATATGGACTACACAACTCGATCAGGGCAAAGCAATAGATGCAATCTACATAGACTTCTGTAAAGCCTTTGATTCAGTGGTACACGGCAAACTACTCCTAAAGCTAAAATCTTATGGTATCTCTGGACAACTGCATAACTGGATAGAAGCATTCCTGTCGAACAGACAACAAATGGTCAAAATTGGGAGTGTCCTATCAAATTCTGTACCTGTCAATAGTGGTGTCCCCCAAGGCAATGTTCTAGGACCAACTCTCTTCATACTCTACATAAATGACCTCTGTGATCATATTAAGAGCAACTGCGTTCTTTTCGCTGATGATGTAAAGCTGTTCAGTACCACAGACAATACTGCTACCCTTCAAAAAAGATCTTGACTATGTATCAGAATGGTCAAACAAATGGCAACTTCAAATCTCAACAAATAAATGCTCTGTCTTATATATTGGCAAAAAAATCAGAAAATAAAATACAAGCTGAATAGTCAAGATCTTGTTGATGATCCAAGCTCTGTAAAGGACCTTGGAATACTCATCTCTAATGATCAAAGTGCTAGAGCCCACTGTAACTACATAGCCTAAAAGGCATTAAGAGTTGTTAACCTAATCCTACGTAGCTTTTTCTCTGGTAATATCACACTACTAACTAAAGCATACAAAACATTTGCTAGACCAATACTCGAATACAGCTCATCAATCTGGAACCCACATTACATATCGGATATTAATACAGTTGAGAAAGTCCAGAAATATTTCACAAGAAGAGTTCTCCACTCCTCTACTCGTAAAATACCTTATGCCACCAGACTTGAAATTCTAGACCTAGAAAACCTTGAATTACACCATCTTCGGTCCGATCTTAAGTATGGTATATAAAATCATACATTGCAATGTCCTACCTGTTAATGAATACTTCAGCTTCAACCATAACAACACAAGAGCACACAATAGATACAAACTCAAGGTTAACCGCACCAAACTTGATTGCAGGAAATACGACTTCAGCAACAAAGTGGTCAATGTCTGGAATATTCTACCTGACTCTGTGGTTTCTCCCCAAACCCCAAAAACTTTAACCTTAGACCAGGGGTGGGCAACTATGGCCCTTTTATGAATTATGGACTTCAACTCCCAGAATTCCTGAGCAAGCCATGCTAGCTCAGGAATTTTGGGAGTTGAAGTCCACAAGTTATAAAGGGGCCATAGTTGCCCACCTCTGCCTTAGACTGTCTACTATTGACCTCACCCCTTTCCTAAGAGGTCTGTAGGGGGCGTGCATAAGTGCACCAAGGTGCCTACCGTCCCTGTCCTATTGTTTCTTTTATTTTTCTTACATGTATCCATTTCATGTATTCATAACTGTGTTTATACTTATACTTATTATCTTGTAAGCAATTGACAAATCAAATAAATAAAAATAAAATAAATAATTCTGTTATCTATAGTCCCATCAGTTGGGTTACAGGAGTATGTGTATGTTAGTGGGAAGAATTGCCTCCATAGAAAGCATACTGAAATATACCTCCGGTCCAAAGGTTTTAATAAAACTCTTGTAAGATGCTCAGTGGACTCCAGCAGATTGTGGCAGAAGGCGAAGGCTGGCAAAAGCCGGGAAGTTCCACAGTCAAGATAACCGTGCAGCAGACAGTATAAGAAAGGCAGGAAGGGCAAGAGGGGACACATGAGTGAACACGAGTGATAATGCAATGAAATCTGAGGATAGAATAATTCAAAGGTATTTCAAAGTTGCTTAATTATATTTTGAAATTGGCTTTCTGCATTCCCAATAGGAATCTTAAGGCTTATAACATACATACTTTATGTGCTTGCTGTTGGACCACTGAAAAATGATTCCATTCTTAGTGAAAATGCAAATATTTATAAAGCTGACTAGGGCATCTGTATGGGATCTTTTGTTTATTTCTCCTTCCTTTTTCTTCCAGATGTGCAGAAATCCTACTTGATAAAGAAATCAACCAGATTCAGTTTCTGGACCCACGATATGGTGCTACACCCCTTCATTGGGCCAGAAATGCAGAGGTGAAAATGTACAATATCATTAGAGATGATAAATCATTTATTTTTAATTTTGTTTTTACTACCCAGGAGCCTTATTCTCCTGGGAATAATTCTTTTCCCCAATCCATTGCTAACATTTCATTGTCTATGAACCAAGACAAAAAGGCATAGAATTCATTAAAGGTATGTCTTTGGTGCCATAATTCAAAAGGGTAGTATTAGAATTCTGGTTAAAAAAACAAAATTAAAACCCCTAGTTAATTTAGTTATTGAAGGTATAAGAGCAGTGTCTTTGGTTCTTGTTGTCAGAAAATGGCAAAAATAAAGGTTGGGCCTCTCTCAGAATATTTTAAAAAGCTGCTGTTATGGTCAGCTCTGTTTTTCATTTTTACACACTAAACCCTAGAAAACAAAGTATGAGAGAAAAGGTTATTGGAACCTTCAAGAAGAATTGTATTTTGTAGATTGACTGAAATACATTTTGAGGTGCTTTCTTGTTACGTAAATAAGTCTAGATCAGAGGTTTCCAAACTTGCCAACTTTAAGACTTGTGGACTTCAACTCCCAGAATTCTCCAGCCAGTCTAGATAGTAGTTGTCTTGTTCAAATGTTGATATGTGACTGCAGAGGAGCAGCTGCAGCAGCCATAACTTTGGGGACCAGGTACAACTACCATTTGTTTAGTGCAGTCATAACTGAATGGTTGCTGAATGAATGGTCATAACTTGAGGACTATCTGTAAAGGAGAATGGTTTCGTAACTAAAATAAAATTGTTTTTAAAGAGCTGCAAATATTTAAATCATGAAAAATAATCATAGAAGAAGCTCTTGGAAGAAAAGGGCACATGCTGCAATTCCTATTTGTGGTTTCTCCCTCTCTGACTCTAGATGACTCGGATGCTTATTGAGTATGGCTGTGAAGTGAATGCCCTCAGTGCATCAGGGGAATCAGCCCTTCATATCGCTGTGCGGCGTGGGCGTTTTGATTGCACAATGGTGTTGTTGACGCATGGAGCTATGCCAAACACTAAAGAGAAGAATGGCAACACACCACTTCATCTGGCCATGCAGGTGGGCCTTTCATCATTTGGATGTTTTTCTAGCAGATGAGAGAGGTGCTTTCTTTCTAAAATGCACAGAGCAGAGGGTGGACACAAGGTACTTCTGCAAGACCTTTGACTCTTTTGCAGCAAGCAACCTAAATTTTTCACTAAAGTTTTCTAGCAACAGAACTAACAATGTGTCCTCCTTGGCTTTAACAAAGGAAGCTTGCTTTGCATGTGTGAAAGAAAAAGTAAATTACATTCTCATAACTTAAAACCTATCTTTGGTTTCAAGCTTCTTTAAACCTGTCTGTATGTCTTTTATACCAATTTCCAGTCGGCAGAGTTCAGTGTTTTTGTAAAAAAGAAGATAGAGCCAACAAATATAAGCTATGCTCATCTTTGCAGTGAGCATACTTTCCAATTTTATTATATATATCACCCGTCACTTGATCCAATACGTTTTTATATTTATTTATCTCATCACCACCACCATTCTAATCTAGATAAACCAGCTATTCTACCAAAAGAAGGTTGGAGATCCTGATCTGATAAGCCAACTGGCAGTTTGTATTGTGAAAAATCTATACCTAGGCCTCTCCACTTTATTGGGCTTCTGGAGATCCATAAAGATCTCGTTATTCAAGAGGGCTTTTGAGGAGGTGGAAGTTTAGCCTACCCTCGAGGAATGGCATTGCCATGTGATGTTGATCAGAATGATGCAGTGTTTTTAACCCAAGGTTTGATATTCTTTAAGCAGCTTTAGTTCTACAGAAAACCTAGTGGCATAGATACACAAAACAGACGGTAAAATGGGTGGGTATTCCAAAATAGACTAGATAGATGGAGAGAACTAGGACAATAAGTTTCCATTAACAACTTCCTTTCTTCCCAATAGCAAGACCACATAGAAATGATCAAGGCCCTTATTGTGTTTGGAGCAGATGTGGATATCCCCAATGATTTAGGGGAGACACCTGGATTGGTGGCAGCCAGAACAAGCAAAGGTAGGAAGAACTTTTGAATAGAAGCAGGATGGTGGGAGGGTTGATCTTGGTCTACCCAGCTGGGTTCTGTTTACACTGTGAACAGAATCCATGTGTACTTAAGCCCTGGATCTTGAGGTTTAGGGCGTAAATCAGTACTTCCCAGTGAAGGTCTGCTATGGAATAGAAATTTAGAATCAGATAAATAACCAACAATGGAGGGGAGCATTAAGAATTAGGCCCTAGAGCTACCTCATTAAAATTTCTCTCCATTGCTCTTGACAAGCATGTTCACTTTCAGATACAAGCTCTTCCCGGGTACAAGAAATAAGTTGGCTCAGAGCTTTCAATAGTGACTGTTTTTTTTATTTGTTTTAATAATTTTCTGTTTAATGCATGTGATTCCTGCCTCACTTATGCAAGGTGCCAACCGGAAGGTTCTTTTAGATCTGCTGAAAATTATAGGGATTGAGCGCTTCCTTCCACCTGGCATATCTACCTCATCAACATCCACTTCCGCCCTCCCAGAAAGATCATCAGCCCCACGGAGTTCTGGCTTAGGTAACCTACTACCTAGCTCTGCGCCTTTCTTCTTTTCACTCTCTTGGACCACTTTCACATCTGAAGATTTCCAAGATGGGGTTGCGCTTAGAATAAGAAATCTTATGTTAAAATGAATGCCAGTGTACACATCCATATTGCTACTCTAATCAGTTCTGTTGGTTACAGATTTCCAATACTGTGTGGATGTGCTAGAAAAGTGATCATTGCATCGGAGCAATCAGGACAACCAGTCTTGTGACTTTCTACCACGTTCTATTGTAATTTACCCTATTATAATCCCAATGACTTTTCCTTCATATTCTTACAGCTATAATAATATAATATTTTAAAAGAGACAGATTAATAAGTAGCTCTTAAATTAGCAGATAAGCTTGCTATATTCACTGTAGACAGGGCTCTTATAAGCATTGCATACAGGGAAGTGAGTTAACAGGCATGATTTACTGTCACTGATTATGGTGACTCTGGACAGATATGCCTATCCCATCATTTCCTTCTGAGCAATGCCTTGAGAAATAGAAACCTCAGATTCTATTGAATCTGGATACCACAGTGACTGAAGAAATACATCTTAAACTCTCAGTTTTAACCCGTGCCTGCGCTGTCCAGAAAATGAGAAATTTTATGTTATGTTCATTGCTCTGTGTTTTTCTAGACTACCAAGACATCATCCATGTTTCAGCAGCTCTTGGCAACTTGCTGAAGACACCAGATGTGGTGGACTCTGCCCCTGAGAAGAGGAGAAAGTAAGCAAGTAGGGTCGGTGAGAGTGACATAGGTGCTTTAGATGTCCTTGCGTGGGGAAGATGTAGTAAAGATGCATTAAATTCCTGGAAAGAAAGGCTTCCTTGCCTACTGTTTCTCTTTTCTGTGGCTCAGTTGTACTCTTAGGAACAATTACTTTGGTACATTAGATGTATTATATAATGCATATAAACATTTAACTATCTCCCTGAGTCATCTGAATGTGAAGAACAAGGCGAGTTACTTCTGGGGCTGACACTTCCCTTGTTTTCTCTGTTCCCCTTCTCTAGCCAGGACCGCCTCCTGAGTCTGGACGGTGGGGGTGTCCGGGGCATTGTACTCATCCAGTTTCTCATCGCTATAGAGAAAGCTGCAGGGCGTCCCGTCAAAGAGCTCTTTGACTGGGTGGCGGGGACTAGTACAGGGGGAATTCTGGCCCTGGCTATTATACATGGTAAGAAGTGATGTGAATAGCAAGTAATCCCATGTGGAAATGACTCAGTGTGGGATGGGAATGGTCACTGAATTGGGAAGAAAATGGTGGTGGTGGTGGGGTTGCTCTTTAAAACCTGAATTGGGTTCCCGATTTCTTGTCAAACTGCCACATTATATAGCTCGTTGTGCCCAAATCATTCACATTGCTGTGTTGGCTTTGCCATTTTTATTTTTATTTTTTGCTACATCTGTAAATCGGTAAGCTCATAAGCTCAGTTCCTTTCTAGTTAATTTTTATTTCTAATCTTTAAGCAATAAACATGCATTCAGTCTAGAAGAGGGCTATAAAAAGCTTTTTTATTGATTAGGTGAAAGAACTAAGGGTTCCTGATCCAGAAATGGAGATTCAGTTTAATGCTTCCATTGCTGGAGATAGGTAGAAGACAACCCTAGTTTATATTGTATCACCCCCATTACTGTAGGTAATGTCTCATCCAGATATATTTTGTATCTGCCCGTCAAACAATTCTTCAATTGTTCTTTACCACTATTCATCAGAAGCTGCCATATTTTATCATGTAATCATTAGTCCTCATGGTCTATATCAGGAGTGTCAAACTCAAAACCTGCAGGCCAGATCTGGCCCATAGGATACTTGGATCTGGCTTGTGGGGCTACCCTGAAAACAATGAAGGACTGGCCCTTTGCCAGCAAAAATGGGCTTCCAAGCTCCATTTCTGGCTGCAGCGATCTCCTGCAACCCTCTGCCAGCAAAAGGAGAGCCCGTTTTTGCTGGCAGAGCACTCAGGCTGCCACAGGCGCCCCCGACATGAGTGACATCAAGCTGGCCACACTCACCCCTGCCCCATGAGGTCAAATACAACCCCGATGCGACCCTCAAAGAAATAGAGTTTGACACCCTGGTCTATATTTAAAATGACCACGTGTTTTTCTAGTTTTTCAGCCAGTCTCTCTTTGAGAACAGATAGCAAGAGATTGAATGAGGGATCCATTGCATCCAAAGCATGCAGTATATGGATCCTTTACACAGAATGGCTCATCTACATTGCATTCTTGTATCTGACGTAGTCTTATGTATTCTTTCCCGCTATTGAACTTCTGTTACACATTTGGTGATTTCACTCATTGCACAAAACATGGATTTCCATACTTTCATCAAGATGTTTAGATAACTTCCTGCCTGTTTCTATCAGCTGGATTGGAACCAAAGGTGTTCTCCAGGAAACCGTCAATCAATCCATCAGTTTATTACAGTCTTAGACCACAGACCAGAACAAATAAAAACGCTCAGTAAATGTACAATTAAAAATTCTAGTATAAAACAATAAACAACAACTAAAACCTATAATAAAATCCAGTCTGCCAATTATACATGGTCTAACTATACTAAGATTACAATCCATAAACGGTGTGGCCCATTCTCTGGGAAACCAATAACGCTGCTGTTCTTCTTAGGGAAGCCCATGGACTACATGCGCTGTGTGTACTTCCGCATGAAAGATGAGGTCTTTCGAGGGTCACGGCCCTATGAATCGGAGCCTCTTGAGAATTTCCTGAAAAAGGAGTTTGGAGAACATACCAAAATGACAGATATCAAGAGTCCCAAGTAAGCCAAAATAAAAACCATTAGGGTGGCTTCCTGAACCCTCTATTCTCCCTTAATTAACTCTGCTGGTCATTAATATACCTTCCCTTATTCAAAGTAGTTTTGGCATCTCATCAGTACCTAAATAGTAAATTGCCTAGCAAAGTTATAATACCACTTTATGACCCATAGAAGAATGATAACACACACTAAGCTGTCCTGGTCAGGGGAATGATCCATTTTTCTTACTTCTTTCTAGTAAAAGTATTTTTCATTAAAAAAACAGTTTTTTCATCAAGGATTACCTGATCTCCTTTAACTAGCAGTTTGAGTCATTTACTTTCTGTCTGGAGAGCATAAAGTATTGGTACTGCGCTGTGGTCTATGCCTTACAATCAAGTTGAAATTTTGTCTTGTTCAACCTTTTGCAGAGTCATGTTGACAGCAACATTATGTGACCGACAGCCTGCTGAACTCCATTTGTTCAGGAATTACAATCCGCCAGAAGGAAGAAACAAATCCCGTTTCAGAATGATGGGCTCATTTCAACCAATGACCAAGCCGGAAGGTAAATACAGGTAGTTCTTGACTTAGGTCCACAATTGAGCTCAAAATTTCTTTTGTCCTGCTTATCAGAAGGTTGCAAAAGGTGATGATGTAACCCTGGGACACTGCAATCATCATAAATATGAATCAGTTGTCAAGCATCCGAATTTTGATCACGTGACTATAGCTGCGAAGATCATAAGTGTGAAAAATAGTCATAAGTCACTCTTTAATGCTGTTGTAACTTTGAACAGTCACTAAATGAACTGTTGTAAGTTGAGGATTATCTCTACCTATTCCCACAGACCAGGGATATAAGTTGCAGTGGGAGGCGGGAGTGGTGGGAGGACCGTGTAAGGAATACATAACTCTGCCTCATTCACCCCCTTGTGGAGAATTGGATGAAACAAAATAATCATACACTTGTTCTGACCCAAACCTGGTTCCAAGGAAGCAAACATGAGACAGCACAACCTTATAATGTTTCTTAATGAATCCCGTTCCTTTACGGGTAAAAAGCTGCTTCAAACCAATTAGCTCCGATAAGAAAGAGCCTTGTCAAGGTTTTGCAAGGCTGCCAAGAACACCAGATAAAATTACTAAGCAATAACTCTAACACAAAGAGTCTCCATACACCAACTCAGATATTCCTAACATCTACCAGGCTCAAATGTAAAACTTCTTTGCCTTCTGCAAAGAACTGCGGTTTCTCAGCTGGCTTTTATCACCTCAGGGAGGGGCCACTACCTTGCAACCTTACGCCCGAGTCACCCATGCTGCTGCAGCTGCTCTTTCCTTCGAGCATCCCAGCACACGTGTGGGCTCCTCATGGACCTCTTCATCGCTGCTACCAGCCTCCACAATCTCCAAAGGCAGCATTATATTTTTTCTTCTTCAGAATTAAAGTGTAATCAAAATAATGTAAGGAGATCTTCTTTTGGCTTCCCTACTACCTCCAAATTTTTCCTTGATTTGAATTTTCTTGTGTTTATTTCCATTTCCCTGAAAGGCAGATAGCCCGATAGTCTTGCTTTGTAGTGTATTATAATATTGATATACATTCTTGCTGATAAGTCACTGCTTTTTGTTTGCTCCTTATAGATCAACTGGTATGGCAGGCTGCCCGTTCCAGTGGAGCTGCTCCAACATATTTTCGACCTGTAGGGCGGTTTCTGGATGGAGGGCTGCTAGCCAACAACCCCACTTTGGATGCCATAACCGAGATCAATGAATATAATAAGTCTTTAATCCAGAAAGTATGGCTTTATTCTGCAAGAATACTCATTAAAGACACATTCTAATCTGCACATGCAATTTTCTAAAATGTCTTAAGGTTGAACCATTTATCCCTCCACAGAGATAGTATTTTTTTCTTTAAAAAAAAACAGATTTTGAAGGAATTCAGAACCTAATGAATGTCCCTGGGTGACTAAAACGTGAAATGTTTCAGTTGGTTTTGTTTAGCTGTGGGGCAAGAAGAGCATAAAGGAGCACTGCTGGAAATTAGGTGTTTTGCTACCAATTTGGCAATGTAATTTGTGGGTGCTCAAATTCATTAATGGGATCTAAAAGTATCTGGCAAACAACATAATCAATAAACATTTTCATCAAAGCCCCCCAGAGCAAGCTGCATCAGCCAATTTCTAACAGAAGGCACATCATATAGCCGGCACTTTAGTTTCACTGCTCTCTTTTTTGTTGTTATTTATCTTTTGTTTTAAACTTTGATTCAAGTAAAGAAAGATGGTAATTAGGCAAAAGGAAAAAATAAGTATGCAAAATTAAAAGCCTGCAGGTCAATTTCTGGCAAAACATTATGGAGAGAGTGACATGTTCTAATTGGAAACATAATCAAGTACCAGCGTACCTCTTGTATTTTGCTCTGATAGAACTTTTGCATGAAAACAAACAATTCCTAAGAATATATGTTCCTAAGCTTCTTAGGGCTTTTTCCACATTGTAAGAAAAGTTATGTGCTTTGATTTGTGATACATGGCATGAAACTTTGATTGTGGTACTTTGGAGCAGCTGGAGTTTCAAAAATGTCTGCAAAACTAGCCAGAGCATTTTGCATTAAGCTGTTCAGCTAAACTAATTAAAGCAAACTGACTAAACTAAAGATTGCCAAAAGCAAGAATTTACCCCCAAAATGGACTAGCAAGTACCATCATATGATACAGGGAAAGAAAAGGTTTCCTGAAAGTTTAGTGGGATTTGCACCATAACTTTTCTTTTCATAATGCCAAGGCAACGCAAGTATCAAACCCTGATTTGTAACTAAATAAGCTTTCAAGCTTTGTGTAAATTTATGTCAGAATAAATGTGTAAGACATCAAGGACTTAAAGAGCTACCAATCAGTTTTGTGAACAAATTTAAAACAACTTGCTTGCTAAATCTCCATACCTCTTCGAAGAATGGAAAAAAGTAAACCAGAATAATATTCCAAAAACCTATTTCATGTGGACTGTGAACATGCTTCTTTTGTGCTAAATTCAAGCAACATATATGAAGATGTTGGTAAGACTCCTATCCCCTTCATCCTTGAAAGCATGAAGTCCTTGCTTAATTTTCTTCCCATCTCTCCAGGGGCAAGGTGACAAAGTGAAGAAGTTGGGACTTGTCGTCTCTCTTGGAACTGGCAGAGCACCAAAAGTGCCTGTGAGCTCTGTGGATGTCTTTCGTCCCTCTAACCCATGGGAACTGGCCAAGACTGTCTATGGGGCTAAAGAACTAGGCAAGCTGGTGGTGGACTGTGTGAGTATGAGATAGAAAGTAGGCATCATGATACCTGATCCAAGGTGAAGATTTCTGCATTTGGCGTATAAAAGGAATGTTTTGGATAGTTTAGAATATAGCAATTCAAAAGCCCAATAAAGGTGAAGAAAATACTTTCCCCAGGGAGATACTAGCAAATGTTGAGGGAAATGAGATGCTTATCTAAGTTTCTTTCATACGTATGCTTCAATATTTTTGCCTAATCCACTCTTGCCCATATCTTACTGTTGTTTAAAATTAACATTGCTGCTTTCTGAGCTACTTCTTTGCTTCTGTGATTAGATGTACTGAGGAGATTATTTGCAGCCCGGGTTTGAAATGAAGGGTCCTTGGTGCTCTCTGGGCTTGGTTGTTTTCTTGCAGATGTTTCATCACCCAAAGTAGGCAACATCATCAGTGCTAGTAAGGAGTGGGATTTGCTCTCATTTTATATTCTAGTGGCTTGCCCTGTCAATGTTGGTAGGAGTGGTTTTAGAGGTTCTTTCTTTGGCCTATTTATTGTTAGCTTGTTTGACAGTTCCTTGATGAGGGTATTACTTACTTCTTGATTGATGATCTGGTATTAATCTTGGTGTTAATCTTCAATCATCTGGGTGTTAGCTGCTGGTGGGAGGTGTTTTAGTCTTTTTAGTTTGATTTATGTACTGTGTCTTACAGAAGTGACCATTTTTATCAAGAACCAAATACTCTCCTTTATTATGTATAATTTTTCCCCCTTTTCATTTCTTTTTTATCTTATTTAGTAGGGAAATCTTTTTTACTTCAAGACTGCTATAAATTTTTTTATTTCTCCAACTTTCTCAGACTCCAGTAATCAAGTAGCCAAACTCCAGTAATCAGGTAGCCAATCTTTAGTGTCACATTCAATCTACTGTTCAACATCCCCACCTATCCACAATAACAAACTGTGCCTCCTTTGTCATACTGGATTTTCCTGGGCATTTTCAAAATTAAGACTATTTATATTCTACTTGAATCCAATATGCAAATAAGTCCAGGTATAGAACTAGATGGTTAGTAGTTTTCACTTGCAGGAATTGGTAAAAAGTTAAGGGCAAAATATCACCTTACTTTTATTCTAGCTTCCCCCTACACAAATGCATATATGATAGCATATTTTCAAGCAACTTTAATATGACTTTCAGCTACTTGATTCTTTCTTATAAAGCTATAAAGGACACGAGCAAATCCCAAATGCCAATAATGTACTGTCATCCGTTTAGCCCACTGGTAACACAGAATAACTATTAACAGTTGCTTTGTTACTCAAAAAGAGGTCTTAAAATTTGGTCTCATTCTCAGAAAAACTCTGCATTGTTATGTTCCATGTTTATGTCGTCCTTAAAATTAAATAATCTAATGTGTGCTTGTCCACATTAATAACCTTCTTATTTATTTTTCTTTTGAGGTTTTCTTAATTTGTACTGGAAATTTGTTCTGTAGAAAAACTGGCATGCCTTGAATAACGTTAAATTCATTTGTTTTATTTTTGCAGTGCACAGATCCAGATGGACCATGTGTTGACCGTGCAGCCGCCTGGTGCGAGATGATAGATGCCCATTATTTCAGGTATAAGCCATGGCTACTAGAATACTGTGTCAGAGAAATCAGAGCTTGAACTTGTGAATGTGATTTCAGAATATGAACTTATATAGTAAACAAGGATCACCATACAGGGGCTCTATCAGTCACTTTACTTGAGAGCAAAGCGGATTTATAGCTGAAGATTATTATGTGTTTTGGCAGCTTTTGTTGGCAGAGTTGAGCAAGCTCTAAATCTCAATATGTTGCTGAGTTTCCAGCATCGTTGGTCATGTTTGCGGTGGCTGCTGAGTTTAGCAACATTTCAAGGTCACAAGTTTGCCATCCTGATAAATAGTCATTTTCTAGGTTACTTTCTGCTTTTCAGGTATTTTATATAAGAGGCCCTCACAACATTATAATGGGGTGGGATTCAGCAGAGAAGTAGGGAAATATTAACCAATTACCCAATGTCTGAGCTACAGACAGAATGTTTTAATATGAAGCCAGATTAGTTTTATCTAAGAAGACAGGACTGTAACACAGGATGATGCAAGAACAGGAAACAAAGCTTAGATGAGGCAATGGCTCAGTCCTTGCTGTAGAGAACTTTTGTAGACTCAAAAGTAGGGAAGAGCTCAAAGATTTATATGGAAGATGAAAACCGTAGAGATAGTCCTTGACTTATGTCCTTGACTTTATGTCCAAACAACTGTTTAAAGTTACAACGGTGCTGGAAAATGTGACTTATGATAGGTCCATATGCTTACAACCACCGCAATGTTCCCATGGTCATGTAATAAACATTCACGTGCTTGGCAACCAACATGTATTTACAACAGTTGCAGCATCCTGGAGATCACATGATGGCCATTTGTGATCTTCCAACAAGCAAAATTAATGAGGGAAACTGGATTTTCACAATAGTTATGTGATTCACTTAACAACCACAGCAAAAAGTTGTCAAACTGGGTGCAACATACCTAATGGCTGCATCAATGATGCAAAATAAGGCAAAATAAAATTGTAGTCCACACAATGTGCACTATTTGTGTTGGCTTTTTTCTGTCACCAGGTTCTATCAGCAATATTTAGAAAACATTTGTGGGCTGGGCTTTTGGAAACTAAAAGTGAAGGTCCTAGGATGCTCCTGTTGCACCACATTGCTCCCCTTGCATTTTGTTTTCTCTGTTGTGCTCTCCTCTGTTGAACACTTCTTTGCCCTACATTCATATCTTCAGTTGCAGCCTATGCACAAAACTGCTGTTGTTGTTAACATCTTCATGATGCCCACAGATTCAATCCCTCTTTGGAGACAGACATCATGCTGGATGAAGTGAGCAATACAATCCTGGTAAACATGCTCTGGGACACTCAGATCTACATTTATCAACACTGGGATAAATTTGAGCAGCTGGTAGAGCAACTCCTAATCAAATAGAGCTTTTGTGAGGATTTTTGGTACAAATAATGCCTGCCTTGAGCTGCAGCTTGGATTATCAGTGAGAAGTAGCAGTTTCTGCTGGCCAGTGGCTTGCCCCTTATCTTCGTACCAGAAAAATCAAGTGGAAGAATGTGAGGATTGCTTCTATCAAAACATCCATCAGCTGTTCTAGGTCCTGTGACTGCCTCCCTCCCCACCTCAATGTGCTGCTATACCAATAACCTTCAGGGTTTAAGTCATTTCACTTTGCTTATTGATCAGAGATTATTCCTAAGTGGAATCTAAGACTGGTTGTGTGCTGTGAACTAATTACTTATATCTTTGTATCTAAGAGGACTTGTACATGAGGACTTGAACAACTGAAATTGCTCTTTTCTCCTTGTTTACAAGTCATTTCTCGAGTTTCTTCTTATATGTGGAAGGAGATTTTTTTTCCACATGAGAAAACCTACCATTCCCTTTCAACATTATTGGTACTAGGCAAACTCCTTTGCTCATTCTAGAGCAGGGGTCTCCAGCCTTGGCAACTTTAAGCCTGGTGGACTTCAACTGAAGTTGAAGTCCACCAGGCTTAAAGTTGCTAAGGTTGGAGACCCCTGTTCTTGACCAAAGCCCTTCCTAAATGCTTGCTTCCTTACTTCAGACTCCTTTTCTCTGAGTCCTCTCACCCACTTTGCTATGAGTGGCACAAAAGAGTCCTGGAAGAATGGAGGATAGTACTTTCTTTCAGGAGGTAGCCTTGGACAATAGTTCTTCAAATAGTGCCCAAACAAAGACATTTCTGAATAAGGGTGAAAAATGTAGGAATGGGCACACATCAAATAAGGAGACCATTGATTGACCAAGTCAGTAGACGGGCCCATGGTTTTATGTTTGGTTTTTCTGCTTTCTCATACTATCTTCCTTACTTCATTAATTTTTCTACTCATGAATGCTGTATTTGCTGTTTGGTTTAAACAAAAAATATGAGGTGTACTGATGTTTAACAAAAACATACTATTTTTCTAAGTTTTAACTGACTTAATAGGATGCACTGGAATTGTTGAAAAACTGATAAAGTGAAACTAACAGGAAATACTCCACTCTCCCATTATTTTCATAAGCTATTTCAAATTCCGATGAAAATTATGTTGATGTTAAAAAGTCCCTTTCCCCCCCAAAAGTGAGCATTAAATAAAGACCACTATTTTCTGAAATCTGACCTTTCTCTGTCTTGATTCTTTTCATTTAAGATGTCCTAATACAAATTTCAATGTCAGAGATGCATTTTAGCTTCCTTTTATTGCAAACTGAGAAGCTTATTAAAAAGTAACCTCTTAAAAACTGGAAATTCAAAATGCATAGGATCAACTTTAGCAATTCTTAGCCAATATCTGGAAGTCACCTGACAGAGAAAGGCTGCTCTGTATGACATAAGTGAAATTTTTAAAAATATTTTGTGCTGTGAGAATTGCTGTATTTAACTTAAAGAAAGATGGGTGGTGGTGGGGTTTACCCCCAAATAAGTCCCTGTGAGTGAGTGAATGCATGTGTATCATTTTGCATTCAGCAAGTAAATGATAGAAGGAGGAGGTGATCGGTGGAAGTAAATAAACGTTCAACGTTTTTTATATTAGCTACAAGCAGTATATCTGAATATTTCTAAATCCCACCAGGTGTGATCAGAACAGTCATAGTCAAAAGGAGCTAAAGATGCTGGCCCTCTTCCATTTTGGAGGCATTTAATATCTATAACAAAACTTCATGCCACTGTAAGCTATGCCAATATTACATCAATATTATTACAGCAGGGCCTTATTTAGATCATTATAAAACAGAAAAAAACTTACGTTCTTGCTTTTCATTTGGGAGCAATACTGATCACGCGTTGATGACATGGGAACTGAAGAGGGAACTAAGTAACCTGTGACACTGTTCTATATGACTTGGGCATGGTGTTTATCTAAAAGAGAAATCCTTGATTTTTTCCTTGGTCATTGGATGAAGTAGTTCCCTTTTGTGCCAAATGTGGCATGTGCTTTCTATAAAACTCTCAACCTAGCTGCATTAACTAAAACCCTTTTACTTACTAAAGCCTAATGTCAACCCAATTGTGCCTAATTAGGCCTCCTCTTAGTAAGGTTTTTCCTTCAGTTGCTGTCTGTTTGTGCAGATGGGGAGCAATTTTATGAAAGACTGCCGTACTTCACTGGCAACCAGTACTTAATAATTAATAGTGGTGAGCCTTTATAAGGGTGTGTGTGTGTTTGTTTCAGGCTGTGATCCTGTGTCTGTTTGGAATGTGTCTGTGGGTAACCACTTGGTGGCTTTGGTTAATGTAAATTGAGCCCTTCTTACAAGAGCTGACTCAGAGGTTTACTTGCTGTGGGGAGACACTAGGCACCTATCAGATAAAGTCACTTAGATTCATTCCAAATTGAACTCTTGCAGGTCCTATGGAGGTGATCAAGGCTTAGACTGGCTTGGTTCTCTGCGAAGAGTTTGATCCATTTGGCCCTAATAACAAAGACAGGGTCCTTGGGGCTACACATTCAAGTACCTATATTTTAGATCCATGTCCCTTCCAGTTTGCTAAGATGTTGTGGGAGGTGACATGTGGCTAAGTTCTGATGATGGTGAATTCTTTGAAAGGGGTGATTCCTCTGTCCCTTACAAAGGTGATATTTTGTCTACCACTTGCTGGCCCCAACCATGCTGAACAAATTTCAGCTAATATCCAACCTGGTTATATGGCAGCTCCAGAAACCTTGGGGAAATTGGATTATCTGGGTTTCTTTCAGTAGGGATTATGACCTGGGTACAGGATAAAATGGCATTGATTACATTGGTGGAAGTGGGATGGTGTTTGTGCTCCAATCTTTGCTCTTCTTGACCACTCAGTGGCTTTTGGTATCATTAATCATGGTATCTTTGGAATGTCTTCTTGGAGATTGAGAGTAAGCAGATAATGTTACACTGGTTCTCTTACTTTGGGGCTGTTCCAGTCAATATTGATAGGGGAGAAAGGTCTAATCATGGTCCCTTTTTATGGAGTTTCATAGAGCTTGGCAGTCTTTTCACTCCTGTTTAACATCTACATGAAGCCATGGAGTGACATAGGCTGATGATATCCAACTTTATATTTCTATCCATGGCCGACCAAGTGGTGGTATTAGAATAAAAGGGAAAACATTACTTCAACACTGGGACAACTAAGGGCAATAAGCTTGTTCCACTCATGGACTGAAGGTAAGATAAAGAACATGTCATGAAGACATAGCAGAAAAAAAGATACAACCTGTGTGTGTATTGCCTGGTTAGGAAGAAGTGGAAAAAGCCCTTTAAGCCAAACGGGAGATAAGTTGTTCAAGGTGCTCAACTCATCATAATTATTTCAGTCAAGATAGTTTGATGGAACAATGTTCCACAAAGAACCATATATGGAAACTGCAATACATAATTAAGAGTAAAGATCATATGACCCCCATAACTGTCACAAGATTCCGCCCTACCTGATATCTGATTACACCTAAAGATCAAGTTCCAACAGCACGATATGAGAATTAATTATTAAACTCTCTGGCAGTGGTGTTCTTCTTTTTCAAAACAAGCCAGCATATCTTCTCACTTCCATTCCTGGAGAAGGGGTTCTTGGGTCTTAAAATATTTGAGGATGGAGCAATCCTACAGATCGACAATCACTATTTATAAGGTGAGACTTAGTTTTCTTTGTTCCCTGGATTGTAACAGCCTTTCTTGATTGGCCAAGAAAAACGTGGCTTAAGAGGACTTTCCTTAATAATGGATTCTGCAAGAGACAAAATGGAGGTAGAAAGAAGTTGTTAAAATATAAATGGAGGAAAACTGTTTGATTACTAAAACCTGTGATCCAGATTGCTTAATAGTATAGCTTCTAAGTGCTATAGCTTTAAAAACTTGAATAACTTAATAATCTCTGTTTTAAGTTGTGAGATACTTAGACTAACCAAGGAACCTAATTTTTTGAATCTCAGTCTGCTTTAGTTACACATTTAAAAGTACGGAAATAATTTATTCACATTACATGCCAGAATTGTGTTTGTACCCAGATAGTTTGTTTTATATTATCAGATCGTGCAGCCATTTGTAGTAGAGGCACCATTGTTCCCAATAAAGACCAGATTCATATATCGTGGTAGGACCTTTTGTATTTTTAAAATATTTTTGTTGCTTTTTAAAATAATAGAAAAAGAAAAAACAAAAGGTATGAAATCCAAAAATATAAAAATGCATAATGAGTGCTCAAAAATAAATGAAAAATACAATAGAAAAAAGCCAAAATATTAAGTATAATATGATCCAGTAAACAGTTATAACTCTCTATATAATTATTTAATGCAAACATACAGACACACACAAACATACATTTTATATACACACACATACATTCATTTCTAATGCACATGTATACCATATCTTTTAGCCTATTGTATTTTGTATAAATGATATACATACCCTTATAAATTAGTTTTAATTTTCTGATTTGGGCAATTTTGTAATATGTATATAGAACCTTTAGTTGGATGGAGAGAATTAGGATCCAAATACAACAGAACTCTAGTATCTCTGGAAATAATTGCATCTGTTAGAAAGCTATGGAATGGAACATCTCATAAAAATAGATTTGATCTTTTTTGAATGCTAAATTGACTTTACAGGGAAATTCAACATTTAAAATTGAGGGAAAATAGTGATGTAGAAAAATTGGATGAAAGCAGGGATATTGATTTTGGACCAACTGACAAGTTTGAAGAGCATTAGAAATGAAATAGTTGAAGGTAAGGGCAAAACGTAGAAATTAGTAGGTTGTTCCCAACTGGAATTGTAATAAGCATGTGATTTCCATTTTTCCCATTCTTTGATTCCCCCAAAGTTTTGCATTTCATAGAATTATAGAATGTAAATCTTGGATGACATCTGGTTTAACCTCATGCTTGGCCTAGCTAAGCTGAAAAACTATTGAGAGGCCAAAAGGTTCAACTCAGAAGTACCAAGAAGGTAATCCAATATGCAATGAAAACTAACTGCTAGATGAAATTGAAACTATAGTTGGCTGTCCAGCACACACAAAGGTTGACATCTTTTGCACCCTTACTCAACAGCAAGCTCATTGATTTCTATTACTTATCTAAGTAAACCTAACAAGGCAGTGTTTATCCAACATGGTTAACTCTACCCAAACCTACTCGTACTATTGTTACCATTCGGCAGAATATGCACATGGAGAGGTATAACTGTGGCTGACAACCTAAGCTATACCTTTTAGACTAGAAAGTATACAAAAGTGTTACGTACAAGCTTCAATTGACAAAAGCCACACAGGACAGCAGAGGTCAATAGCTATGGGCCCTTCAGATAATGGCCACAGCATATGGAAGATAGCAACTTGGAAGGTAAGAAGAATAAATGATGAAATGGTGTTTTTTCCCCTCCACATATATAGAGAGACTCTTGTTTGGTGTGTGTGTGTGTGTGTGTGTGAGAAAGGAATTTGGCTAAGGAATTTGCAGGAAGACAGAGTTGCATTGGAGTTGGAAAAGCAGAATAGAAGATGGTTGGCAAACTAAGTTGTATTTAGGCAGTTCTGGCTGCTGAAGAATAGCCTGATCCAGGATGGCTGAGACGGTAAAAAGTTCCTAGGTGAAGGGAAGATCACCAAAGTTGGAGAAAAATGGTGTAAAATGGGATCATATTAACGCAATAAACAATCCTTAAGGAAAAAACGCACCCAAACATAAATTTTACTAGATGATACATACTACTAGCCATGGAAGATAGCTAACTAAGCATAATTAATGACCTTGATTAACTCTGGGGGAGGGGGAAGGGAAGAAAGTGTTGTATCTACCCTCATTTTGCTCACTGTTAACATTGGGTCCCAACATTGGGTCCATAACACCACTTTATATTGTCTGGCACCAATTGTCTTCCAAATTTCGGCCAGTAACTATGGTTAAGGTATTTTCAGCATAACATACTTTTAAACCTTATGGATGGCCCACTTGATAGATTGTCTAGAGTATAGATAGCAATAATTCCTGGTCTACAGTAAGTTTTTTTTTTTTAAAGAGACCCAGATGCTGTATGTAAGATTTTATTATTTATTTTTTTCTTCATCTGGATGGATAACAGAGCATCCTGGAACAGTTTAATCCAGCTTTGGAGAAGCTGATATATCTGGGCAACAAGTATCTGCAGGCTTTTTATGGTAAGTAACACAGCTAGGTATATGTCTACTTGCTTACAGTCTGGACCATTCTTTCTGACAGTGTAGCACATGCACACCTTGCTGATATCCAAGATTCCTTGAAAAACTGGTTGTTTTTGGACTTGGAATAGGCTTGATAGCCCATTAAGTTATTCTTTTTTGATGCTATATATTATATAACGTCCTCTCTTTTTCACTTGCATGATTTGTTTCCTTATTTCTTATTGTTTCTGGCTTTTAAAATAAAATAAGTTATCCATAATCATTTGGAGTTGGGCAGACATAATGTAGCAAATAACAACTGCATTAACTCGTGTTTAATTTGGTAGAATTTCATACATACTTGAGAAAGGAGGTGATCTTTCTCACCATTCATTGATAGAGAAGAATACCAGTGTGCAGACAAATCCATCTGTATAATAGATGCACCACAATCAGTACTGTGCATACTGTATAACACGTATAAGAAATGCACAGCTTTCAATGCTCCACTTGTGGATAACATGAAACAAATGGAAATTCCAAGCAGTCCTATTCTTTTCTTTGCCCAACACAAACTGTAAAAGATTTGCAGAGAGGCAGTTTGGAAGCTGACATGAATCTTTGGCAGAGGAAAACCCAAGGAATGAATTATTTAAAAATGTTTTAATAATTGAAGAACAATTCTTAGAAAAATAAATTTTAAAAAGAGAAAGAAAATTCTCAGCCAGAAATGCATTCTAATTTTCTTCTTTTAAAAAAACCCTGCAGCATTATCTGAGGCTGCAGATGTATATTTTACAGCAGTTCAGAAGATTGGAGAACAAGCTCTTCAGAGTTCTACTTCACAAATTCTGGGTAAGATATGGGTTTCCCTGAGATGATATACAATTGTCAGTTGGTAACAACAACAACAACAACAACAACATAAATTACTATGCAATATAAGGGGCTAAATTATACTATGCTTGCTCATCATTCCACTGGGTTCAGCATGCAAAGATATTTTGTGAGTTTATATCTAGACATTGATCCATCCTTTTCACAGTACACTCATGTTTCAAACTGATATAATTCAGTCTTATGCAAGGACTGTGTAGCTGAGCTAGAATGCGAACTTGTTTATTTTTATTTTTGTCAGTTGCTTACAAGATAATAGGTATAAGTAAAAACATAATTATGAATTTGTATAGGCTGATCAATTTACTTTCTATTTTGGACCAGTTCAAACATGGTCATCTGACTCAGTTCTGCTTTCATGTGCAAGTTTTTAAAGTCCCTATTTTTAAAAAAACTTGTCTGACAAAATACACATAATGTATTTTATTTCTTAATTTTTATTCATTTTTAATTATTTTTCTTAAAATCTGTGGTCAAATGCATTCAGATGTGTACTTTGAATTGAGAACTGCGCGAGCCGTAGTGGCATAATGGTAAGAATGCAGTACTGTAGGTTAATTTACTGCTCACTGCCAGAAATCCGATTTTGACCAGCTCAAGGTTGACTCAGCCTTCCATCCGTCCAAGGTTGATAAAATGAGGACCCAGATTGTTGGGGGCACTATGCTGACTCTGTAAACTGCTTAGAGAGGGCTGTAAATCTAAGTGCTATTATGCTATTATGACATTTGGAGAAGCATGAAATCTAGATAATTTACCTCTTGTTCAGGTAATGCAGATCAAATTAGTAATATTTTTACAATTATTTTTACAACTTCTTTTACAATTATTATTTAATATGTATATCTTTGCAACAAAACAATCTTTAATCTTAAAAACATTTAAAATTTTCAAACCATTAAAAGGAGAAAACAAAAATACAGAAAAAACATTTTTTAATAGTTGGTTTAACAATGAATTCACTACTATAATATAAATAATGCGAGATATTATTGTAAGTATCATAGCCACATTGCTGCATCCTTTCATTAGTGGAAAGTACAGTATTGCTTTTTTCCAAACACATCACACATATTCTGATGATCATTCCTTGACATCTGGAAAAATACCACTTTTCCAATTTCCTCCCCCTATAAATCAATAAATCACAATTCTTGATGAACAATAATGCTGGATGTGTTTGGAAGTGCTACATCTTTTAGAATTCCCAGCCATTGCCAGAAGAAAAATAATTAAATGGTTTTTCTTTACCTCCTAAAGGTGAAATTTTGATACAGATGTCGGAAACCCAAATGCACCTGAACCGCAACTTGGAAATAGTTGTAGGTATCTTGGAGATATGCTACTAATATGCTACTATTGCTACTTTGTCAGGAGAACTATGATAAAAAGTTCTGTCAGTTGTAGTATACCTCTATTATAGCTTGGTCATATATCTGTGTCCTGCATTATGTACAGTATTCTCAACCTGTTTGCCTCTAGATATGTTGCATTTCAGATCACTTAATCCCCATCTAGCATGACTAATGGCCAAAGGTTGACAATTTACAGACATACAACACACACAATTTAAAAAAACAGGAAATAATATTAGGTGTGAAAGGTTGATTCTTATCTTCTTCTTTATTATTTTAAAGGCCAGTCTAGCAGCCTTTTATGAAGAAGAGTGGAAAATAAATGCTTTCCATTCCTAACTAAATATATTTAGGCTTTTTAATTTCCACAAAGTTCTGAACATGGTTATGCAGAGATTCTCAGCCAACAACATGTCATTGCCTGAATACAGTACAGTACACTCAAATTCATGTTTCCATCCAATATACCTCTAACACCCCGGCAAGGATTCCTTACTCATTTGTCCATAAATGCAGTCAATAATCAAGGAAAATGCACATATCCTTATATTACTTACCACTCAGTGTTGAACTACCGAATGTTCCGTCGCTTCAGTTTCATTCCAATCATTTCATCATTGCTATTCTTCCCAGAATTCTCCACATCATAGCTGGCTGGAGAATTCTGGGAGTTGAAGTCCACAAGTCTTAAAGTTGCCAAGTTTGGAGACCTCTGCTCTACTGAAATGAAAAATTGAATGATTTCTCCATATTTTTCAAAATGAAGAAAAAAACTCTCTAAACGATAGAATTGTAATAACAGCACTATTACTGAAAAAGGCCCATGAGAATCCCCCTGCCTCCGTACCTTTCCTTGAAATTTAACTGGAAAATAGGAAGCCAAGGAGGCTGCAGGCAATTTAAGAGATGATTGCTCAAAAAATCCAGAACATTCATATGCAACACTGCTGATTTTTGTAGGCAACATTAGTCAAAGATTTTTCAGTGCCCTACATATGCTATTTGATCATAATTGCAAATGTGGTTCCTGGGTTGCTGCTGTTCTATGCCTTGATTAATATTAGGCAGAAAGATGCTTGCTATATGACTCTAATTAAGGAGCTGGAGATGCCTGATACAAAAGATACAGTATGTCCTCTACTATTGAATGATGGTCTCATCCCCATTTAATGCTCAGGTATACTATACGAGTAAGACATGATTTCTGACAATGCCTTCTTTTTTGAATAGGCAGAGACCTTCCACGTAGATTTGTTGCAGCACATGGAAAAAAACACCAAGCTGGATGTACAGTTTATTAATGTAAGAATCAGATTGATCCTTTGCCTGCTTCTTCTTAGCTTTCTCTCCTTATTCTCTACTGAACCACCACTGTAGGTGCTATGTCCCTTGAATTAAGCTTGTCTTTTACAAGTGCTATATTAATGGTTGGGCTGGGCTGGGCAAACAATTCATTGTTCATGAACCACGCAGCTGTGTACATAATGGCTCGTACTTGATGTTAGATGCCCAGATAATCTAACTAGCCATACCTACAGTCTTTGTAGCTACCACCATATTTATATTAACTTGTTCATTTCCCCCCTTGAATTCAGAGTAAAGATTTTATTTATTTTAAACATGTTCACTTGCAGGATAGTTGCCAACAATATGAGAAGGAATACCGGCATAGAGTAGCCAGTATAGATAAATCCATGATGGACCTGCGGAGAATGGAGGGTCGTCGAGATAAGAATGTCTGGGAGCTGAAGGTAGGCAGCAGGCTGTCTGGGTTCGGTGGGAAGCGGAGGAAGACTAGAGATGAAAAACAGTGGAGTAATCCCGGAATGTTGGATTACAATGGAGAGACTTTGGATTAAATCTCCACATCCATAAAATGTCCTGGATGGATGTATCTTTACAGGGAACTTTAATGATTTTTTTAAAGCTAAATTTGTTTCCTGAGAGGAGTTCTTTTTCAAAATAAAAAAATAAAAATAAAGGATCATGTTAGTTGCCTTGAGTTGTTCTGACCAGTTCTGGAGAACCGGTAGTGGAAATTGTGAGTTGTTCAGAGAAACAGCAAATACCACCTCTTCCTGGAGATTTTACAGTATCCTTCCCCTGCCACTCCCACCAGCCACACCCACAGAACCGGAGTAAAAAATTTTGAATCCCACCACTGGTCTAAACCTGTCTCCAGTTTCCCACAAAGATGGGTCATACATAATTCCTACCAGAGGATCCAAGGAGAGCTTAAAAAAATAAATCAAAATGGCAACTGCAAGTGTATTATCACTTTTACAGGTGTGTTATTCATAATCATCATCTTGACTTTGGACACACTCACTATGGATGTTACTATTCTGTAATCCTAAAGTTATTCTGTAGGGAGCAAACATCAGGCAACGTAATGGACTGTGAGAATAACCTTGGGAGACAGGAAGAAGAGCTGTGGCCTAGACAGTGATCAGATAAATAAATCTGAGTCCAAAGGAGGGATGGGGGTGGATAAAGTATCTCAGAAGGGAATGGACCATGCACTGCAATGATTCAATGACTGCTGTGTAGGCCCAGTCAATTCTAAAAACTCAACATCTGGGATCCTGAGATGACCTTCCCTATTGGAGAATCTAGTTGACAGGAATTTTTTTTCTCCCCACCCACTTTTTCCTTACCTCCAGGAGAAGATAATTCACTTGCGTAGTGAGCTGCAAGTTTTTGCCAGTGAAAGCCAACAGGCTGCTGAGGTGGAGGAGAAACGCCGCTATCGCTTTCTGGCTGAGAAGCACCAGTTATTGTCCAATACTCTTCTCCAGTTCTACAACAAAGTGAGGAGTGGGAGAGGCAAATGTAACATGGGGAAGAGATGGAGACCAATATGTGCATTGGCATAGCTTGGTTTTTATGTGAGATACCTTTATTTTGATCTTACAAGGTTCTGGGTATGGTATTTTCTGGTAGGGAGACAGAAGGAGCAAGGATCTTAATATATGCTGTTTACTTCTCTCTGTCAACCACCACAAGTTAAATACAAGCATGGAATGTTTATACCATGAATGAAGATATGATGATACCTTAACAGGACAGAACCTCAAGCCCATATATTTAAATGATGTTGATCTTCTAGTTCTCTTTGAAACGTGTCAGGGAAGAGTGAAATGGCTTAAGATTTAAAAACTGAAGGAGAGAACCCCATGGCCAAATAGTGCAGACTTTTTTAAAAAATCCCCCCTCCCCAAAAAAGTTCCAGCCCCTTTTTGGTGCTTGTTCCTTACCAGAATTGTTGAGGTTCAACCTGTGTAACATCAATTTTTTTTTTGAATCCTGGTAAATGAATTGCAAAGAAAAGAAGGAAAAAACACTGCTAGTGCAAAATAAAACTAAAGATGCCTACAAACCACAAGGTTAACATTCTTGATTGTCTAATATTATTTATTTTTATACTTGAGAGTATTTATATCTGCCATTCTGTTCCCTGGGGCACTCAAGACTGGAGCACTTTGAAAGGGGTCTGCAGACAGATTAAAAAAAATAAAAATCAAGAGGGCCATAACCCTCAACCTTTTAATCTCCCTTTACTCCTTCCTGGAGAATCTCTGCACACTTTAAGGGAACAAGAGAGCATTTCAAGTGTTTTCTTTTAGTAAAGTATTTTGGAATATTTTAAATCTTCTACAGCTTTTTACAGTAATATTGAGGATGAAATCTCTTTTTTTATTAGCCCTGCTAAAACTGTGCAACTGGTGACTCCTTTCTCTTACCTTTCTTCAGATGAACTAATGTTTTAATTAATTTGCTTCTGAAGGCTCGGACCATCATCCTGAACAAGGCGCCACTGTGGAAAGAGGAATTGGAGGCCTCTCACAATCCTGTGCAGAATGTGCTCAACTCCCCACCCAGCCAGAGACGCTCCTCTGGCCGCCTCACTCCTACTCACCTTGAAAATGTAAGAGAAAGTGGAGGAACACAGAAGCTCCAGGAAGGGAGGAGGCTTCAAATGAATGACTTTTAGAATAGAATTAGCAAGGAGTGGAGATCAGTCTCCTCTACCACATCAATATGGATTCCCAAAACTCTATATCTCAACTTTTTGTGCATCAACTTTCACTCCAATTCTCTTCACCTTCTGCAGTTTGGGGGCACCTGGACCTTTTTTTTATCCAGGTACCAGTATGGCTGCAATTCATAGACAGCACCCTCATCCAATTAATACTCAGTTCAATTTAGCCACTAGAAGACAGAGAAACTATGGGAGAATCAGCCAACCAGTCCTCATTCTTTCTCTTTTAAATATGATGCTTGTCAGTGTTCTCCCCACTTTCTGTGAAATGATAAATAACAAAAAGACAACCCAAAGCTTAAGGAAAGGCAAAAAGAACTTCAAGCATTCATCTGTCTTGCATCTCTGAATTTATCCTGCATATCTATGTTTATGCATTTTGTGAGTGCAGTTAGGCAGATTGTTTTGGGAAATTATATCTGCTTCATTTCCTGATGCAAAAGTTCATCAATGCCTGCAAAAAGTTGCATGGCGGCTTTCATAGTACTACAACGCTACTTGAAGACTTATTGCCAGGTTAGGCTGGGACTGAGAGAAGCATGAGTTATGAAATAGAAGAGATGGCGAACCCAGTCAGAAATCAGGGGCCTTTGGATATAGAAACTGTGCACATTCACATGTGGTGGAAGTGCCGAGGAATCATCATCTCTGAAGATAACTGAATTGTATAGCTCTTTTGTATTTGGAGACATGCATTGGTCGGAATTAAAAAGTAGGCTATAGCTATCAAAATCTTCAGGATATTACAGTATGTGCAATTTTATTAGCACATTTTAAAAAGTTTTTGAAAGAAGACAAACTTAGTAACCAAATGTTCACTGGATTAATATAAATGCTTTGGATGTTTCAGATATAGAAAATAGAAATGATGGTTTGGGGAAAGCATGATAAGTGAAGTTATGGTTGGTGTAGATATTCAGAATTTTTGCTCCTTTGCTCCTGAAAGTATAAGTTGATTGACAGTTGATTCAAGGGGAACAGGATGTCAGGTGTCCAGGGAAGTAAGGTTCTCTGAGGGTGGGGGCTATGGATGCACCTCTTATCCAGCAAGGAGGGAGCCAGCTTTAAAACTTCATTTATGCTGTCCTGAAGAATCTATATCTAATTGTAGGTTCTTTTCTTAGATTATTGCTTTTCTCAGCCTCAACCAAAAATGGTTAAGAATAATACTGGTAACTCTGCAACATCTGAAAAACTGAACTCTACTAACACTAAATTATTTTTGTAGGATATTAGATACAAAGCAAATGGGGATGGTGGTGAGAAATGAAACTTTTCCTGCTTTTCAGTATTTTTTTTAACCACTCAGATTGTTGCAGAAGAATTCAATTGACAATGAGACAGAAATATGTAGAGAAACTAATGAGGCAAGAGTTATATGCCCATTGCTCTCATCACATATACATTTTAATGATCATTATAGTTTCTTTCATTGGTATATAATAGGGAGAGAGGTACATAATGCACACATAGAAATCTTAACCTATGACTATCACCAATTGTTGTATTTTATGATTCTCGATGAATGTATTTTATTTTTTTCTTTATGTACACTGAGAGCATATGCACCAAAGACAGATTCCCAATCACACTTGGCCAATAAAAAATTCTATTCTATTCTATTCTATTCTATTCTATTCTATTCTATTCTATTCTATTCTATTCTTGTTCCTGTTCCTGTTCCTGTTTCTATTCTGTTCTGTTCTGTTCTGTTCTATTCTATTCATGCTCCTGGGCTTCTTGGTTCATTCCCAAAAACATATAATTTAAAAATATAGCTTTTAGACATACAAGTGGATTATAGTACCTTTTTGTATACATAACCATGGTAATTATTAAATCATAAATTTATAAGTATTGTATAAGGTCATCTTACTTAGATGATACTTAGACAACCAAGTAACAACTGCTTCTGTAGCAATAAAGGGGTGAGTAAAATCATTTTGTAGTTTGTCACTTGGTGATACTGTGCTAGATTTGGCCATATCCTAGAAGAGTTACAAGTTTCCTGTACTGAAAGAAATAATAATGTTTATATCCGGTTTCCTCATTGGTCCACTTTCTAAACCTTGCTTGTTGTATATGACTCTGCATCTTGATTTTCTATTTTGGTACTTGTCTAAGTTGTAGAATTGTTAAAAAAAAATAGGGAATTTATTTTTCCAGCACTAATTGAGAAATATATGCATAATTTAATTTAAATTATATAATAATTAAATTAATTAATAATAACTTAATTTTAAATTATAATTTAAATATCTTTAAAATAATTGAAGAACATAAAGGAAATAGTGGGCCTAAACCTCCTAGTCTGGACCAACAGAAGATATGGCAATTTTGGGTGTAAGAATATCTCAATCACTTCAATGGAACTTGCCTCCTTGAATACTTTTCTTGAAGGATTCATTCTTGCCACCCTTCTTTTTGTATAGCTCCCAAGGTTTCCAAGCGATTTTGGTCCAATTATGGCAGGACAGAGCTTCCCCCAGGAGACTGGACAGATGGTGCCATCCTCTCAGCCAGAAACAAAAAGGAAAACAATGCCAAGAACTCCTTCACTTGGTAAGATTGTACAGGGATAATGTAGGGATTAAGAGATTGAGAATCTCTGCTAAGACACATTTGGTAGAGAACCCTGTTGTGAGTGAAATATGGACATTTTGTTAATTTCAACCAGTCTGTTGGGATTTAAATTACTTTAAAACATTATTGTGAGGATCATATGAAGCAATTTGGGATTACATAAAATGAATATAATGAAAGCAATTATAACAAATGAATTGTACTTATTAATCAAATTTATATACAGTAGTTACCCATCTCACCAGATGATTCTGGATGTCACACAATAATCAAATAAAGCAACAATATAAAATCAATCACAAAAACAATCATTATAAAATTATGTACAATCATTATCATTTAAAAATAGAGTATAAAAACTACAAAGAGAGACAGAGAGTAAATATAACAACCACAAATCACTTAAAATAGGGGAGCCACCTAAAATATCTCTGGTTCTCTGGGATTCCCCAAGTCTGTTGGCATAACCAAGTCTTGAGAATTTCCTGGACATTAACAGAAATGGAACTCATTTAACTTCTGGAGAGAAAGTAAGGAGGACAGACTCCAGACAGTTTTGCCTCAGGTGGCACATCTTATGAACCATTATGGAGTTTGGATCTCTTTTGGAACAGCAGTGTAAGTTCATGAAAAGTTTTGGTCTCTCATATATCACAGGCTCTGCTTCTCCTGGTCTTTCTCGCTCCAACTCCTTCGGAGAACAAGCAGCACAGAGGGCAGAGGCTGGCAATAAAGAGGGGAACAGCAGCCATCTGCTCAAAGTGCAAGCAGTTGTGCCTCATGTCAGGGGTTCAAACCAGACTCTTTTGCCATTTGGCATTGGAGATGTGGTTACTGTCCTCCTACCAGAAGCTCAGAATGGCTGGCTGTATGGCAAGTTAGAAGGCACATCAATGTAAGTCAGATTTATTTCTGTCAAATGGGGTTGGATGGCAGATGGTGGACCTGTAAACTTTGATGCAACTCCCAGATCTTCCCATAATGCAATAATCGATAATGGGACAGAAGGCTGAAATTATTAAATATAATTATATTATATTTTATTTGTTCCTTAATGAATAGAAGGATCAGGGGTGATTTGATAGCAGTGTCCCAATATCCAAGGGGCTACCACAAAGAAGAGGGGTTCAGTCTAGTCTCCAAGGCACCTTTAGGCAGGTCAGGAAGCAATGGATGGAAACTAATCAAGGTGAGAACCAACCTAGAACTAAGGATAAATTTCCTAACATTTAGAACAATTAATCAGTGGAATGACTTGCCTCCAGAAGCTGGGGATGCTCCAGCACTGGAAGGTTTCAAAAGAGATTGGAAAACCATTTGTCTGAAATGGTATAGGATTTCCTGCTTCAGCAGTGGAGATCTCCAAGATCCCTTCCAATTCTCTTATTCTGTTATTCTGCTTTATTAAAACAATTAGTGTTTTTATATGTAAAACAATGGTGACTCAAATTATATTTTCAAACATTCTGCAATTTTATATCATAAAAATTTTCAAAAGCTTTGCTCGAAAGTTATTCCTCTTGCCCTCTGTTAAGAAAAGCCTAAATCAAAATTTTGCTTTAAAAATCATATAGGTAATACAGGATTTGCTATTTCAGCATTGTATAAGACATAAAGAAGAATATATATTGTTTGTTTTTGTAATTCAATTTTAATTAAATGTAACTTTATGTCCAAATTTTTCCCTGGTTCCACATCAAAAGTGACTCCTGCCTTGTGTCTTTGATTTCAGGAGTGGCTGGTTTCCTGAAGCTTTTGTAAAGACTTTGGAGGAGTCACCCCCCAGGTACAGTGCTCCAAACCTGAATTGTGTATGTGACGAAGTTTAGGAGACACTAATTTAATTTCTAGATTAAGAAAACATGGCTAATGAACTTGAACGTGTAGCCATCTTATCTCCTCTCATGTATTGCTGTACCATTTCAGTCTGAAGTTTCCATTGTGTTGACTTGACACAAAATGGAATTTGTAACCAAGCCCATTTCAGATGCCAGCCTGTGCAAATTCAAACTGACATTCACTCTAGAATGAGACAAGACTGTAAGCTTCAAATCTTGGCTAAAGTGTAGTGTGGGAAAGGGGGTAAACTGGAAAGGGTTTGACCAGCATAGAGTATTATGGAATTATCATAGACTAACACTATACTGGGAGTGTTCAGGTTCAAATCTCCCCTTGGTCTTAAAACTATTTCCAATTGCAAATTACTGCATATTAACTTGTACAAAATTTTTGTGATGATACAGCAAGGGAATGAGGGAAGAAAAATATTTATGCTACAGTTAATGGCAGGACGTTTGGAGATTAAGACCATAGAAAACAGTATATTTACTAATTTCCTGGTCACCTTTTTTCTTCTTTCTTTCTTAGAGGTTTCCCCCTGAGAAGCAGTCGTAGTGTGGACAATCTTCTAGGTCAATCTACTGCTTCAGCACCAGATAATTATTGGCCGAAATCCAGTAGGCCTCAGTCTCCAGTTTCTTCTCCATCTTCGGTGGGAGCAGGCACCCTTCCAAACAGCATGTCTAATTCTGCAACTCCCAGCATGGGGACCAAGGTAAAGTTGTATATTAATTAGTAGTATTTGAAGATCTTTTCAGGATTCCAGATTTATTCACAGATCAGTAAATTTGGATGGATGATAGCTTGCAGCAGACATCCTCAACACAGCCTTAGGAATGTAATCCTGGTTGGAAACTCTGATAGTTTGGGCCCCAACACCAGGTTGGAGAACCTTATTCTATAGATGCCTTTCTTACATTGTTTGGTACAGTAGAAGGTTTGGCTTGCCTTCAGATCATATGATTTCCTATGTTTACTAAAAATGTGCTAGAACCAATCTAGCCGCAGTTGCATTGTAAATAAGGACAATCATATGGTCACCCATATTTTTTTTAATTAGAGCACAAAAGTATAAAAGCAAACACAGTCTGGCCAACATTTTTGAATTGGTCTAAGTAGGAGTAGGCATTTTTTGGCAACCACTATATTGTAAAAATTAGCCTCCTATTGTTTACTTCTCCCTCCAGCAGCAAATACCTCTGCAGGTAGCTTGATGCTGATTATGAGGGAGACCTTGTGACCAAGAATGTTCTCCCCCACTGGGGACAAACAGCTTATGATAGGAAATGTTTTTAGTGGCCCTTCCTTGTGTTCACCTACAGGAAGAAGCTGGTGGGTAAGGTAGATCTAACATCTCCTGATCATACCATATTAGTTTTCTTATTGGAGATGTTAGATGTTTCTTATTAGAGATTAGAGGTGCACAAATAGCAATTAGGCCATGTATCAAAGGATATAGTTGCACATTTAGTAGAGTTTGGTGTACAAAAATAATTACTCATCTACTGTACGTGGCATGCCAGTCTGCCCTGGAGTGAAAGTGGGACAGTAACTAAGCATCCAGTTCAGGATAAGGTACTTCCAGAATTTGAGGGTGCAGCAAGTTATGCTTGATCATATCCCAAAGATTGTAAAATAGTGTTACATCATTTCCTCAGTTGCATACCTGCAATTAAACTGAATATCAGGCTTGGGAGGGATACTGCTATGGGATACATTATATGATAGCCAATTAGATTGTGAACCCCACCAGTTGAGGCAAAGAGAGCAACTGCCTTAAAATAATACTTTAATATGAACTTTTTATTGGACCCATTGCATAAAATGCCCATTGCACTGAAGACAATAAACATGGGCACTTATTGAAAACACAATTAGTACTTGCAGGGAGAAGACCCCCGCACATACCCTTCCCACAAGATGTAGCAGGCTTGCATGAGATAGGAAGGTAGAGTTCATTAGTTACTCCTTGCTACGACCTAAAATGAAAATCGCTCCCTTAAAGCAGCTGTTTCCATAAAGGGACAAATCTTGTGTGTTAGTTGTGTTCCCAAAATCACACCTAGTTTGACCCCAGATGGTTAAGGAATTTCCCTTTTCATACCCAGTGAACTCTGTCTGTCATAGTCTCACCATAGTCTCCCACAACTTCTCCAATTCCTCTTGATGTATTGATTTACAGTCCCTACTATGAGGAAGTTTTCAATCTTTTTTTGGAGCTGTCATTCTCCTTCCTTTTTTGTGTAGAGCATAACAACCTGTCCTCCCTTGCTTCTCTCCAGTCCCCCCTCATCCCTATCAATTTTGGTCCTCTGCTCTTCTGCCCCACCAGGAGAGTCTCAGTCACTTCTCTTTCCCTTCTTAGGGTCCCTTCAGTTCTCTCCTCTTCTCCATGACATCCCAGCCTGATTTCTGGTGGCTCCGGGGCAGCAGCTCTTTCTGCTAACAGTAGGACCCTTGAGTGGTGCACATGGACTGGGATGGTGATGATGGGATTGGGTCAGCTGGGGAGATGCCTTCCTCGGGATTCTTTCTGGATTGGGCACTTTGGAGTACCTCTTCCAAAGGGGTTTGATTTATAAAAGAATGCTAGTATTATGGTGGTACCTGCCTCTAGAAGTGAAAAACAGGCTGTTATTGTTTGCTGTGGATTGAGAATTAGGCTGTGTTCACATGAAGGGTTTAAAAATGTGCTCCAATGTTCTTTAACTCTGGCATGAGGACATTTGAATTACCTATTTGACACTCCTTTGTTTCTGAAAGCCACAGAGAGTAGAAAGTTTGTTGGTGGACTAGAGTAATATTTCTCAGCTTAGGCAGCTTGAAGATGTAGAGATTTCAACTCCCAGTATTCTGGGAATTGGAGTCCATACATCTTCAAATTGCCAAAGTTGAGAAAAACTGAGATATTGACAGGAAGTATCCTCAGTGCTTTTCCTTCTGGAAAACAGTTTATGACTGACCCAACTGACGGCTACTTTGTAAACAGGCAAAGTAAACACTCCACCTAGGATGTGATCTTAAAATGCATCCTGGCTCCTCACAGTCTGGGGATTCACTTTTTCATTTAAAAGAGGAGTTTGCATTGCCCACATTGTGCTTTTCTCCAGGACTTGAAAGTGCTTTTGTAGGTAATTTTTCTTGGGATCACAAGGAAGGCCACGCCTCACCCATCATGTTTGCACCATCTTCACACCTGCTGTTTAGAATTCAACACTGATCCATGGATCTGAAGTGATGCATTTAGACGTGCAATTTGACCCCACGAATATGCTCATCTGCTCATTAAAAGAATTCTGTGATTTCTTCAGATAACTTCACCTAACATGTATGGTGGGGAGGAACACACCCAAGTTTTCTGTTTCCATCTTTAACATATGTGAACTCTCCATAGAGAGGTGCTTTTTTCTGAAAAACGAAAATGTCATCTTTTCTGCTCATCACAGCAAACATCACAGCAAATACATTTTAAAACTTTGCAAGTTCTGAAAAGAGGATTTATTTTTCTTTATCCAGCCAAGGCATATCTATTAAAAAACATGCCAACAGCAAAGCTGGAAAACACAGCAGCTGTAAGACTTGGAGAGCAGTCCCCCAAGGAGGAGCAATCTTGATTAAAAAGTCACCCATTCTTCTGGAATGGTCCATAACATACTAAAGCACAAAAAGCACAAAAAAAATATTACATTACATACGTTATGTATATTGTATAAAATTGAAAGAAGCCCAAAATCTCCAGTGCACATATTGGAATAGCCGTTGCAAAAGTATCCAGTGCTGTTCATGTGAACATATGCTTGGGTGCAGTGAGTGTTTTTTGAAGTGTGTATATGCATCTCAACAAAGTGAAACAAGAAGGAAGTTGCTCACAATAACCAAATCTCTCCACACGAAAAGCCAATATTTCTGGCTCATCTGTATCATATATGAAACCATCCTTAATTCAATGTCATTTTAAAAATGCTGAGCCCATACAAACTTTGCACACAGTCCAGAAATTCCTGCTTTATTATGTCCCATCCTCCTGTCTTCACATCTTTCAAGGAGAAAGGCTCCTTCCTGTTGTAAGAACAGCTGGGTTTTTCATTTGTTTTTGCACATGATCAGCCAGATGTACACAAAACAAGAACATGGATCGGGCAGGGATATGTGAGTCCAAGCAATTCATTTTATTTCCTTCTTCCATAGTGTGGGGAAAATGTTATTCCTCTAGAACCTCCAGCAGCTTTGGGCAGGATTGTAATTCACTGCTTCTGAAGGAAACTGAGAACAATCTTCAAAACTGTTTTTCACTGATTGAGGAATGCAAGCCACAATGGTACAGAAGTGGCCTTAGAAAATTTAAAGACCAGTTTCCTCCTTCCTTTAAAAAATGCTCTACATCTTTCTAAAGATGAGAATGATCACCTTTCTACTTGAGAAAGGTCATATGGTCCTTCCGCTGGGGCTTAAGGTGGACTGGGGATGTATCTCTGGACTACCTGTACCTGCATACGGTGAAATGAAGCAGAGGTGGGGTGTTCATTTGCTAGACAGCTGGGAATGAAGAGGGCTTGAGTAAAGTGCATGATTAAATCATGCCAGGGACAAAGTCCTATTGCGGATTCCTTGAGCCAAAAATAGACTGGCCTCATAGAAAAACAGTTCTGGAGTCATATGCGTGTATTTATTTGCTGTGTTCATGCCTTTTTCCTTTCTGAATATTTATAAGGGGATTTCCTTCCAGCTTTAACATGCTTTTGATTTATTGCAGAAGCCAGCAAGATGGGATCATCCTCCAGAGCTCTTCCCCAGGTACATTTTCTTTAAATCTGAGCTTGAATCAAAGCTGTCCATTTTTTCTTGAGTCTTTTATTAAGACTCTGAAATAACAAAAACCATCTTTCTAGATACACTTTTTATATTTGTTTGATGATGGCTAAAATTTCTGCCTTCATACTATTGCCAGTGCAATCACTTTGAAGTAAACCAGGATTTAGATCATTCTAAATTATCATTTATTTAAATAATTTAAAGTCAGTTTAATATCTTGGCTTGTTTCAAAAAGGGAGGAATGGAGAGGTAGAGTATACACGCAGAAGACTTGTTCAGGTCACCCAAATTGCACCAATGTCCATTTAATAAAAAAACAACAACCATAGCTTCATTTTGCAAAGTAATTTTATGTTAGTTTCTATGAATTATTTCAGTGCTTGACAGGCCCAAGCCATTCTGCTATTTAAAGGTGAAGCAAAAGATGGGGTTTTGATCTGAAGCAGCCAAGAGGTAAAAAATAAAAATTAAAATTAAAATTCCTACATGTCTTTCTCCCTTCATCTAGCAACAACATTTTAAATAAAAATCTCACAAAAATTGTGTCTTTTAAGTAAGGGTCAGCTGCTCTGGAGTGCTAAAATCTGGATGGCTATTAGAATGAAGCCAACTTTTTCTGCAATTCTCTTCTGCCACCTTGTGGCTGTCTAGCTCATTGGTAGCTGGAAGCACCTATATCCTGCTGATTGAAATAGCTTCCTTAACTTACCTAATGAGAGAGCTGGCTGTGTCCCAGCCTTATAACACTATCACTCTTAACTTTCCATAAGATCCATTTCCTTCATGGAGCCCCTCTCCCTGTATCACCCTGTTCATCCTCTTCCACTGAAGATCGTCTCCAAGTTCCTTCTAAAATGAAAGTGCCCTGCAGCAAACCAATTAGCTTAATATTTAATTTAGGGATCACCCTCTTTAAACATAAGTCTCCTAGCCACACTTTCAGCCTTTTTGGATTGGATTAAGGCTTTTTTTAAAAAGTTAGTTTCTTTAAATCAGGTTAAATGGTTTAGCCTGCTGTATATTTTTATCTTCTGTCCTATTAAGGTTGCGGTTTTGCTTGTGATATTAATGCTTCTTGGCATAATTATTATATTTGTTCACTCTCTTGGAAGCTGCTGGATGAAGGGTACTGTACCATGGCTGTAGGATTGCATTGTAAAATATTTACATCTCATGTTTTTCACTCCCTTGAAAGAATAGGCAAGATCAAATGTACCATTGTTTTGTATATGTGTGCTATAATTTTATGTTGTGGGATTTTTTTTTTTCAAATGAGCAGAATCACTTTCACCTGTTTTCTAAACAATTGTCATTTATTATATGACTTGAGACTTGCTCGGTTGCTGTTAGATCATTCCCTAATCTGAGAACTTCAGGGTGTTAAAAAGAGATGGTTGACACGATAGCAGAGAGGCTGCCACAAAGAAGAGGGGGTCCATCTATTCTCCAAAGCACCTGAAGGCAAAACAACAGATAGCAGCAGATGGAAGCTTAACCCAGAGAGATCCAACCTAGAAATAAGGATAAATTTCCTATCAGTGAGAACAATTAATCAGTGGAATGCAGTGGTGGTTTGCTACCGGTTTGGACAAGTTCAAACTGGTAGTAAAAAAAAAAAGCCGACAATCAGCTGAGAGGAGGGAAAAAATCCTCCACAATCAGGTGAGAGGAAAAAGAAGAGAAAAGCGCAGGATCGGCCCTCCTAGCTGCCCCTGCACTTTTCTCTTCTTTAACCTCTCAGCTGATTGGCGCTGCAGGTATCAGCTGGTGTGAGGAAAGCTGCGCACTGGCATTACGCAAAGCACGCCCACCAAGCCACGCCCACTGAACCAGTGGTAAAACAATTTTAATCCCATCACTGGTGGAATGGCTTGCCTTCAGGAGTTATAGGGGCTCCATCCCTGGAAGTTTTTAAGACAACGTTTGCCTGAAATAGCATAAGGTCCTGCTTGAGCAGGGGGTTGGACTAGAAGACCTCCAAGGTCGCTTTCAACTCTGTTATTTTACTCTAAATATGCACAAGAAAAACAGTGAACAGTTATGAGCATTTTACAGCCAGCTGGCTTTAATGCCACAGGGATCTCCCAGAGGACTGGGTCACTGATACATTTCTTACACTTCAGCGCAGCATTTTTCAAACTTGACAACTTGAAGATACAACATTATCTTCTGTTCCAATGATTGAACTCTTTCATTTCATTTCATTTTCATCCATTTAGAGGTACCAACCCATTTGCCACTGTCAAGCTACGTCCAACCGTGACCAATGATCGATCAGCACCAATCGTCTGATGAAAATAATGTCATAACACTTATTCAACCATGTTGTTGTATGTTTTTATTGTTTGTTTTTCCCTTCTAAAAGATTCCAGTGTGTTTTTCAGTTGACTTGTACAGCTTATATCTTTTATTAAAAATGAAAAAAATTCTGAAGTGATTTCTCTTAGTCTGATTTTCTTTTTACATTTCAAAAACGTGGCATTTTAACAAGGGTGTGCAGGCTTTTTACATCTACTGTATATGACATATAAGATACCTTAAACCAAAAGCTGATATTACCTATGGCTTTTCTGTTGAGCTTGTACTTGGTGGAAACTTGCTTGTTGCTGTGTAATGTGTGAAGATATTCTCTGAATTATTAGATAGGAAGCAGCTCTTCTGTTACCTACTGATGAACCCTCGTGTGGAGGAAGAACGGGTATAGGTACAATTGAGGACTTAAGAGAAGCCAAGTACAGTACAATATGGCTATAGGTAAAATTACCTGTTCAAATTATTTTTTTTAAAGAAATGTTCATATTTACTCAGTGATGACAAACAATCTTGTTAGGGATACACCCTAGCAGAATCTGCACGGCAGTCAGGCAGGCAGGCAAAATATGTGAGATAAACTTTTTTGTAGCTTACACTCAGTAAAACAGATACACAGTGCTAATTAAATAGTTTATTCCAGTAAGAGTTATAGCATAGTCAAACAGTCCATATATCATTCACTAATTCAGTCCGTCCAGGGATTATTCAGTTGCAAATTCCAGTGTCGAAAAAGAGAGGTCAGTAAACTTACAAATATCAGTCCAGTAATATATCTCCTCGCAGTAGAGATATGAAGAAGTCAAAAACTCCTTTCTTCCTTCAGCAACTCAGCAGTAGGAAACACGCAGTTAACAAACCATCAATCCATGCAATCCAGTAATTGTCAGGGAATCGTCAGGTTCTCTTGCTCCCTCTTATGGTGGTTTCACACCGCACCCAAAATTACATGCTTTGCAGTTTAAAGTGACACACACTTAAACTTACAATCATAGTTTATATATATTATTTTACCCAAACTACGTTAGGTAACCTATGTTATTCCTAACAAATCTATATGGGGATAGTTTTGCCACTAGGAAATCATTGGTCTATGCAACATTTCCCTCTTTCATGCAATCCATACAGTTTCAAGTCCTATTGCATGTGTATCCATGTTTTATGGATCTATCAATCCATTCATCTAAATGCCATAATCAAATATTTGTCTTGATAACAACTAGGAATAATTCTGGAATATTATTAGGCATTTTTTTTCAGTTTGTATCGATAAATATCAACCAAAGAGGGTTTTTTTTCAGTAAAAATAAATTGACATAGTTTTTAAAAATCATACTGGACACTGGTTGCTGAATAGCTATATTTCATAAAACTGATATGAGAACTATATAACAGGAGACACTGTCAGATCAATCCACCCTAACCCTTCTTTTCATTACCTCTATTATTTTGAGTTGCATTTTTCTTTCAAGACAAAACAGGCCATGTTGATATAATTTCTTCAGTCATTCCCAATCTGGCACTTTCCCAAATTTGATACTCCAACTTGCAAATCTACTTAAGGATTAGTACAAGGGGAAATAACTGAAGGCATTTTACACACCACAGTTTACATTCCCAACCCATTAGATTCAATTTTACAACGCAACACGGTTACCTCAAAGCAGCAGTTCCTCCAGCTGAACAAGGAGTGAGTAGCCAATACTCATCCCCACCCTCACTGCTCCCACCTCCTGTCCTTAAAGGCGATCAGGAGCCATCCTAAACTAATGAAAGGATAACCAGCTCCAGGAGTGGGAGGAGAGCTGAGGAACTGGGAAACATGGGTTGGTGAGAGTTTTAATCAACAAGAAACTAGGCCACACCCAAGTTTCAAGGAACTCTTGCATCTCCAATGCAAAATAAATGTTTTGTTATAACTTTGTTTAGTGAAGCTGAAGGAACCTGACTTGGTTGCTCAACCTGGTGCTAATGTGGGAATCCAATGGACTGATGCACTTTTGAGATCACTTAAATCCCCATGTGGATGGATCTTGCCAAGACGTTACAGAAGATGGTCCTTTCTGATTGGTGATGAATCTTTCCAGAAGGTGCTGTGGACTTCCTGTCTATATGTTGCTATGCGGAAGCTTGGCCCTTCTGAAGACTGGAAATAATTTGATTTATGTTTTAAAGATACCCAGAGAACCAAAATTGTGCAAAATGCATGGGATAAAAACCTATTTGCCAAAACAACAGACACATCTTACTAGTGATTTTCATTTCACCATAATTTAATTCTGTATTGTCAATTCATATTTTCCATGCTTGTGTGACTATAACTAATATTACACCATCCACACACACAAGGAAAGGTAATTGTGGTACAACTCCAAGGTTTGTACGAATATGAAAAATGAGAGCATTTTTCCATGGAAGAACTGTTGAAAATGTCACCCAATATTTGAAAATTTAATCAGTCATAATAATTTTAATGACAATAATATTGGTGTATCTTTAGGAAACAGGTGCCATATCTCACCACGGCCTAGCAGAGTTGACTTCCAGGTTCCTTGTCTGGTGTATAAGCTAACAGCCACCAGGTGGCAGCAGAGGCTAGCAGTCAAAGGGTCTTGAAGCCATGGATTTTTTTGGTAAATATCCTGCCTGAGCCCATTGTTGGAATGGATGAGTTGGCAACTGTAATATGATTAGCCCTAGAATATTGCCTTGAGTCAGGTCAGACTCTTGAGTTAAAATAACTATTGGCCTTTCTCTGATATACAAGTGCCATTGCATCTTCTGTCCACAAGACAATCCTCACCTATTTGTTATATCTCTTGCTAATTCTTGTCCTATCTCCAAATCATTGCCACATATGGTTGCCATGTGCCACTGGTTAAGAGAGGTGGTGAATTTTCTCCTCCAGTTTTGCTGCTATTCATCTTCAGCACAGCATCAGCACAGCACCATCAGCAGGGAAAACACTGTTGCAAGAAATAAGAGAGTCTGACTTTATGGCCTCTGCTTGGAGTTTCCTAGGCTCAAACATCCAGTTGGGCACCTCCCAAGTTAAAATAATGTGAACTAAGTAAAGATATGAGAAGACCTTGGGCAGAAATAGCTTCAGAGAGGAGAGAGAGATACAAACATTCTGCCTCTTCCGTCTGTTATTTCATTGCTCTGGACTTAAAAAATGTTTCAGTCCCTTTCGCCTAGATAACAGCCTCATAATTTTGTCTTTCTTACTAAAGTGTCTACAATGCCACACGGAGACAACAAATTTGGGGGGAAAAAAGTAAAGGGCTGATGGAGTGTCTCTCTTCCAAGTGCTGTTATGATAGGATTGCATTAGTATTGGCAACCAGCATGTATTTACAATGGTTGCAGCATGCCAGGGTTATGTAATTGCTTTTTGTGACCTTCCTAGCCAGCTTCTGACAAACAAAGTCAATGGGGGAGGCTGGATCCACTTAATGTCCATGTGGTTTAATTATCAACTGCAGTGATTCACTTAAGCACAGCAAAAAAGGTTATAAAATCACTCACTTAACTGCCTTGCTTAGTGATGGAAATTCTGGTCCCAATTGTGATCCATCCAAACTCCTGCTACAGAATTGTCACTGTTCTCTATTAATTGCAAGCAGAGAAGGGGCTATGCTTGTCTTCCAAGCAATATCATAGATACTAAAACTAAAGCAAGCAAGACATGATGGAACTTTGAGACATGACACATGAAACCCTCCAGTCCCATTGCACGAAGCTGCCCTTCCAGAAATAATAGGAATCACTAGAAACATCACCCTCCAGGTTCTAGCTGGAGGAAAAGTTCAAAAGTATTTAATAACTGAAAGGACTGGAAATTGCTAAAAGATCCAGCAGCGTCAGCTGAAGTGTATTTTCCTATTCTTCCACTGTAGTGGGACCACAATATCCAAATCGACAGTTCAGATGGTGAATACTCCAAACATATTCCCAATATGCTACATTAGAAGAGACTGTGATAGGGACACCAAAGCTATTTTAATCTGAAAAGACAGTTGGAAACCACAGAGCAATGATTCCAAATATTATTTCCAATATTTCAGAGGCCACCATTTCTCAAAGGCTGATGCTCAAAAATGCTATATTAAAATGAGAAAAATAACCAGATATGTAAATAAATAGATGATAGTTGATATAGATGATAAATAGAGATAGATTAGATAGATATAGATAGATGATAGATAGATAAATGGATAGGATAGCTAGCTAGCTAGATGATAGATAATGGTTAGATAGATATATGATAGATAGATTATAGATAGATAATGGATAGAAAGAGAGATAGATGATAAATGCTTGAGCTAGATTAGATAGACAGACAGATGTAGATAGTAGATAAATAATGAAGAGATAGATGGTTAAGGTAGATTAGATAGACAGACAGATGATAGATCTATCGATCAATGATAGATAGATAGATAGATAGATAGATAGATAGATAGATAGATAGATAGACAGACAGACAGATAATGGATAAATAAATAATTGAGATAGATTAGTTAGATAGACAGATAGAAAGATGGATAAATAAACAGACAGACAGATAGATAGATGTGTGTGTGTGGGGGTGGTGGTGAGGCAGGCAGGTAGACACAGACAGACAGATAGCATTTACCTCCCTTTGCCCTCTCTCTTGTCACACAAGCATGTCCCTTGTCCATCCACCTGTATGGAGTTCGGTTTCTACTTCAGTTGAGTAGGGTAAAACACCTGTCAGTCACCCTTTAAACCTAGTTTAATTGAAAATATGCCTGGCTTTCATGGTCAGGTTGCTCGTTTTGATCAGGAAAGCTTGTTTTGCCTTCCCCAGAAAAGCCTACATCTCAAGGCCTCATGTGGGCCTCCACATAAATGCGGCATTGTTTCAGGAGCTTGCATTGGTGGGAGGGAAGAGGGGAAGCAGAGAGACCTGTTGTGGCTCTTTCAGCCGATTAGCCTTATTAAAAGAAATTAAGCCCAGTTTTCAGGCTGCCTTCCCTACCTGGGCCTTTAGTCCTTTTCTATGACAGGAATGTTTGGATAAAGGAAGGGGGTGAAGGTGAGAATGAAGTTAAGAAGCTTAGCAGCTTAAAAGCCAAGACCTTTCACTTCTGGGAGGGTAGGTATTAAAAGTCTCTGGGCTCACTGGTGCCAGGAGTGCCAGTTTATAGGAGGGATCTAGTCTCACTTCCACTTACTTTTCAACTACTTTTCTCTTTTAATATTGTGCCACAGAATCCTTTCCGAAGTATTTACTTTAAGGATAGAGCTTTCCCTCCTGTTGCATCAATTGATTATATATCATCGAATTGGTATCAACTCTTAATGATCATATAAATAATGGAAGGAAGAAAGAAAGAAAGAAAGAAAGAAGGAAGGAAGGAAGGAAGGAAGGAAGGAAGGAAGGAAGGAAGGAAGGAAGGAAGGAAGGAAGGAAGGAAGGAAAAAATAAATTTCAGGTTCAGCAATCCTCAAAAGTCAAGCATGACTACTATGCTTGAGGCTAAATAAATTTTAAAATTTTCTAAATTTCTAAATTTCTTATCAGTCTTATAAATTTCTCATGAATTTCTTTTATTAATCGGATCCTTAAGCACATTTAATATTCTAGCATAGCAAGGTGCACTGACAAATAATATGAAAGAGTTTATGTGTTGGTAGAATCATTACTTATCTTGGCTTTAGCCTTTAGTTAAATAGGGAAAATCAGATAAAATGTTTGGAATTACTATTTTATTTATCTGTCTTCTATTTGCAGGAGTGGGGGAGGAAGGAAATTAATCCAAGTGTTAAAATGGTATGGAAGTGGAGTTGTGCCTTGGAGTGCTTATCTGATGCTTCCTATAACCTGCCTTTATTACTCTGGATTTATAGCTTGTTGTTTCCTCTCAGGACTATACTACTTTACTGTATCATATTAGCAGCACTAGTGCATCTTCATTATATTTTATTAATTTATCCTAACTGTTCTGTACAGACATTTGCATACTCGAAATCCGGCAGCCCGGATTGGCTAAAGCGCACGGCCACCGGATTGGCTGAGTGCGCGGCACTGATTGGTCGTTTGGAATCGACGCGATTGGCTGAGCCGATCGTGGGCGATTCAAAACGTTCCATGGCCGCAGCACTCGGCAGAAAGTGCTTTTAAGCCGCGTTTCTTCCCCACTTTCCCCACTTGTGTTTTACCTAATAAATGAGCTGAACCAAGTCACTGACTCGCGTCCTTTGTTCGTATTATGAGATATACGACACTGGCGGCGAAGGTGGGATCTTAAAACAAGTCCCACACCGCACGTGGCCACGGAACGCAACCGGCAGCATGGCCAGCGGCAACGTGCCCCGCTCCCTTCAACCAAGCTACGGAAGATTGGGAATCGTGCATAGACCGATTCCTCATGTTCCTAGAGAGCAGCAACCTCAAGGACGCGAACGGGCAGAGGAAAAGGGCCGTCTTCCTCACACACTCGCGGGCCCGCAGTGTTTAAAATGGCAAAAGCCCTCGCCAAGCCGCTCGAACGTAAAGGCCATGGACTGGGCTGATCTCGAACCGCTGCTGAGGAGCCACTACGCACCCGCGTGCCCACCCTCATCCGCCCGGCACGAATTCTACCGCCGCAATCAGAAGCAAGGGGACAGCGTCAGCAACTTTGTGGCCGACCTCAGAGACCCTCGGGGCCTGTGCGGGTTCACCGATCTCGATGAAGCCCTGCGGGACCGCGTGCGTCCCTCGGCCTCCGGGACCCCGTCCTGCAGAGCTGGATCATGGCAAAGGGCGACATCTCCTCGCCGACGCCCTTGCGAAGCCACCGCAGCAGAAGCGACCCGAAAATCAGTGGCCCAGTGCGGCAAGGCGGAACCGAGCGACCCGCCATGACGAAGCGACCGCCCGAGGAACCAGTCAGATTCGACCATCGAGCAGCCGCCTCCACATCACGGCGATCTCGAATCCCCCTCCGACTCAGAAGATGACGAGGAGGACATCCACCGACTGCAGGCGGGACGCGACCGGCGCGCGAACAAGCGGAACCGAAAATCAAAGTTCCAATGCGCCGGCTGCGGCGGCGAACACCAGCAGTCGGAATGCCGGTTCTTTGATGCCATATGCCGGCATTGCGACAAGCGGGGCCACATCGCCAAGGTCTGCCGTTTCAACGGAACCACAGCCCCCGCCACCGAGACGGCAGCCCACGGAGGTGCGACAATACCAGACGCAACAACACCCCCAAGGAACCGCGAGCCGGGATAGCGAGAGCCGTTGGGCCGGGAAGCGAGAGCTGCCGTTTCAAGCGAAAACCGCCAGCGCGAGGAAACACACCAGATGGTCATCGTTGGCCATTCCTCCAACTGGGATGGCCGGAAGGTCCACATGGAGGTCGCCATCGAAGACCGCCCCTGCAAAATGGAAGTCGACTCCGGATCTTACCTATCCATGGTCGCGTGGCGGGAAATTAAGCGGCTAGTACCCTCCATGAAGCGGCACGAGCTGGAGAGCCAGAAGCTCATCCTCAAAGACTACCAGGGGAATCGCATCCCGTGGTAGGGACCGGGCACTTCAAGGTCACATTTAAAGGCGCACGAAATACTACCCTAACCATCGTCGAGCAGAGACCGCCCCAGCCTCCTGGGACTTCAATGGTTCGCGCCGTTGGGACTAAGTGACCGGCACCAACCACGTCGCCCGAGGCGGACTGGGAGGAGCAGCTCGTCGCGAGTTCAAGAGGTCTTCGATGGAAACCTAGGCAAGTGCGGGGCCCCAATATCATTCAGCCTTGACCCCACCATTGCCCCTATCCGCCTCAAACCCCGGCGAGTGCCTTTTGCCCTCCGCCCCAAAATCGATGAGCAACTAAATAAGCTCATCAAGCAGGGAGTCTCGAGCCAACGGACCATGCCCGATGGGAGACCCCTATAGTCACCCGATAAAGCCAGATGGGTCGGTGAGAATCTGCGGGGACTATAAGGCCACCCTGAACCGTGCGCTACAACAAAGCGCCTACCCGTCCCAGTAGTGCAACACCTTCTACACTCACTGGGGGGGCAGGGTTTCGCCAAACTCGACCTGGCCCAAGCCTATCAGCAACTGCCGGTCGCGAGGAAACCGCAGAAGCGCAGACTATAGTCACACACACGAGGGGCATTCCGCTGCAAGAGGCTCCAATTGAGTCAGTGTAGCCCGGGGTATTTCAAAGCCTAATGGAGAGGCTCCTCCGGGGCATAAAAGGGTAGTACCCTATTTTGACGACGTGCTGGTAGCCACGGCCGACCAGAAACAATTGGAGGGCCGCTAAGGGAAGTACTGCAAAGATTCCAAAGTGCAGGACTAAAAGTTAAGAGGAGAAATGCCAACTGCGCACGGCACGGTTGAATTCTGGGTACCTACTAGACCAGCACGGAATCCACCCCACCGAGGGCAAAATAAAAGCCGTCAAAGAAGCCCCAAAACCCAGAAACAAAACTGAGTTACAAGCATTCCTGGGGTTGATTAATTTCTACAATGTTTTCCTGCCCCAAAAGGCGACCGTGGCGGAACCGTTGCATAGGCTGCTCGACAAGGCAGCCACCTGGACGTGGGGAGGCGAGAAGAGGACGCTTTCAACAAAACCAAGGACCTTCACATCAGCGCTGTCCTCATCCAGTACAGCGAGACACTCCCCATCACGGTAACGTGCGACGCATCACCCTTCGGGCGTAGGGCCGTCCTCAGCCACACCTCGCCGACCGGAAAGAAGCACCCATCGCCTTTTTCTCAAGGATCCTTTCAAAACCCGAAAGAAACTACAGCCAATTGGACAAAGAGGCTCTAGCAATACGTCGCAGCCGTAAAGAAATTCCACGAATACCTTTACGGCAGGACCTTCTCCATAATCACGGACCACAAACCGCTGCTGGGAATACTGGCAGGAGACCGGGCCACCCCAATCATACTATCCCCAAGGATGACAAGGTGGTCGAATTTCTCGCCGCCTACAATTACCGGCTAATCCACCGCCCGGTAAGTCAATCCCGCACACGGATGCCCTCAGCCGCACACCATTGCCCACCCTGGACGCTGACCCAGCACCCACCACATCCACCCTGAGCATGAGACCTTACCCAACCTACCCGTGACCGCGTCAGACATTGCCCTAGCAACCAATAAAGACAAATGCCTGGCGCAGGTCCTAAGATGGGTGGGAAAAGGGTGGCCGAGGAGAAGGGACGTGGACAACGAGTTCAAAGCTTACCGGAACCGACAAACTGAGCTATCAATGCAGAAAGGCTGTCTACTGTGGGGGACAGAGTCATAGTCCCAGAAAAATTGCAAAAAGAAGTCCTGAACATGCTGCACGAAGGGCACCCGGCATCGTTAGGACAAAAGCCCTGGCCAGAAGTCACGCCTGGTGGCCGGGGATGGACAAGGAGATCGAAGCCTGGGTGGCCTCCTGCAAACAGTGCCAGGAATCAAGACCAACCCCCGCTGCCCGATCCTGGAATGGGAAACCCCTCGGGGCCATGGTCCCGGATCCACGTAGATTTCGCGGGACCAACCAGAGGACACACCTTCCTGGTAACCGTGAGACGCTTACTCCAACTGGCTGGAGGTAAGCAACATGAAGACAACTACCACAGGCGCCGTCATCAGAGAACTCAGCAAGCTCTTCGCAACCCACGGCCTTCCGATGTCATCGTGTCAGACAACGGGCCCCAGTTCACCGCACTACCCTTCGAGAAATTCTTGGCAGAACGAGGGATCCGACACGCATTAACAGCACCGGCGCACCCGGCGGCAAACGGAAGGGCGGAGAAAATGGTCAATTCACAAAAAGACCATCCAAAAAATCGAAACCGGGGACATACAAGACAAAATAAACCGGATGCTACTAATTCAGCACATAACCCGAGCACTACGACGAACAAGAGCCCAGCGGAGCTACTAATGGGGAGGAAATTGCGATCACCGCTCGACCGCTTGCACCCACATACAACCCGGAAAGACCCCTGACTCCACCAGCAAACACAGAACATTACGCACCGGGAGACAGGGTCTCACGCAAAAACCTTACCGGGGACCCCCTCTGGATACCGGCAACGATCACCCAAGCAACAGGCCCACACTCGTACCGCCTTCAAACTACCAACGGACGAGCGTGGAAACGCCACATCGACCAATTGAGATCAAGAACCACCGCGGGAAATACAACCGACACGCAAACACCAGACACTGAAAGGAACCGGCAAAACACCAACCAAGAGGGGAGGAAGGCCCCAAAGAACAAAAAGAACAAACCCACCCAAAAAGAAACCAGCAGTACTCACCACCTGAAGAACCGGAGGCGACCCACTCGAAGCCTCACCTGGAAGGAGCAGCCGAGCCAGCTCAACCGGCCCCGGAAGCCCGAGCGGGAGCAGCCAAGCCAGCTCAACCAGCCCGGAAAAGCCGAGCGGGAGCGGCGAAGCCAGCAGCTCGACCAACCCGGGGAGACCAGGAGGGAGCCGCGGCGAGGCCTGACTCACCCTTCCAGGCGGTTCCATCAACGAGGCGGAGAGCGACAGGAGTCCCACCCGAACCGGCCGACAGCCAGGAGACAACTGACCAGCGCAAGTCCAGTCGGAAAATACGGGCCCGCCTACTTACGGGACTACGTCACGTGGGACCAAACCAAGAGGAGGGGTGTTCTGTACAGACATTTGCATACTCGAAATCCGGCAGCCCGGATTGGCTAAAGCGCACGGCCACCGGATTGGCTGAGTGCGCGGCACTGATTGGTCGTTTGGAATCGACCGCGATTGGCTGAGCCGATCGCAGGCGATTCAAAACGCGACCCGATTAACCGCAGCACTCGGCAGAAAGTGCTTTTAAGCCGCGTTTCTTCCCCACTTTCCCCACTTGTGTTTTACCCTAATAAATGAGCTGAACCAAGTCACTGACTCGCGTCCTTTGTTCGTATGAGATATACGACACTAACCAATTCCCTTCCTCAAATATTGTAGGAAATCTTCTAGAGCAGAAATCCTTAATGAGTCCTTGCACCTTCTCCTGTTTCCTCTTTTTGGGGAAAAACAGAATTCCTCAGAGGATTCTGGCCTAATTTTAAATCTTTTCGTTCCCGTTGGCTGGGAAATCCTCTTAAAAATAATGAAGTAGTTTCTTTCTGCTAAAAGCAACTTCTGCTTCTTTAGCATTTTCCCAACATAAGCAGTTTCCTACCCACATCCATGCACTCTGAACAGCTTGGTCCTTGAACTCCAGGGCAATCTGGAGGAGGCAGGTTAGAAGCCATTTAGATGATTACTACTTTTGGCCATTGAAACTTTAAAATACCAGCTTGAAGAAAAAGTTTTGCTGGCTAGAAAACTGTAAACAGAAGGCTTCTTCCGAGAGTTATATTGTCATGGTCTAAGCCTGTTAAAGAAATATCCCTTTCTCCCCCCGGCAAACTATACCTGGCCAAAAGAGAGGATTCTTGAAGGTGTTGGGCTCTTTGGAAAGGAAAGCCACAGAGTATCCAGGTCTGTATATTTATGTTGGCAAAATTGCATTATTTCAATATAAGATGAATGTACTTATCTGTTGTCGTTAAAATTTTGATTAAAAAAAATGATTATGTGTCATCAAGTTGGTGTCAAGCTTTGAATCTAGTTGTTGTTGGTGTATAGAAATGTGTACATATACGATTTATTGGTCTGAGAATAAATTCTCTAACTCTTGAATCCATTCATTTTAGACCATTTAGCCTTCTCTATCTCTATCTCTATCTATCTATCTATCTATCTATCTATCTATCTATCTATCTATCTATCTATCTATCTATCATCTGTCTGTCTGTCTGTCTGTCTATCTATCTAGGGTGTGTGTGTGTGTGTGTGTGTGTGTGTGTGTGTATATATATATATATATATATATATATATATATATATATATATATATATTTTCATCGGTACTTACATGTATGGCATTCGCTTTGTTGGAGTATTTTCCACGTCATTGTAGTTGTGCTTTTAAAGTTGTAGCAATGTTTCGGCAGAATCTCATCTGCCATCAGAATCTCATCTGCCACCTCCCAGAAGCCTGATGATGGCAGATGAGATTCTGCCGAAACGTTGCTACAACTTTAAAAGCACAACTACAATGACGTGGGAAAATACCCGAACAAAGCCGAATGCCATACATATATATCTACTGTGTATACACACACACACACAAATACATATATACATACACACATACATACATACATACATACATATATGCCAGCAGCAAAGAGAAGGCATGCAAACTTCATGCATACTCTAAAACTATAGCTTTGTGCCCATCAATTAATCCTGTTGTTCTGAATTAATTAATGTCACTAATCTAAGAATCTTCTTCATCTACTTATTCAGGGATAATCATTTTTTCTGATATTTGTCTTTAGTTTGTTTTATACAGTAACAGGTTTAACAGTGAAAAAAAAACTCTCTGTGTGCTGATATTTAAAGTTATTGAAATATACAACTTGCAAACTGAAAAAGAAGCAGATGTGTGTGTTTGTGTATACTTGTTTGGAAAGATGATATAGGGAAGGAACATATATCTACCTATTCCCAGACAGTAAATATTGAAAAAGATTATTGAGAAATAGATGGACAAATGGGTTTGTATAATGAGATCTGGTTTTTTGAGAATGCATGGCTAACAATCAAGGTACATTCCTGCATATAGAGCAATCTCCCACGGTATTATTTATTCAGTACTCCTTGACTTACAACTGTTCATTTAATGACCATTCAAAGTTACAATGGCACTGAAAAAAAATACTTATGATCATTTTTCATATTTATGACCATTGCAGCATCCCCATGATCATGTGATCAAAATTTGGATGCTTTGCAATGGGTTCATGTTTATGACCATTGCAATGTCTGGAGTCATGTGATCAGCTTTTGGGACCTTCTGACAAGCAAAATCAATGGGGAAGTCAACTGTTTGCTTAATGTGTATTCACCCAGAGTCAAGCCTGTGAGATCAGTGGTTATATAAATTTGATAAACAAAATATCAAGGTGAATAGAAATTCATTGCAGGCATCCACAACAGAAGGCAAACAAACAAACGAACAAACCAACCCAGAGGTTAATTGCTGCTGCATCTGCTGCATCTGTTCTCCAGATACTGTCCTGTTTAAAAAAGACTATGCCCTGATAGCATTTTGTCTTCAGGCTCAGCTCCATAAGTATTGGAGCCACTTAATACTTCAAAGTGGCTGGGAATCAAGTTTGAAGATCTGAACATCAAACATGAAAAGAAAAGAAAAAACCCCAAGGGCTGTTTAAAAGAGCTATTAGCTGAGCCAGGAACGTTTCTCAAGGCCAATTTCCATGAGAGACAGGCGATCACTGTGAAGTTTCTATCTTTACCATGGGTAGCATTACTAATTTGATTTTTATGTGTATTTTTTCAGTCTGTTGGTCTTTATTTAGACAGGAAAAAGAAAAAAAACACAATAAAAAAGAGAGAAAATAAGCAAGCAGGCAAAACAACAGCCCAACAGCAAAACTATCAGGTAACTGTTCTATGGATAACACTCGACTTATGTCCACAATTGAGTCCAAAATTTATGTTGCTAAGCAAGACAATTAAGTGAATTTTGCCCCATTTTACAACCTTTTTGTCATGGTTGTTAAGTGAATCACTGCAATTGTTAAGTTAGTAACATGGCTATTAAGTGAATCTGGCTTCCCCATTGACTTTGCTTGTCAGAAAATCACAAAAGGTGATGACATAACTCAGGGACATTGCAACCATCATAAATACATGCCAGTTGCCAAGTGTCCAAATTTTGATCATGTGACCATGGGGACGTTGCAACCATCATGAGTGTAAAAAACAGAAGCCACTTTTTTTCAGTACCATTGTACAGTAACTTTGAACAATCACTAATCAAATAGTTGTTAAGTCAAGGACTACCTGTAGAATAATATTGATAGTGGCCAGCAAGGTTTGTGATGATAACTTAACTAGATACAGAGGGTTAATTTTCCCAGTGGTTTCCTTATTTCTAAGATATGGAATACATTGACCATGTCAGTTTATTTAAAAGACTGGTGAGTAATCTGTGGGTCTCTTCTAAGTCAACTGATCAGCAGAAAACAAGCAGTCAAGTTCAGTTGACCAAGTGGATCGTTCAGATGGAAAAATCACTCTAAGCTAAAGTCACTTTTAAGCCTCTCTACTTGGCGCTGGAAGGCTGACACAAAGTCAACATTCTGTGAGTCATACAGTCCACGGAACCCCTCATTAGTCTTCATGCCTAAGTAGAGACAGGTAATCTGAAGAAAAGATTCTGAAACCTCCAAGAGGTTTGTTTTGGGCAATGACACATATATAAAGCCCCTCAGCTGGAGTATTTTGGAATTTCATATTGATAACCAGAGCATGAACAATAAAAGGATTAAGGTAAATATCTTTGCCTTCAAGCCCATTGACTGGGCCTGCTGTTACATTGGTGATAGTGGCAGAGAAAGCTTCGAGGTTGCTCTCTTCCATTTACATGATATTTTACAGGTAAGGTCCTTTTTTTAAAAAAACAGAATAGAACAGAGCAGGAAGTGACCTTGGAGATCTTCTAGTCCACCACTGGCTGAAGCAGGAAAACCTATACTATCTCAGACAAGTGGCTGTCCAGTCTCTTCTTAAAAACCTTCAGTGATGAAGCACCCACAACTTCTGATGGCAAGCTGTTCCAATTGTTCTGTTAAGAAGTTTCTCCTTAATTCCAGGTTGCTTCTCTCTTTGATTAGTTTCCAACCATTGTTTCTTGTCCTGCCTTCTGGTGCTTTGGAGAATAGCTTGACTCCCTCTTCTTTGTGGCAGCTTCTCAAATCCTGGAATATTGCTATCATCTCACCCCTAATTCTTCTTTTCTTTAGACTAGCCAAACCCAAAACCTGCAGCCACATCCACAACTTGTATTTGCACATGCTACGGCATGGAAGGATAAGGCCAGAAAACTTGTTTGGTGGCTATCATTTTAGCTCAGTGGGTTCTTGTCCTCCATAATGATGAAGATTAGCCAGATTGAACTAGTAGTTTGGAAGAACCAGTATATTTTCAAAGATGAGTATGAATTTTACTGAGGAATTTGTAAAGGCTGATTCATTTTATTCCCAATATTTGGTTTTTAAAAAAGCACAATTTAGAAATGAAAATATTTTGTTTATCCTCTGCTTTTTAAAACAACAACTATGTTATCAGTTAATAATACTAATATGATGCAACATCTCTGGTGAGCACCAGGTTGGAAAATACCCTTCTAAATTTAAGGGGCAAGAAAATGATATACATGGACAAAAAAAAGAAGGAGGATGCCCATAGCAACAGATGGACTGTTGGCCATCTCTGCCTTCTGCCCCTGTGACCATTCTTGTTCTGTCTTTGCTACAATCTGTGCTCCACTTGCTTTCAGGCTCCTTCTGCTTGTCTGGGCCATGGGCAGAGATGACGTGGAACAAGGCCAACTGCCTGAGAAAACAAAGCCTCCTGATGGTGGCTGGGGCTGGATCATCTTACTGGGCTGCTTCGTCATCACTGGCTTTTCTTACGGGTTTCCCAAGGCAGTGAGCATTTATTTCAAGGACCTGATGCATGATTTCCATGTGGGATACAGTGACACAGCTTGGATCTCATCCATCATGCTGGCCATGCTGTATGGAACGGGTAAGAATTCCGCATGGGAAAATCCCATTGGGGGTAAATGCACTTGGGGTTAGGCCTCCTTGAATTTGGACAGCAAAATGGACATTGCCAACAAATTTGGAGCACATGTGTATGTTTAGGAGGGCACTGACATTTTGAGTCAGCCTTATCTACATTTCCTGGTAATACATGGAAAAATCCCAAAGGGGATAAAGTGGAGGTAAAGCCACTTAAGGTTAGGGTTAGGCCTCCATGAATTCGGACAGCAAAATATCCCCATATCTTTAGAGCAAAACTGCATACAGCCACAATAATGTCAAAGATATAGCTATTTATTGAGAATGGCTATGCAAAACTCAGCCCTTTCCATCTGTCTTCCTTCATTTCAATTCACAAGCCATTGCTTTCACTAACTTAAGCTTGGCAGGGACCTATGGTATTCATTGAGCTTTTTAAAAGTCTTCAATCCCAATATTGATTTATTTTTGTGGGGGGGGGGAGATGTGGGAAATATTCAGAAAGAAAACCCCTACACCCACCAACATGCAAATACATATTTTTTTAAAAAGTTGAAAAGTTCAAGTCTATTCATTCTCTACGGCGCGTGCAGTGCACACACAAGTACACACAAATAATGAACCCCACAAACTAAAAATAGCTTCCCTAACCATGCCTCTTAGACGTGTCATGTTATGTTCTTAATAATTACCCTGCAGGGCTTCCTTGCAATTTTGAAAAGTTGAGCAGAGAAAGCCTTATTCCAGGCCAAACATTAAAGCTGGAGCCTTTATCTTCCTTGCTTGCAAGCTTTACCTAATTAAAAAAAATTATTTATGAACGCTACAATCAAAGCTATAGCAAAACCATATTGTCCTTTCCCTAGAGTCCTACACAGATTTCTGTATAAGTAGAAAAAAAAATAAACGGAAGACTATGTCAGCAAAATAGAGTGGGGGGGAAAAAGTGTGACATAAGAGTTTAGGTGACTGCACCCATTGCTACACACAACACAGCTCCCAACAATTTTTCCTGTTTGAATGCAGTCCATGACAACCAAAATTAACAATCTTTATTACACTTTAAATATACCCAATAAGATGGATAAAATACCATCTAACACTCCAGGAAGCTCTGCAATAAATTAGACAATTTTGCAGTTCTCCAAAAAATCTTACTTTTTAATATTTTAGCATAAGGAGCCTCTGTGGTGCAGTGGTTAGAGTGTAGTACTGCAAGCTACTTCTGCAGCTGGCTGCCTATAATTTGGCAGTTCAAATCCCACCAGGTTCAAGGTTGACTCAGCCTTCCAATCCTTCCTAGGTGGGTAAAATGAGGACCGGAATTGTTGGGGGCAAGATGCTGACTCTGTAAACCGCTTAGAGAGGGATGTAAAGCACTATAAAGCAGTATATAAGTCTAAGTACTATTGCTATAACTACATTTTAAGGCTTCCAGTTTTTCACTCTTCCTGAACAGACTGACCTGCAATAATAATGCCAGTCTGCAATGCCCAGGCAGCTGGGACTTAGAATCCATCTAGCAACACCTGACTGGGGAAAACTCTTACCTTCAATCATTGAAGGTAAGAAGGTAATCATGAAAGCAAAAATCTGTATGTGTTCCACAGTTATGTCATTCCCCCTCGCTCCTGACACTATATACGCAAAGCTTAAATTTCTCAATCTCCACCCAAAACATCTAATGGCAAAGGTACATTCACTACTCAACAAATCCAAGCCAGCTTAAGATCTTCTGCTGTTTGGCATGAAGCAATTGCTGAGGTTTTGCATTATTTTCATATTATTGTGGTCTTGGCCCTTTTTTGATTTCTTGGGTGTCCTGCAGGACCTCTGAGCAGCATTATGGTGAACCAGTTTGGATGTCGGCCTGTGATGCTTGTTGGGGGGCTCCTTGCTTCCTCTGGAATGATCCTGGCCTCCTTCACCACCAACATAATTGAACTGTATTTGTCTGCTGGAGTGCTGACAGGTGAGTGTAACATGGAAAGAAGCCCCGTTGTGCAAGTCTACTTCAGAAAATGATAGATTAACATGATATTGTTGAAATATTGTCAGGATGATGTATGCCATCAACCAGCATAGCCGGCTGGAGAATTCTGGGAGTTGAAGTCCACAAGTCTTAAAGTTGCCAAGTTTGGAGACCTCTGCTTTAATATTTACACTTCAGGTTCGATGTTTGAGAGAAGCTCATATATGCTACTATTTATTGTAAAGATTAGCCAGATTGAACTTGTAGTCTGGACAACCAATATATTTTCAAAGATGAGTATGAATTTTACTGCCCAAGGAAGACATTTGTAAAGGCTGATTCATTTTATTCCCAATATTTGATTTTAAAAAAGGCAAAATTTAAAAATGAAAATGTTGCTTTAAATAAGTGTGGAAAGCAGTCATGGGGCCTTACGGTTCCCTAGGTATTTCTAGTTCTCAGTTCTCAGAAGACTCAGTATGATCAGTGAAAAATGATTCTGAGAATTGGAATTCATCAACATACACTGGGCTATGCAGATAGTCCTTGACTTCACTTAGTGACTGTTCAAAGTTACAACCTCACTGAAAAAAGTGACTGATGACCGTTTTCACATGTACAACTACTGCAGCATCCCCATGGTTACATGTTCAAAATTCAGATGCTTGGCAACTGATTCATAATTCTGATAACTGCCATGCCCTGAGGTCACATGATCCTCTTTTGTAACCTTCTGACAAGGAAAGTCAATGGGAAAGCCAGATTCATTTACCAACCATATTACTAACTTCACAACTGCAGTGATTCACTTAATGGTGGCCAGAAAGGTCATGAAATGGTGCAAAATTTACTTAACAAAATGTCTCATTTAGCAACAAAAATTTTGGGCTCAATTATGGTCATAAGTCAAGGACTACCTGTAGTTTTTTATTCCTTGTGTTAAAAGACAACTTGCAGTCATCTTCTTTTCTCATCATCTTCTTTTAATGGCCCCATAATCCCTTGCGGGGGGTGGAGTCTGGGCAACTGAATGGAGCTGAGTGTTTACTGGCCAGATGCTCTTCCTGTCGCCAGTGTGGAGCTTTGTTCAGCAGATATATTTTCCTTGTGCCCAGAGAATGTCTGCCTCTACCTAGGATCGAACTCACAGCCTCCTGATTGTGAGGTGAGAGCTTCACTTCTAGATCACCGCATGATACAGGACAACTTGCATTGATTAAGTTAAATTAAATAGCATATTTTGTGGGTGGGGGGGAACTTTTCCTTCAAATACAGTGAGTTTTAGACCTTTCCATCGGCTGAGAGCTGATGCCTTTCCATCAATTGTTCCTCTTGCAATCTTTTTTTCCAGGTTTAGGAATGGCTCTGAATTTCCAGCCTTCCTTGATTATGTTAGGATCCTACTTCGACAAGCGCAGGCCACTGGCCAATGGGCTAGCTGCAGCTGGGAGCCCGGTCTTCCTCTCAGCACTTTCTCCGCTGGGTCAAATCCTCCTGGAAAAGTTTGGCTGGCGAGGGGGATTCCTCATCATGGGGGGGCTCCTCCTGAACTGCTGCACATGTGGGGCGCTCATGAGACCCTTGGCAGTTGGCATGAAGAAGACGAGGGAGAAAGTCATGGACAATTATGAAACTAAAGAGATGCTGCCAATGGGAGGGAGAGCGGACGAGGCGGGTGGCACCTTGGACAATGTTAAGAAACCCAAGAAACTCAAGAAGAAAAAGGACAAGAAAACGAAAAGCTTATTAAATTTTTCGATCTTCAAAATCCGGGGTTTTATCATTTACACCATCGCCAAGTTCATCATGGTTCTGGGCCTCTTTGTGCCCACAATTCTGTTAGTCAACTATGCCAAAGATACAGGAATACCTGACAAGGAGGCAGCCTTTCTTTTGTCCATCATTGGCTTCATAGATATTTTCGCCCGTCCGTCCTGTGGGATGCTTGCTGGGATGAAGAGGGTACGACCCCATGTAACCTACTTATTCAGTTTTGCAATGCTGTTCAATGGCCTGACAGATATCTTTAGTGCCAGGGCCAACACCTACACCTCCCTTGTCATCTTCTGCATTTTCTTTGGTGTTTCCTATGGCATGGTGGGAGCTCTGCAGTTTGAAGTCCTCATGACTATTGTTGGGTCACAGAAATTCTCCAGTGCAATTGGGATTAACTTACTCATTGAGGCTGTTGCTATTCTCATTGGACCACCTTCCGCAGGTAAGTTTAACCACCTTTCTTGTGTAGAGCTTCCTTTGAGGTAGGGCAGGGATGGGATTTGAAATTTTTAACAACTGGTTCTGTGGGCGTGGCTTAGGTGGTGGATGTGGCTTGGTGGTCATGTGACTGTGTGGACATGGCTTGGTGGTCATGTTATTGGCTGGGTGTGTCCAACTCAATATCACTCACATCGAGGCACGCATTTCCTCGCCTGGCCTCTCATGACTGTGGGGATGCTGCAACAGTCGTAAGTGTGAAAAATGGTCATAAGTCACTTTTTTCAGTGCCATTGTAACTTTGAATGGTCACTCCACACAAGCAAAGTACTAGCAAAGGAGGGGGGGAAAACTCCAGAGAAGTTCCTGAGACAGGAAGTCTAGTCCTGCCAAGAATGTAATAAGGGTTAACAGAGAGGCAGTTTCTGTAAGCAACACCAGAATGTTTCCTTCCTGCCTTCCTTACAGGATTAGGCCAGTAATTTATTCTAACAACCGGTTCTCGGAACTGCTTAGAATGTTAACAACCGGTTCTAGCAAATAGGTGCAAACTGGTAGAATCCCATCCTTGAGGTAGGGCATATCCAGGTGTAATCCTACTTATTTATTTTGTTTCTCTCATTTATATAGCAATAGCACTTTGACTTATATACTGCTTTACAGGGCTTTACAGCCCTCTCTAAGTGGTTTACAGAGTTAGCATATTGCCCCAATAATCGGTGCCCTCATTTTACCGACCTTGTAAGGATGGAAGGCTGAGTCAACCTTGAGCCTGGTGAGAATTGAACTGCCAAATTACAGACAGACAGCAGAAGTAACCTGCAGTACTGCGCTCTAACCACTATGCCACCACAGCTCTTATATAGCCACTCATTTCACAATAAAGGTGACTCACAATAAAAGCAGCCATATAATTCAAGTTTAAAAACTACCATTAAAAACATCAGCAATGTTATCATTAACTAGATAGGGGAGAGAATTGATGTTAAAAAATAATGCAGTCACCTCATCTGTAGCATACCTCTTCTGCCAGGCCTAATGCGACGGGCAGATGTCATTGGGTGGAGGTGGGTCAAAGCCCAAACCTTGAATTGGACCTGAAAACAAATGGGCAACCAATGCAGTTTGCAGAGCAAAGGTATGGCACGTACCACTCTAGGGATACACATAACTCTTCCACAGTACTCTATTTTGCATCAGCTGATGCTTGCCGAGGGCAGCCCCAGGTAAAATGCATTATAGAGGTCCATTCAGGAGGTGACCAGGGCATGAGTGACTGAGCTTCCTGGGCCAGGAACAGGCACAATAGGCCCACAATACAAAGCTGTGCAAAAGCTCTCTCAGTCACAACAGCCACCTGCTCTTTGGCTTACTATACTTTATCGTGTTCTGTCTCTATGGTTATAATAAATGAGTGGTATGGAATGTACATGCAACTCTCATTAGTTATTGATCAGGTTAATGTTCATAGATACCTGAGGTCAACAGCATTTTGAAAGCCCCATACAGGGTCTAGTGGAAGTGCCAGTTTGGCCTAGTGTTTAAGGCACCAGGCAAGAAAATGGAAGCTGTGAGTTCAAGCTAGCTGGGTTATTTTGGACCAGTCATTCTCTTTCAGTCCAATCCGCCTCACAGAGTTGTTGTAGAAAAACAGGAGGAGGAAGGTGTGTTAGGTATGTTTCACTGCCTTGAATTATTTGTAAAAATAATCAAGGCAGGATACAAATAAACAAATAAATCTCAATGCTACAGAAATACTGATTTTATCTCTTCCATAGTGATTCCAGTGGAGCCTTGTCAGTAATTCTGTGAATGAAAAGGGGGATGTATGAAAATGTATTTATATGCATGTTTGGAATTCATACTAATGCAGGCCTGATTGAAGTTCTACATTTACAAAACCTGCAAACTTACAAGCTGCAAATTTAAGCACTTTATATGACATCCATATGAAACTGTTGGAACAGATTACAAGGCAACTATGCTATGCTTTGTTTCAAAATCGCAGGGCGACTGGTGGATGCACTCAAGAAATATGAAATCATATTCTATCTGGCTGGCTCAGAAGTCGTCCTGTCTGCGCTCTTCCTGGCTGTTGCTTCGTACTGCTGTCTGAATGTGAAAAAAGAAACTACCCCTCAGCTAGAGAATCCTTCTATAGTTAGAAGTAACAGTGAAATGGAAGAGACAGAAGCAGATTTACCGGAAGTGAAGGAAAACCTCGACAATGACCAGTCTCTGGCTCACAGCACTGACAGTATTGGAAGTGACAGGGGGAATCATACTGCAGTATACAACAATGGTGGACAGCCCAAAGGGGAGAACATAGCTTTGGTTCCAGATGGTTGCAGTATTGATCAGGTAGGGAAGAGAGTTTTAGCCACATAGAGAACCAAAAACAAAAAGATCCAAAGACTCAGTGACATCAGCACATCAAATCTGATTTACACAAGAGGAGGATATGGAAAGCATAAATTCTTGAATGGTATGAGGGCAGGGACAAAAGCTTTTCAAAAAAAAATACACAGTCAGAATGGTACTATAAACAAACTTATGGAATCCAAACCATATTATACCTCTCCCATGAATAAAGAATTGTATAATTCTCTTCAATATTATATCGGTTTGCACTCATGCATATACTATATCAGCACTTACATTATCTTACACCTACTTAGTGATCAGTTGGCTGCTAATTCAATATCACTTCTTTATCCATCTACCTCTACAGTCCTGGTGTTCAGCAAAACTAAACCTTGTGATTATTCTAGCTTGAACATGTGTTTATTTATAATATCAAAAATGTAAAACAGAAGAATTCTTGTAGCTAGGATTCATGAAGGAATAACATTACAAACTGGCAAGCAGGCATTTTAAAAGTGTGGCCAAATATCATATCGTGACTGATAGTAAGTAGATGACTGTATTTCTGTTGGTCAAAACTAGAAGCTTTTATCCCTTCTAAATTAGTATTAGATGACAGATGTGTTGGCCAGATTCTGTAAATTTCAGAATAAGCCTGTTTGATATACATGACAGGAAATTAGAAACAATTTTAGCTTTGCCTTATATAGGAGCTAGCATAATGGTGCTACGGAAATTAGAATTTTTGTATGCCAGTTGCAAATATATCAGATAATTTATGCTATGACTCAAGCCATAAACTGCAAGTGAGTATCCTTTGTGGTTACAATTTGCTACTAGAAATTAAGAAACTATCTTCATCATAGAGCCACAGAGGCGCAGTGGTTAGAATGCAGTACTGCAGACTAATTCTGCTGGCTGCCCGCTGCCTGCAGTTCAGCAATTCTAATCTTACCAGGCTTAAGATTGACTCAGCCTTCCATCCTTTTGAGGTAGGTAAAAGGAGGAGGCAGATTGTTGGGGACAATAGGCTGATTCTGTAAACAGCTTAGAGAGGACTGTAAAAGCACTGTTAAGCAGTGTATAAGTCTAAGTGCTATTGCTTTCTAGATCCTCATTGACAATATGATACAGAACTTGCGGGCACAGAAATTTAAAACTAAAGTAAATAGTCATATTTATTGTTCACAAGAGATCATAGAATTTGTGTGCCTAATATATTTTCAGAATTGTAAAACTATCTGCATGTGACCAATATGTGACTAAAAGCAAAAACATGCCATAAATATTTCTTATTAACAGACCCAGTTTTGTATGTTTTGTGTGCATTTTACTGGAAAAAAATGTCTTGGAATCTTTAAAAGTCTATACATAACTAGAAAGATTCATTAAAAAAAATAAACCTCATCTGATCCATGTATTATTCATATATTGTGCATGTTATGTGTGCCTGTACAGAGAGAGGGAGGGAGGGAGGGAGAGAGAGGGGGGGGGGAGATGAGCTGCCTTAGAGTAAGGGCCCTGGATTGGCTATGCTGAGATTTATAGGGCTTTTTAGATGTGAATTTGAAGACAACATTGTTTAAAAGTTTAATTTTTAATAGTTTGGATTTATAGATGCTTTTAATGATTGCAGACATTGCAGATCAGCTCTTTTGTTTTGGTTTGCACCCCCCAAAAAATCAGGGATAGTCTGATAGCACCTTTTCCAATTTCATTTCATTTCATACAGATTTCATTAAAAATATGCATAAGCTTTTGTGATCTGTAGCTCCGTTCTTCCCACAGGACAGCAAAATCAATGTAGGATTTCAGTTCAAACAATGCTGGGGGTGGGTGGGCGAGACAGGTTTGTTTGCCAGATGTCTCCCCCTCCTGGGAGGTGATATGAGGGGAAATGTTAAAGGGAAAAGCAGGCAGAAAGGTAAGGAAGAGGTAAGTTGGCAGCACACTGAATATTTTAAGCCAATAACATTGTAGAAAGTTACAAATTCAAGAAGTTCCCACATGACTTTGACTATCTATAAAATTAACTGAAATTGAATTGTATTTCCATATATTCTGAACAGTCAATGTTACATCTTCCAAAATGTGCAGTCCCTCAGATTATAATGCTGCCAATATGGTTGAAATAAGACAGGAGCTGTAGTCCAACAGATTAGGAGTACTTTAGGCTGCACACATGAGCACAGAACCCCAGAGCAATTTTCCCTTTCAAACAAGACAATAGGCACAGAAACTTATTTATCTGCTCTGAAGGCAAGTTTTTCCTGTCATAATTCTGCACAGAAAGCAGACAGCCTTATTTGTAGATACAGAAGTGCATTGAATTTACATTTGCCACATTTGATGTGGATCCGGGAGAGAAATTCAATTGGAAAAGTTCCTATAATAGCTTTTTGATCAGGCAGGTACAGGATACGACACCATAACTACCTATAGCCTTATCCAACATTGAAATATTCAATGGGGTACTGATGGAGAACAACTGTCCCAGTCTGGAGAACGGGTCAAGCAGGAAATTAGTCTGGAATCATTACGTAAACACAACAGAGCAAGGTCTGACTCCTCCTGAACGCCTTTGAGTCTTAGCTAGTCCTTCCCAGGTGAAAGCTACCAGCTGGAGTATTCCTGTGGAATAGACATAGAACAATAGCTTGTTTGAACTCTAAAAGTTTGCATCAAAAAAAATTGGGAGACAGCAATCATGTCATCCCTAAGATCTGGTTGTTCACACCTGACAGGTGCCTATCAATACAATTTATTTTCTCATTTCTAGCACATTTGAGAAGTTGCCAATCAAGATATAGGAAAGTCCACCTGTGTTTGTCTGTTTTGTGGGTTTGATTTTTAGGAACATTTTGGAAACATTTCCCTTTTGGAACCGAATGATTCCTGCAACCTGGAAGGAATTTGATTCTTCCATTATTCTTTTTTTTTTCTTACTATGGTGTAAACAGAAGGATTAAGAAGACAAAAACCTAAAGCTTAAGTTGGAAGGAAAAAGACCAGAAACTTCATATTCTTATTAGAGAATAAGTCAAGTGGAGTCATGGGGCTAGGACCTTGGAGGTATCTTAATCCAACCCTTGTTAAGACAGGAGTCCTTATTCCAATCTGGACAAAGGCTGTCCAATCTTTTCTTGAAAACCTCCAGCGATGAAGCCCCCACAAATTCAGGAGGGAAGTTTTTCCACCACGTAATTGTTCTGTCAGGAAATTTATCCTTAGGTTGGATCTCATTCTGACTGGCTTCCACCGATTGTTTCTCGTCTAGTCCTCAGGTGATTTGGAGAATAGATGAGCTTTTCAGTAACAACACTTCAAGTATTGGAAGGCAGCTATCATGTCACTTCTAAGATTTCTCTTTGCTACTCATTCTGTTTGACATGTAAAATCCCACTACGATTATTCTGACCCTAGCTTGGCTTACTTTTGGTGTGTGTGTGTGTGTGTGAGAGGGGGGCGGGGAGAGATTTTATTTCTGGCTTATTTTTGTAATTTTGTTTTTAGATCACATCTGAATATTATATTTATTCATGAAAATATAAGAGAGAGAAATATTTGTAATTCTCCCCATTTCCTTTGACAGTTTATCATTCTCATTTCTAAGGCTGCCAAATTGATGATTAATGAGTGAGAAAGGGGTGCTAGGGGGACACACATAATAGTCTCTCTGTCCACAAAGGCAACATTCAAAAGGGGGGAAATGTGCAGATGTAACGATAGTGAATTGTATGAATTAAGAACTTAAGTCTTAAAATGGTGAACTTACTGTTAACTTCAATAATCTTTATGTCTCCCTTTTAAGGGCCTTGACAATGCAGAGAAGTCAACATTTTAACACTAAATTCACCTGCTGGTAGCAAGATTAAAAACGACAGAAAAGTGATGGGAAAAGAAAACCCTAGGAAACCAAAGGCGTTCAACATTTTTACATGAGATACTCAGCCACTGAGAGAGAGAGGGAGGGAGGGAGGGAGGAAGGGAAGGGAGGGCGCTGTATATTTAATCATAGTCCATCTGCACAGGAAGCCATATTGGGTAGATTGCTGAAGGCCGTTTAAAGGAATTTTCAGTTCCACCAGCTCTGGAGGAGGTCCGTGAGATTTTGAGAAAAACACAAACGGACAAAGAATTATATTTTTTTGCAAGATTTTGCATACGTCATTACCCAAATGCTCCCATTCAACACAGAATCTTGATTCATTCCCTAGTTGGACTTGTACAAACAGAACAGTCACTGAGGACAAGCTGTCTAGAGAAATAAAATTTATCCGTCTCTGAAGGGATTTTGACAAGATTCAGAAATTCAGGCATCATCAATGAGTTTCTCCCCATTTTCTTCCTCTTTTTTATTGCATTCTCTACTTCCACAGCCTTCCTCTTCTTCCTCATCTTCTGCTCCATCCGTGAAGACATCCTTTTGGCCGTAGCTCAATGTGGTACATGCTAGGTCCACTTCAATTGGGAAAACATCTGCTTCTCTTAGCACAGCATAACAATCGTCATAGTAGTTGGAAAGCGTGGACACGAAACGCTGGAGTTGGAATACAATATCTTGCACTGCAAAGGAGAGAAATCATTGAGCAAAGAGGAACACAAATACGGGTTACACTCAGCTTATAGCCTAGGACTGGGGTGTTAAACTCAATTTCCTTGAGGTCACATCAGGGTTGTGTTTAACCTTGGGGGGCTGGGGGACATGGCCAACTCAATGTCAGTCTTGTTGGGGGCGTCTGTGCCAGGGAAAACGGGCTCCTGAGGTCTGTTTTTGGCTGTGATGGCCTCCTGCAACCCTCTGCCAGCAAAAACTGGCTCAGGAGGCCGAGCTCCGTTTTCGCTGGGAGAGGCACCATGGTCCAGTCCCTTGGTGTTTCCAGGGTGGCCCTGCAGGCCAGATCTAAGCAGCCCAATGGCTGAATCTAGCACCTGGGCCTTGAGTTTGACATCCCTGGCCTAGGATGTGCTTGTCTTCCTATGCATGGCAATAATCAAGCACTTTATAAATGGCTAAGATGATACTTTGGCTCTTTCAGGGTCAAACATGTTTTCTTTCCATCCCGTATTCTTGTTTCCAAGGAGCTTGATAGTTTTCATCTGCAGATCTAGGTCACTCAAAATTCCCGGAGGTCATTTGGATCTAAACAAAAAGCAACCACACTTACCATGTTTCTGGTCTAGCAGCTCCATCTTTTCTAGTACATCCTTCCTCATTTTGGCAAAACGTGAACGTGCCTCCTGGCGGCAGCGCAGGATTAAACGATATTCATAGTTCCCAGTTCCAACCCGGTACAGAGGTTCTCCCATGGCCTACCAAAAATACTATGTTACTATAACAACCGACGGGGTAGAGTGGGCAACATCTCATATATGAATTAAGGCTTCTTTCATTCATCCTAGCAAACTGTGAGCTCCTCACATGATGGTGCTACATCTTTACTTGGCCAACAGTCAGACATTAAAGCATCTTTTGCTAAAGAAGCAGATGCCTAGAACCCCGAGGGTAAGAAAACCAACATTTAAGGAAACAAAAACTCATCACAAGGTCATCACATGGTAAATGAGATCAAGGGACAAATCAAACAGATAGTCAGTTTTTCCATTCCAAATTAATGGTGAATCTATCCCTTAATTATAGAACCTTTAATGCAAATCAATATTGACAGAATACTCTCTGGAGCCATTTGCTTGACACTTTAATCTTAATCTTTAAACCTGAAACTTTAATCTCTGTAATTTGCATTAGCTATAATTTTGTTCAAATTCTTACCATATGCTTTTTCAGTAAAAAAGAAAAGTCTGCTCTGAATCTGTTCCTCAAGATTTGAACTTTAAAAAGCTTCTCTTCTGCTCAAATAAAAATAATGCCACGCCAGATGCTTATCAGACGATTTGGCCTTTCCATCTAAGGCTGAGAAAGGATGATGTGCTGGAGATCATAGTTGTCATTATAGGAAATAAAAGCCACAAAATACAACTCTGTATTGAGTCCACTGGGATATTATCTATCCAGCTTCTTTGCAGTGGCAATCAAATGTTTGGCCTCTCTTCAGCAGAACTCACATTAATACTTAAACAATCTATGATTGTGCAATGCAAGTGAATCAATCTTGTGTTACCGCACTCAAAATTTCAATCTGATCCAACGTTTCTGGAAGGCGTCAAGATGGAAGCATGCCAGATGAAAATGATAGCTGACATAAACATTATCAATCTCAGTTTGAAAAGTTGAAATAAGGTATAAACTTAATTCTTAAGCATCTTAAGAGTTAGGGAAATCTGAGGCATTTAGAAGGTTCATTTGATAACACTTGGCGACACAAAGCAAGATTCAATATGGAATGTACACAATAAACTTCCCTAAATGTAAATCTTTGAAAACAATCAAGTATCTGAGTATGTCTATGAACAAATCTGGGATCTCAGTAGAAATTAGAACCTCTGTACTTACAGTGCAGCTGTATTCTTCATCATCCATCTCTTTCACCTTTAGACAATATGACTGAAAGCGAACAAAAAGCACAGTGTTACAAGTTGCAGAATAACCAACCAGTTATAACAAAGACAAAAATACAATGTCCACGTATTCCATGCTACGCAGTATCATCCTGAATTGTTAGATATATTATATGCACAGATAAAAAATTAAAGCAGACAAGTTTGATCAGTTTACATTCAAAGATTGAAATTCTCTTTCAAAGAATATGCATTTTATGCCCCACCCCCTTTTTTTCTAAAGAAATAATTAAAACAAAAAGAACAGCTCACCAAATACTCAAACTTGACATCCAAATACTTCTTGATAGTTAATCTGGTATCAGGAATTGCTTTGTTCAGATAGGTGTTCAAGTCTGTCAACATCTGTAAGGAAATACTGGGAATGAAAATTGACGATAAAGCAAAATAAAACAGACAAGCTTTCACGTGTGAGAAGGCTCACCACCCAAAATTAACTAGTATATGATTTGGGGACATTTCTGTCAACTCTCAGAGTAGTTAAGCCATGTGACACATAGATCAACTTTCTCATTATGTGGACTAGATGACAATCTTATTTATGAGCCAATATGAGCTAGCTCTGCATGCCAATGCTATGTTGTTCTAGTCTAAAACAATATTGTTTCTACCTTGCCATCTCCATTATGCTGTCCTGTCATAATTCAAGGCAAGTCAGGCTAATGAACTTTATTTTATTTATTTGATATGAAAAAGTGCTTTGCCCTTATTTCTCGTCTAGCTTGGAAAGAATTAAGAAGAGGAAGCCAAATAAACAGGCCGTGAAGAAAGCCTCACAGATTAATAACCAAAGAGGCCATATAAAGCAAAGAGCTGTAGCTCACTAGTGTAGTCAGATGAGACCATCTCACATTCTTATGCCTTTTATCAAGCACTGTTTTTTTGTCCATTATTTACATCCCCAGAAACAGTAAACTTTATAGCACTGCACCTTATTTTGTGTGAGTTGATCAGCAAAAGAGGAAGAGTGGGGAATGTATGTAAGATAGCAGAAAGAGTTCAACACTATGCAAGATTACCTAATCCTACATAGCTTTTTCTCTGGTAATATCATACTACTAACTAGAGCATACAAAACATTTGCTAGACCAATACTTGAATACAGCTCATCAGTCTGGAATGCACATTACGTATCTGATATTAACACAGTTGAGAAAGTCCAGAAATATAAGATTTCTCCACTCTACTCGTTGCAGAATACCTTATGCCACCAGACTTGAAATTCTAGAAAACCTAGAACTACGCTGCCTTCGGTCCGATCTAAGTATAGTACATAAAATTATACATTGCAATGTCCTACCTGTCAAATAATACTTCAACTTCAACCATAACAAGAGCACACAATAGAAACAAATTCAAGGTAAACCACACCAAATTTGATTCCAGGAAATACGACTTCAGCAACAGAGTGGTCAATGTCTGGAATACTCTACCTGATTCTGTGGTTTCTTCCCCAAACCCTCAAAACTTTAACCTTAGACTGTCTACTATTGACCTCACCCCTTTCCTAAGAGGTCTGTAGGGGGCATGCATAAGCGCACCAATGTGCCTACCGTCCCTGTCCTATTGTTTCTTTTTATTTTTCTTATATATATCCATTTCATGTATTCATAACTATGTTTATACTTGTACCTGCTATCTTATAATCGCTTGACAAATAAAATATACATACATACATACATTACTGCTTGGTTTTGGCCCTGTTATCACTCTGTCACCATCACAGTCTAATAGTTGGAAGCTTCACTATTTTATCCCATGAGTCGACAGCCATTTTAGAAAGAAAAGGTTCCCATTTATATCTTTGGGTATTGATAGTGCTACATTGGAATTCTATACAGGTAGTCCTTGAAATTAAAACCATTAGGTTAACAAATGCTTGATGTTACCATGGTGCTGAAACAAGTGTCTTACAACCGTTCTCATGCTTACAACTGTTGCAGCGTCCCTGTAATCATAATCAAAATTTGGCAGCTTGGCAACTGGCATGTATTTATGAGACTGCAGTGTCCCAAGGTCACATGATAACCATTTGCGACCTTCCCAGGGGGGCTTCCAACAAGTGAAGTCAATGGAGCAAACTGGACTCATTTAACGACTATAGCAAGAAATCAGACACTATTCCTTTAACAACTGCATTGCTGAGCAACAAAAGTTCTAGTCCCAATTATAGTCATAAGTCAAGTATTACTTGTACCTTAGAGACAGTGGCACAACACTTCTCAACTCTCAAACAGTTGTGTTACCTATCTAGATTATCATACTAAAATGATATTTTATCTTATTTAGTAAATTTATATGGCCAGCCATCTCACATGAAGTGACTGTAGGCAGCGTACAATCATTACAATAAAACAACAGATATTTAAATTATCAATTATAATTAGTCATTGTTTTTATTAAAAATATAGTCTTTTAAGCATGCATATACGGTTTTTACATAAAGAATTATTATTTTGAGCGTAATAAATATAAAACACACATTCTTACTGGTTTAATGGTTTTTAAAAGATGGATTCCAAATTTCTCAATACTGCGATGAGCATCAGCAAATTTTACAAACGCTTCACTGGCCGCTGGCTGAGGTTCCCGTACACCAATAACCGAAAAAACATCACCAAATGCTGGTCATCATACATCAAAAACATGCAATAGAAACTGGAGTCAAAAATCATAGGTATATTTTCTGGTATATATTACTCAATTTTTCACCACTTCAGACAATGATTAATACCCTGAAGAGTATGGAACTTGAAACTTGACATGTCAGGAGGGCACCAGAATGCAAACATGCCTCAATTTAAGCTTTCTGGTGTCCCGCTTTAAATCTCATTCTAGTCAGTAAGCTAGAAGGTATTTCTCCAATTGGTTGCTCTGGATAATGGCTCACACAGACCTGGTACCAGCCCTGCATGCAACCCATAGATATTCTAGCCCAAATTTTGAAAACCAGTGGCCATATCTGGAATTTGGAAAGAATATTATGACCATTCTCACAAAATTGGAGCCATGTTGATTATGGCCAGTGATACAACAAAGCTTGCTCCCCACAAGTTCTGTGTTTTCTTAGTTTCCTTCTGTTTTTCTTCTAAGTAACTAAGCATGCTTTTAAAGCACCACTGCAGAAATCCTATCAATTTTTTTCTTATAAATACCTCTTAGACATTAGCAGGGCCCAGAGGAATCTTGGAAATACTGTATATAACATGCTTACTTGGCTTTTTATTTTGTAGCATGCTAGTTGCATATTTATTTTAATTACAATGAACTAAAAAATAAATTAGACAGAGTCAAGTTGGCAGAATCAGATGAGAAACTGGGAGCCTGTGAATTCTAGACCTGCCTTAGGCACAAAACCAGCTAAGGTGATCTTGGTCCAGTCAATTTATCTCAATCCTAGGAAAAAAGCAATGATAAACCACTTCTGAAAAACTTTGTCAAGAAAACTGCAGGAATTTGTCCAGGCAGTCTCCAAAAATTGGACACAACTGAACAAAGGTAAAAAAATAGGTGGAGCACACATTAACATCTCAATACAATTGGTATTTAAAGAGGTTATGGCCATGGTTGGCAAATGCTCTATCCATTTACCTCTGTGAGTCTGAGACAGTTCAAAGAAAGCTCTGAGAAGACTCTTGGTGTGTTCTGTCATCCCTAGGCAAAGGGGAGGGAAAAAAATACTAGTCATTCACTAAAATCTCATTTATCTAGGAACATTTGTTACTTTTCAGTCTACATTTGAACACTAAAAGCAGATGGTTGGTAAAATAAAACAAAATCAAAACATGGTTGGGGACAAGTCAACACTGATATGTTTTTATTCTGAGATTTGCCTGCAGAAGTAACTAGGGGCAAAAGTTGTACTGACCAAAAACAAACATCATTCTTTGCTCTTCACTGGTCATGTTCTGTGCTTTCATGCTTCTGGGAACAGTTTGCTCACCACAATGGACATATTGTTACTAAACCACACAAAAGCATCAACTTTTCCATGGCCATTCAATACAGGAAATCTGCTTGTGGCTCTAGAGAAGGAGCTCTAACTACAGACCAAATAACTTATCAACGAGACTGAAAATAAACCACGCGAAAGGTTTTATTGATAATAAGCCATGTTATCAATATATCAAGCAAAATAATGTTTCAAGATACTTTTATATGGTAAACAGGATATAGGCAAACAAATGGGCAATTCCACCAGTCACATATGATCCAGATCTCAAATCTACCGTTTCCCCGAAAATAAGACCCAACCGAAAAATAAGTCCTAGCATGATTTTTGATGACGCTCATAATATAAACCCTACCCCCAAAATAAGCCCCAGTTAAGATAATCTGTCAGATGGACACATTTAGTGCCGTATTTCCCCCAAAATAAGACCTAACTGGAAAATAAGCCCTAATGCATCTTTTGGAGTGAAAATTAATATAAGACCCGGTCTTATTTTGGGGGGAAACACGGGTACTTGTACCTCCCAAATATTCTCTAATTCTCTCTACTACTGCTTGTTTCCTTCTACTGTAAACTGCTAAGAAATATTCACTCTCAAATTCATCAACTGTTATTGTACCAATTTGCAAGATAGCAGAAGGTGGGAGACAATGTATTGTTTTTCAATTCTTGTGTGTTAATGAAGTGGGGGAAGCTTATAGCATCTTCACAGCATTATCAGCCAGTGTTGAAATGATATAAAGTCTGTCCTGATTATTATTAATTTGGCACAATAATGTTTAGAGTGTTCTTGAAGCTGCTGTAAGTCACTAGTGGAGAAATGACCAAATTCTGGATGTTTGCATAAGAGGGGGTTTATCTTAAAAAGGCAGTGGGTGGAAGAAGGCTTTGTAGATGTGAAGGGTAAGAGAGACAGTCCACACCTGCTCATCAAATGTTCCAGATGTAAGCAGGCCTAATCTGCCACCACATGTTGTACTGCCTGCACCTGTGTGTACAATATACTTACTCAAATCAATTGATCTCCCAAGAAATCATCATTGATATGAGCTGTAAGACAACAGTTTTCTAGACTACAAAGAAAAAAAAAGTGTGATTACCTTTATATAGTTCTGCAGTCCTCTCCAGCTCTTCTAATCGCTTTACCAAGCCATCTAGAACAATAAAGAATAGAAGTTGATTATAATGGTAAATCATTTTAGGAGCATAAAGTGTTACATCTATTATTTCACATCCTGCACTTGGGAATGACAGAGGCCAAACCCTGACCGTTTTACATAGTTGCCATTGTATCTCTCAATGTCTTCTCATCTCAAGGTTAAACATACCCAGTTTTTAAAAATATCTTTTCATTGGCCTCCGTTCCTAGTGCCCTGATTACCTTCATCCTCTTTGTGAACCTGTTTCAGTTTCCCTGAAAAGATTAATGTTTGCTTGAGGTGGGGTTTCTGACTGTAGCATAATAAAGTGGAACAATTGTTTTGGGTGATTTGGAAACTAGTATTTCATTGATGCAATGTAAAAATGTTCTGTTTTGTTTTTTTTGCAGCATCATTATACTGGTGACTCATACTAACTTTGCAATCAACTACAGGTAGTTCTTGATTTACAACTACAATTGAGCCCAAAATTTCTGTTAAGTGAGACATTTGTTAAGTGAGTTTTGCCCCATTTTACGACCTTTCTTGCCACAGTTGTTAAGTAAATCGCTGCAGTTGATAAGTTAGTAACCCGGTTGTTAAGTGAATCTGGCTTCCCCATTGACTTTTCTTGTGAGAAGATCTCAAAAGATGATCACATGACCTTATAAATGAAATTGCGCGCGCACGCACACACACACGCACTACAATATGGGCATTTCCTGGCTATATGTTAACAGGCCAGATAACTTGCTTTGTATGTATTCAAATTAGACATTTCAATGTTTGTAGTGTTTTAATGATTTCTATTGTTTTAAAATGGTTTTAAGATTTTAGTTGTAATAAAGGGAGTCAAGTTATTCTCCCAAACACCTGAGGGCAGGACAAGAAGCAATGGGTGGAAAGTAATCAAGGAGAGAAGCAACTTAGAACTAAGGAGAAATTTCCTGACAGTTAGAATAACTAATCAGTGGAACAACTTGCCTCCAGAAGTTGTGAATGCTCCAACTGGAAGTTTTTAAAAAGATATTGGATAAGCATTTGTCTGAAGTGGTATAAGGCTTCCTGCCTAAGCAGGGGGTTGGACTAGAAGACCTCCAAGGTCCCTTCCAACTCTGTTTTTCTATTCTATATGCTTTTGAATTGTGAACTGCCCAGAGTCGTTTGCTGAGATAGACAGCTATAAAAATGAATGAACGAATGAATATTACATTTACAACACTGAATTATTTACTAAAACTGTCTTCTGACATAAAGTGACATGGTTAGTCCGCAACAACTGATTCTTGTCAAATCCATGCTGACTTCTGCAAATTACCACACTGCTTTCAAAGTAGTTTTGAACCAGTATCTTTACTTCTATAGTCTAGAATACTCCAGGTTGTTACAAGATTGTAATTCTCCGGAATTCCTCATCCTCTTCCTTTTAGGGATTTGCTTTCTTTTGCAAATTGTCTCTTCATCTCTTTTTCAGGATTTCTCAAAGATAATACAGAAAGTCTCAGTGAGACTATCAGATAATTTCTTTAGTGTTCTAGGAGACCATTCACTTGATTCTACAATTTAATCTCAAAATAAACAGACACCTCTTGGCCATCTCAATATCCAAATTCTTTCTCAGAGCCCTTTCTATGGGTTAAATGGCCTGATGGGAACAGTGCAAAGCTTAAGCCCATGCTGCCCACAGATGGCATTTCTCCTGGCACAGCCATGCCTTTATGCACTTGTTGGACACTTGGAGAGGGCAAAAAACTTGACAAAGGTAACAGAATTCGTTCTGAGGCCACGGATAACCTTGTTAGACCATCACATATTCCCAGAATCACTATAAGGAATGGCTACTGCCCCTGCCTTACAACTGAGAGGTTAGGACTGAGATATAGTAGCTTGCCTGAGGATCACCCTAAAGTGGTGAGGCTTGAAGTGGGGATCTCTGGTATTTAACAAGTATATTACATTGGCTCTCAATCCCAGAGTTATGAGTCAAGTATTGACGTCACCAACTGGATGAGATTCAGTTTCAGGAGAAACTAAGAATGCTTAATCCTTGATGGCACTTGGCTCAATGAGCAACAATAGTGAAACTGCTACTTGCGTATTACTTACCATTGCAGAGGATAGCTCGGCTCAGTCCTAGGGCGTCTGCTGTCCCTGAGCTCATGTTCTCCACCAGGCGGTGCTTCACTTTCTTTAGCACTGCATTCCAAGAAAGAGACACGTAATCCATAAGCAGCATTTTTCAAAATGTAGCACAATCCCTGCATTTCACAAGAACAGGCTAAAAAATAAATCTTTAAGAGAGTCAAAGTCTTTCCTTACCAATGTCTAAAGTTTTCCCCTGCTTTGGATCAGCCTGGAGCTTGTTGTAATGAATTGTTACCTCTCCCTAGAAGACCAAAATCAAAATCAATATATTATGGAAGAGAAAGGCACTACTACTGGCACGAGCAAAAACCCCACAATTTACATTCCAGCAATCCTTGAAGTCTCTCACCTTTACCACCTGTATCATTTTGGCTACTTCTACTTTGGTTTTTCCTTTGACTGACTTCCCATTCACACCCGTGATTTCATCACCAGCTGCCAACGTGCCATCAAGAGCTGCAGGAGTATTGTCAAATACCTGAGGAGGAATATATAGTGTTGGTGGAAGAGCTGTGGTGGGGCAGTGGTTAGAATGCACTATTGCAGGCTAACTCTGCCCACTGCCAGTTCGATCCTGGCCAGCTCAAAGTTGACTCAGTCTTCCATCCTGAGGTCGGTAAAATGAGGACACAAATTGTTGGGGGCAATATGCTGACTTTGTAAACCACTTAGAGAAGGCTGTAAAGCATTGTGAAGCGGTATATAAGCCTAAGTGTTATTGCTATGATCAAAGAAGAACTATAGAAAGAAAAAGAACTATAATTTCCATCCATAATTGCTACTTTTCTTGCCACATATGTTAGTTATAAAAATACCTTAATTTTCAGAAATATCATGACAGGACCTTCATAAACATTTGTTGCAGTGATGGGATTCAAATTGTTTTACCACCAGTTCGGTGGGCATGGCTTGCTGGGTGTGCTTTGCCTAACGCCGCCGCAAAGCTTTCCCCACACCAGCTGAGACCTGCAGCGCCAATCAGCTGAGAGGATAAAGAGAAAAGTGCAGGGGCAGGTGGCAGGGCCAATCCTGTGTTTTCCTCTCAGCTGATTGTCGAGGACTTTTTTCCCCTTTTCAGCTGATCATGGGCTTCTTTTACTGAACCGGAAGCATACCACCACTGATTTGTTGCCTATATCTATACTATGTGGTACTTAAGCCATACAAAAGCTGGTACTTAAGCCATACAAAAGCTTGGTTGAAATATGCCATTCTACTAGAGGTTTATTTGATATCCATTCTTCTATAATAAAAGCTGCTAGATGACGTGATGTTTTTTAGTCCAGAGATTTCAAACCAGTTAATTTTTTTCACTTTCCATAGCTCGCTCACAGCTTCCTGTATCACACTGCATTAGACACCGAAAGAAATCCTACTGCCACTTTTGAGGAGGTTCATAGTCTAACCTTTTGAATTATACATTCAAAACTGTCACTGAATTCTCTCTGAACCCCTCTTGTTTAACATCCATGTATTTGCCACCCAAAACCTCTGCATGTCCCATTTTTGCCCTCCCTGGCATCCAGAAGCACTCTGTAGGCCCAAAACGTGCCCGTTTTTGAGGCCTCTGGGGAGCCCCCTTTTTCCCTCCAGCGAAGGCCAAAAATGGGACCCCTGGAGGCCTCTGGAGGCCAAAAACGTGCCTGCTTTTGGCCTTCAGAGTGCTTCTGGATGCCGGGGAGGACAAAAATGCAACATGTGAAGACAAAAAACTATTTTTTTCTTGCTTTCCTCCTCTAAACCAAGGTGCATCTTATAGTCTGAAAAATATATTTATTATCCCATAAGCTTCATGCACCGTAGTCCGCTACTCTTTGCTGCTGCTACTATTATTGCTATCGCTACAGGCTACAAGGCTGGATCTTCAGAAAATGTCCCCACAATCAAAATTCTGCTCCCAGGATGTTGCATGCATTTTTTATTGTTTTTTTCTTTCTAAAGAGTATATTCCTCTTCCCTAACACTAACCTGGACGATATACAGGCAGGGGCAATACTGGGCTCCTCCACCTATACTAATTCCAATCAGATTCTGAGAGTCTTTCTTCAAGGTCACTGTTCCAGGTACTGTAGGAATCCCCCTAAAACAGAGATAAAAACACAAATACCTGCCAACTGCCTCTGCTTTCACCACAACAGAGATATAAATAATTGGAATTGAAATTGTGTCAGATGTTTTCCTAAATATCAAGGTTTAGACTAAAAAGACAAATGCAACAATGAAATATAATCTGAGAGTAAGATAGGTGGCCTCTAAATTTGATAAATATATAAAATATGAACAATATCTTTATCTTGATTAAAACAAGCAAATTATTTGCAGAAGCATAGCAAGATGCAAAACGTCTTGCATGATTAAACTGTGGTTTCTCACTGATATGTTTTAGCCTTCAGCTTTAACTTCCAGCCAGCATGTCTTAGATTTTAAAGTTTCATGACAACATAAAGCCAGATATAAATTTACAAAGTTCATTCCATTATTTTCCAGCGCAAATCACTGCTACACTGATTTTACTTCTAGGACTTACTGTTTTTTAAAACAAAAACTGATTGTTTTTCTCTCAGGTATTAAAAATTGATACTTCCAGACACGCATCACAAGCTTCTTCTGTATAGATCTATATTCTTATTGTAATTTATTATTTTCTCACTCAGTTCTCTCCAAATCTGTTGGATTCTGAATTCATAATCTATACAATAAGATGGCCAGAAGAATTTTTCAATCAAGGTAAAAACTGAAAAAGAGCAATCACCTAATAACAAAAGAGAAATTAATGCAAACTATATCCAGAATTGCCTAGTTTACATGTTTCTTTTTAGTCATTTAACCAAGATTTTGACTTGACTTCTACAGAATACTCTTTCCCAAACCAAACTGGAGAAAAAGATCTGTTAATGAATAAAGGCTCTAAATCTACTAGTCTTTGCTATTTTTCTGAATTCTTGTTGTATCTTTTCTTTCCCAGTTGAGAAAATATTGTTGTGTGCTTTCCAAACAATTCTAATTCCAGTTTTCCCCAAATCAAATACTAAGATACACATTACTAGCAGGAAACAGGAAAAAAGAAAAAGAAAACTTACAGCTTGTCTTCCTCAATGTCATACTCCAAGTCTGCAAACATTGTTGCTTTAAATTAGTGATTACTTTGTGAAGAATCTGATTTTTTTCCGAACTGCCTAAAAGGAAAAAAGATCATCAATGGAGAAACTTATCTCATCTTTTCATATGCTTACCGAAATCTTTGCCTTTGCATTTCTAACTTCTATCTGCTGAACAGTAAGGAAAAACTGCCTGCCTTCTCAGGTTACTATCATTAAACAATCTATGAAGCTATTAATAAAATATGACACATATCACAATATAATATAAAGGCATAGTTCCTAACTTTGAAATGTTTACAGCTAAAAGAGTATAAATTATAATAGATGCTATGTTTCAATTACACTACCAAAGCTTTAGTTCTCAAGTCCAGTCTTCAAGTAATGATTGTTTGGCTGATATCTGACATCATTAGGAATTAATCACGGTGGTCATTAAACAAATCTAAAGTCATTAAGCGAATGCCACAGTGAACCCATTCTTCCCAATGAGTGTTTTTGCCATAAACCAGCTAAAAAACCTAGCAAACTATAGTCACATGACTGCAGGAGCTGCAACTAATTGTAAAGACCAGCTTGTTGTCAAGTACCCAAAATGTGATCACATGACTATGCATGCCAGGCAGTTGTGGTGTGATACTTTACAATTGCTAGAAGAGCTTTATGGGACATAAAGCTTGGTGCACCAGTAGTCCTCGACTTAGGTCATGTAATGATGGTCCAAAGCTACATCAGTCTCAAGAAAAGTGATTTGTCCTCAAAGTTATACTTGTCAACTACTCTTCTGATCTCATGATTGCAATTTGGATGCTTTACAGCAAGTTCTCGTTCATGAGTGACTGTAGGATCCTATTATCACATGATCACAATTTGTGATCTTTCAGCAGTTTCCAACAAACAACATCAATTGGGGAAGTCAGACTACATGATTTTCTTAATCACCATGATTAAGCTTAGCAGCCAAAATTCCAATCCTAATTGGGGTCATAAGTATATCAAATATATTTTCATGGTTAAGCATCAGATTAAAAATACCAACATTTTAAATCAGATTCACTAGTCTATCTAACTCTGTACTGTCTGGTCTGGCTGGCAGTAGTTCCCAATCTCAAGCAGTCCTGATTTCCCAGTCTTGCTTCTTGACTTTTCAACTGGAAACTACTTCAAGCAGAACTGTCAAAGCTTAAACTGTCTTTTAGCTATCGTTTTTTTTTTTGTTCTAGCTACTGAACATGTCTTTTTTTAAAGATAAATGCATAATAACTGCAGCAATAGATACAGACATTCTCAAAAATACATATGAAATGTAATGACTGAAACCTGCTCCACAAGTTCAAGTTCAAGATTAACTATTGGTCTTTGGCAACGGTTTTCTTTTCCTATTTTGCCATTCGAAAATATCATTGTGACTTGTATTTTGGAAATTCTAATAGGTTTTTTTTTATATATAAAAAAAGAAAGGCCTTAAAAAGATAGATATTGTTTTCAATTTCCATTAGATATGTAAATACAGACTGGTGCTAAAACTTCTAAGGGTGCAAACCGTCCTATTTTTAGAAGAATACAATGTATAATAGTTAGAATGTGAGGTGAATGTTAAAGGTGCTGGATTAGAGCTGGCGAGATTCTAGTTCATCCTCAGCCACAAATACTCATTGGGTAATGTTGGGCCAGTTGCTCTAACCCATTTCAAGGACTTTTGCAGAGAAAAATCGGAAGAGGCAGAGCTATGTATTCCATCCTGAGCTTCTGGATAAAAGACTTACATCTAATACATTGTTAGTTTTGAGGACTGGAAAAGTTGAATTTAGCCCCCAGTCTGCAAAATTGACTTGGGCTGAAAACTCACCTGCAGACAGACATGTTCATAGGGTAGGTTTTTGCAAGGTACAGATGGGTTAATAAACGGCATCCAGGCTGTCTCTCCCCCCCTTCTCTCCCTCCACTCTCATTCAGCAAAGCCACAATGAAATATACCAAATAAAGAAGCTGGGCACATACCCCCACCCCACTGACAATCTTAGGCACAGGAGTCACCTTGCATAGAGGAAGGACTCTGGACCAGAAACACTACCTGTTTCCAGTGGCCAAACTGGGGGGATTAACCGACGAAGCCAATAGGGAACCCCTCTTGCTCCAAATCATCGCCCCTTCCCAGAGGAAGGACAACGCTCTCCACAAAAGGAATGGAGCCATTCAATCACTGCCTCACCGGAAGCCTCTGCCTCTGCCTCCAACTCCGCGCCCACCTACCCGTTTTCTCTTCCCGTAAAAGCAGCGGGAGCCGGGGGAGGGGGTGTCTCCCACGTCACTGCCAAACCTGCCTGGAGGACTCCGCCCCCAACTTGCACAGATCCAGGAGGCTTTGAGTTAAAGGAAGGTATAGGAAACACGGGAAAGGGGGGGGAAAGAATCACCTTAATAACGTCTCGCGATACTAAGCTTGGACTGTGCGATCTAGTATTAGAAGTGAGCAGCCTCATTGCGTACTGTAGTAAGATGCTCTCTTGACGTCACAAAGGCGGGGCGGGAAGAAGCCTGTACTCCTTAGTTAAAGTGAACAGGTGGAAAGTGGAATGCAACTTTTTCCGCAAAGCGGCAGAAGATTGGTTGTAGCAAAGGTTCCCACGGGTTAGGGTCTGTTTCAGAGCTACATATTGGCAAGTGGTTTAAACACAAGTGAGGGACGGTCCTTGGTGCTTCTCAGCTTGCTCCTTTTCTTTGCAGACGTTTCATTACTCAAAACTAGGTAACATCGTCATTTCAACCCCGAGGTACAAGTATTATTTCCTGCCAAAAGAAGACGGGAGTTATTTTACAAATGGGAATCAGGCTTGCTGGGGAATTCTGGGACTTGGAGTCCAGAAGCTTTAAAGTTGCCAAGTTTAAGAACGGCTATGACCTTTCAAGACACCAGGATGGGGAAGAAAACATACAGATGACATATGCCAGCATAGGGAAGCTAATTAACATATGTGATCATCTATTTATTTAGTATATGGCAATAGCATACATGAACTAGCAATATATATTAATATTTGGTCTAAATTAGTATAACCCAACAAAATATAAATGTTAAAAGGATCCTAGACATTGATATCTGTGATGAAATAAAAGGCAATGTATTATTTTCTGTGTTCAGGTTCACCAACATTTAGAGCAGTTGAAAGCAAAGACCTTTATCTCTTCTTACCTGCATTTCCTCACTTGATCTTTTACCCTACCTGAAAAACTCAGAATTTTGTTCATTAGGTTTTGTTCTAATAGAAGCAGAAACATGGTCACAGTATGAGTTTAGGATTTTTTTTTCATAAGTATTTCATGGCAACTAGCAAATGACAAGATTTAATTATTCAACACTGCTGGGATTTATGTACTGACAATGTAATTAAGCAAGTATACAGCCAAGTGTGAGGTATAACTTGATGGAGAAAATATTGCATATATTTTTACCTCTGCAAAAGAATTCAAGTCTTAAAAGAAGGATTTGATTTATGGAATCAAGAAGGAATCTTATTGCATCATGTGCCATTTTTTCCCCAGCTGCTGTTAAAATGTCTGAAGAGCCAAGTGTTTTCTGACCTGACTTTTGACATGAACAAGAGAGCCATCCTTTTATTTAAAAATGTGTCTGTGTGGGATATGACTTTGTTAACAATTGCTTCTCTTTTCCTTGCTGCTTTAGGTTTTAAGTGCACAGTTAAGTGACGTGAATGGGAGTACTGATCAAAGCGTCTGACAGTGAAGCCACCCATGTTGAATGGCAGCATGTCATGCGTAGGAAGGAGTTTGATGTTCATATATGTGAGACAAGTGATAGATTCTTCCGACTAATTGAATTATGGTGAAGGACCCATTATAAGCAACAGTAGTGTGAGAGAATAACCATCATACATTACAATTATATCTGTTTTGTATGCAGAGTTCCAAATTCAAGCTTTGATATCTTCTGGCTTAAAAAAAAAATCAGTGGCAGGTGATGGGAGGGATCCCACCTGAAATCCAACATTTGACTAAATGGATTAACCATTTTATCTGGAATAGTGTGATTACTTACTTAGACTGTCTAGTTGGACATATTTCCTACAGGAAGTGTTTTACCTGAATAGAAATCACCAGATAAGGAACACTGCATGCAGGAAACCAAAAGAAATAGCTAAATCACATATCTCTGAAATCTATTCCTTTATATCTTGAAATAAAGTATTTTCCCATCCAAGAATTATTGTTTCTTTTATTGTTAGAGCTTAAAAAATCCATCTTTGTTCTGAACATGTTAAATCACAAATAATCAGTATATAATTCAGTACAATATTATAAAATACATATCTGAACCAGTCTGGTCTAGTGGTTAAGGCTCCAGTCTAGAAAACAAGTGAACATAAGTTCAAGTGCTACCTTAGCCACGAAGGCCAGCTGCGTAACTTTGGGCCACTCACTGTCTCTCAGCCCAACCCACCTCATAGGGGTGTGTGTGCATGTGTGGAAAATAGGAGGAAGATGTGCTGGATATGTTCATTGCCTTGAGTTATTTGTAAAAATAAGACGGGATACAAATAAAAAAATAAAGGCACAGCTTTTTTCAATTTTACCGAAGTATTGTATCAAATTACTTTGAAAAGGGTGTTAGCAAGATTGTGAACATGCAGCCATTCTATTGCAGCTGAATTTTAAATTTCATAGTTGCATAAGAGAAAATGCTTGAGTACATGGAGTATACAGATAATCCTCACTAACCTTAATTAGAATTGGCAACTTTATTTCTAAATTAAGTGGCTTAAATTGGAAATGTGATGTGCCTGACAACAGTAGTTGGTTCCAACTGCAGTTGTTAAACAAATTACTGTGGGTTGTTAAGCATGATGTCACATGACTGTGACTTGTGATTTCCTGCTGGCTTCCCTACTAACTTTGCTCATTGGCTGTAAAGATCACAAAAGGTGATCATGTGACCATGGGAAGCTATAACTGTTGTAAATGCACCGCAGTTGCCAAGCGACTCAATCATGATCATGTGACTTACAGGGATGCGGTGAGAACCACAATTTCAAGGACTGCTCCTAAGCCTCATTATTCAGCATGGTTTTAACTTCAAATGGTTCCTGAACAAGATGTTAAGTGAGGACTAGCTGAAATGTATTTAAAAATATATGTAATGTTGCCATGACCCCGTTGACTTTTTGAAGTTCAATCCCCATTATGCAAATCAAAGAACTGAACAGGATCTCACTTGATAAAAATCTGAATAAGCAGAGAAAATAGTACAACAGCACCATCATGCGGCTAAGTATCAAGATTGCTTTTCATTCATCTGACCACAAGGAGGAAAACATCATACATAATTCTTTTTAATGTAGTAATGAACATGTTTATGGTTTTTTTCATACCATAGTATAAGTTGAAACGAAGTGGAATGGGCTGCATTGGAGAATGGGGTTTAGTCCCTGATTGACAATGCAAAGCCAAATATTTATATAAGCCCTTTAAAAGTTCATCTGCCTAAGGCTTCCAAATGAAACCCATATCATTACGAAAATGTTTAATTCCTTGTTTTTCCTGGACTTTAATGAATTTTAGGGGAATGGGTTTGAAATTTTACTGATCACATGCAATCTTATAATCAAGAATTTGTTCTATGAGAATATTTTCTTATTAATATAGAATATAAATGCAATTTTATACGTAATTGAAGGAAATATGACTACTTATCACCTTAACCATAGTCAGAAAAGCATGAATTGGACTGTTCTATTGCAACAAGTTCTACTGATGAGATTCAAATGGCATCTCTATATTAATTCCTATCTAATTTAATCCGTATCAAGGAGGAAATAAAAGTTATTTCTGATAACTTTTCACTTAAAATCTAAACTTCATATGCATTATGAATCTTTTGACAGGTCATATTTGAGATATTTTCAGTACCAAAACCTTGACTGGACTTGGAATTCAGACCTAGTTAGCACTTGGATAAAAGTTCATCAGGAACTACCAGGACTAGAGGCTAAATCTGGAGGTTGGGAATCACACTGAAAGAAGATAATGGCAAGCCTCATTATTATGATGAAGATGAAAATTGTGTGGATACATCCATGGAATCACTATGGATCAAGCTTGACTCTAGGGCATTCTTTCTTTTTGATATGAAAAGGCTTTTGTAAGAGTGATTGAAATTATGCATTGATAAATGCTAACCTTAGTACAATTTATGCAAGTTATTAGAAATTAGAGGCTCATTGGTGTAAGCGGCATCCTCAGAAAAAAAAAGTTCAAATTTATGAAATAGTTATCTGAATCAGGAATTAAAAAAACCCAGAAAAATGGAACTCATGGTTGTGCTAGGGCAGTGGCCCCCAACCTTTTTTGTGCCACGGCCCAGTACCGGCATCACAAAATGATCCGCGGCCCGGTACCGGCATTGGCACGCATGACAAGGCAAGGCGAGCCGAGCGACCGGCCAGCCAGCCGTCCCCCACTTCTCCTCGCCACCTTCAACGCCTCCTTTGTACCTTTGTTGATGGGTTTCGCTTCGGGATGGCTTCGGGACGGTCGCTCGGCTCGCCTTGCCTTGGGTGCTGAAAGAATCCTTGCGCCTTAGTTTCATTTGAAGCCCCCCCCTTCGATGAAACTAAGGCGCGAGGATTCCTTCAGGACCCAAATGCCGCTTTCCAACCGGAAATGCTCACCCGGAAGCACTTTCTTGTCAAATAAGATGGCGGCGCCCAGCAAACCGGCGGCCCGGTAGGAAATGTTCCACGGACCGGTACTGGTCCGCAGCCCGGTGGTTGGGGACCCCTGTGCTAGAGAAACAAATATTTCTCTAAATTGGATATTTTGATACTGTTACAGTTTGTGTTATTTCCATTTCCATCTCACTAATATAGCAACTCTGGCTGGCTTACAATATAAAAAGTTAAAAAGTGCTAAAATATTTAAATTTTGAATAAAAAGATTAAGAGGTTAAGAATCAAGATGATGGACAACCTGGGAGTGAGGCACCGCAATGTAGGGGCCCAAGGCCAAATGGCAACGCCAAGTGTTTAGGCTCTTCTAAAGGCCAGGAGCATGGGAGCAGATCTCCTATCTGACAGGAGAATATTCCAGAGGATGGGACCACAGCAGACAAGGCTCTTATCTTATCCTGAACCCCATCACCTGTCAGAATTGTTTGGCTGACAGAATCCAAAGTAGGTCCTTTCCTCTGGGGCGTGTTAGTCCCATGAGGGTGATTCCTCAGATACCCTCAGGGGAATAAAAATTTAATCGTGTCCTTCTAGGTTTTTGTTAAAAGTACTGTGAGCCAAAGAACCTTTTGACAATATTTGTGGATCACAAAACTGATGAATCTGAAATAGGCAGCACTCACTCTCATTCTTTATGAATCAATGCATCATATTATCAACTCTCAAACATAAAAATGCAGCTGTTATTCACAATAACATCATTCTTTTATTTAATTAATAAGGGGAATATGTAGCTGATTTTTTAAAAAGTGATTTATTCAAAAATTTCACTCATAAAATTGGGACCCCTACCCAGGGTTACCCCTTGCCACTTCCCGACTCTATTTCTGGTTAAAAATCCTAAGTTTAAGCAGGATGACCTCATGACCTGGCTGGCCCCAGGGGTCATGGATGAAAGCAGATGGAAGTTTCACAGCCAGGTCCCTTGTGTGTGAGCCTTTTGTTCAGGGGGGTGGGATGCAATTGTGGGGACAGTGCTGAATTGTTCAGAAGCATTGCTCTACCCATCATAATTTCCCTCTGTGGCTCCCACACCCATTTCATCCTTCATAGGAAGGAGGCAGATTTTCTATCCATGCTCAGAAAGAAATTGCCTCTGTGTCCATGTAATTATAAACCATTTATCAAACTTGGAGAAGTTACCCATGCCCCCAAGAGAGGTTCCAAAAGCTAAAATTTCTGCAGCTTTGTCCACCACCTTGAGTTTCATAATAAAACTCCTCCTATTTGCTCTCCCACGTCTGTCTCTGAAGGAAATGAATCAGCGTGTGTTCTCATGGCCAGGCTGTTGCCAACTGTGGCATAGTTATGAATAAACTGAAGAAGGAACTTAATAAACCAGGTTAAATCAAATCACAGGTGCTTTCTCTTATTGTAATTGAAAGAAATTGTTGCATGCAAGGACCTTATAGCATCACTACTGAAAAAAATCATACACTGATGAGTACTTTGTGTACACACCCTCTGGAAAGAAGAGTCCCAGGTGTGTTGTATCTAAAACCTGACTGGTAATAAGCTGCATCATGTGATTAAAGTCAATAAAGGAAAAAAACCCAATAATCTTATGCCAAGTCAAACCACTGACCAGTTGCCTAGGAAGTTAGTACTCTTAACCTTCACCAATTGTGTTCAAATAGAGACTAGATAGACACCAACTACAGATCCTTTAATTCAGATTTCCACAATGAGAAAAGGTTGAACTCAGAAGTTTAAATCATCCCTTCCAGTTCTATGTTTGCATAAGAAACAAAATGTAGGAAATGTTACATGTACTTGTTGCTGTTACATAATGTTACATTTATTAATTTTTAAAAGAAAATGTATATTGTCTCCTACTCGCACCTGTCAATTTATAGCATGATTAAAAAGAAAATGGAAATAGCTAGTTATGTCTTCTGCCTGGAGTTATTTCCCTGAAAATACACAACGTCACAAAGAAGCTTCCCTGAGGACCCGGTCACCCCAATCCTCAGGAAGTTTACCTGTGTGCATCAAAAGGAAGCTGGAAAGAATTATTTAATTCCAACAGAATAATATGAGAGATGTAGTGCCTACCTTTTAAAATAAAGGCCATAGAGAATTAGCTCTAAATGAGCTAATCTCTTATTGCACAATTAAAAGGGGAGTGAATGAAATAAATTAAGAGAGAGAAACATAAACAAGCAACAGAGTCACCCAACATATATTGATCACAGTGTTCCTCAACCTTGGTAATTTGAAGATGTGTGGACCTCAACTCCCAGGATACTCCAGCCAGGCATTAGTCTGATACAGGTACATCCCATTCCTCCAGTAATTGTATACTGCCTTCAGGGCAAGTCTGTTTGAGCAGAAGAGTCTAATCATTTCAAAGTAGGTTTTCCCTCTGAATCGACCATGATGTCTCAGAGGCTTGGGATCACCCTGGGTAGCAGCTGAGTGACAGTGGTGGCAAGAGAAGTTGGACAATAAAAGATGAGGGGGGGAGGGAGGGAGGGAAAAGGAGAGAGAAAGAGAGAGAGGATGCTCTAATGATTCACGATACAACTCTTCCTACCCTATGCCTGTCAGCTGTTGTTCAAGTTGTTTTTGAATCCAAGTTTAGTCCTCTGAATAGCTTCTGGATGCACCTAAACAAAATACATGGGCAAAAACAGAGCACTATACCTGACAAATGGTTGAATCTGCCAGTCTAGCCACTTATTAAAACTCATCTCCCCATGATTCCAGCCTTGATATACTTTGAGGAGAGTGATTGGTGGGTGTTTTCTTTCCAACAGTGAAATTCGTTGAAGTGAATGGAAAGTCAGCTGAAGGAATCCACCAACATTAATGTGGCCTGTACACCATAAATCAGGACTCGCCCTTTGCCAGGGATGAAATAACCATTGCCAGTGGGAGTAGTAAATGTTATGGAGTTAATAGTCTTATTCGAGAATTTGGCTAAGTTAGCTAGCTCAGAGAACTGGGGAACAGACTGGAGTAAATATGTTGATGTAGAGAAATTTGGGGGCATGACCTGCTTGCAGAACCAACAGAGTTGGAAGGGACCTTGGAGGTCTTCTAATCCGACCCGTTGCTCAACCAGGAGACCCATTCCAAACAAGTGGCTGTCCAGTCTCTTCTTAAAAGCCTCCAGTAGTGGAATATCCACAACTCTGGAAGACAAGCCATTCCACTGGTGGATTGTTCTCACTGTTAGGAAATTTCTCCTTAGTTCTAGGTCACTTCTCTCCTTGAGCGAAAGAGTTTGCTTTCTGTGAAATAGCTATTTTGTGCTTTGTACAAATATTCTGCTGGAATAGAAAACTTGAGTCAAATCAATTGCTTTGTGTTTGGAGCTTCTGCCCTACCTCTACCTTGTAACTGGCTCTTAGAGCAGAGGTGGAATTCAGCAGGTTCTGACCAGTTCTGGAGAACCGGTAGCGGAAATTTTGAGTGGTTTGGAGAACTGGCAAATACCACCTCTGACTGGAGATTTTACAGTATCCTTCCCTGCCACGGCCACCAAGACACGCCCACAGAACTGGTAGTCAAAAAAAATTGAATCCCACCACTGTCTTAGAATGTATTTGCTCTTTATTCCCCCCCCCCCGCCGCCCCAGTTTCCAGCTTTCCTTCTGTGGTGATTGCTGACAGTCTTGATCAGCCGCCACTTGGGAAGAGGTCCCAGATTTTGGGTGATAGCACAAGCAATCCTTTAAGAACCCATGTGGTTTTATGGGTTGCCAAACACAAAAAGGTTAAATGGTTATCTATAATCCTAGCATGATTATGAATCACAATTTGACCCAAATAGAATGCAATCAATTCCAACACAGCAAGAAATTCTTCTAATAGTTTGAAAAGCTGCCATGGACATGTCTATCTTCTGGTAGTTGGAGCAAAGGAGGAACATGGGTAAGGCACCACTGAGAACTTTACTTCTGCCTAGCATTAAGGGAGGTTGGGTGGCAGACAATCTTAAAAGCCTTCTGCAAATGAAGCGGTCAGACATTTGGCAAAAGGGATTTGTCCTTAGCAGGCGCTAGTAGGGAGACAGAGAGGGGCTAGGCTTTCCCTCTAGCCACACCTGCTTGCAGTTCTTTGCAGCTTATCCCCAAAGGTACGTGGCCCTGAACAGAAAAAGAGTTCTTATTTTGGTTAGAATATTATTTCTGATGGGATAACTACAGGTCTGTAATCTACTCTGTGGAGCCTGATTGAAGGAATACATATTTGAAAAAACTATAATCTCTTGAAGTGCAGGGAAAGCCAGTCAGGATCATGGCAACTAAAACTGTGACTGATCTCTGGCACTCATACCGAGAAACTAAGATTACCAGAAAAATAAAGAGAGGAGGGGAAATGGAACATTTTTAGGCCTAGTGATGTGGGTGCCAAGAATTTTTGTTGCCTTCTCAAAGAAATAGCCTTTCATTTCCTTTTGGGTTTTATGACTCTTTTTGCCTTCTTTCCTAATCTTTCCATCTAAAATAGAAAAAATATATAAGAAAGCATCTTCCTTCCTTCCCATTATGCAGAAGCGACTGTACTGTTACATGGGTATAACAGAGTAAAGGGTAAGAGCTTATATGTTCTATTTTATTCTCAATTAAATGATAGAAAATTTGTCAGAAGGGCATCTAAAAGTTGTTGCCCCAAACGGCTCTGGAGAAAGACATTCTTTAATCAAGCATGGGTTAATATGCAGCCATATTTCGGCTGCAATAATCAAGCAACCATTAGAGGACAGCAAAGAGTTAATGTTTTGTTTGTCTCTTTGTTGTCATCTAGTGGTCTTCAGAATTTTTATTGCCCAGATATGCTAACCCTAGGTTTAGGCAAGGATTAAGCAACCTATGAGCCTCTATATTTGTGTCCCTCCAAACTACAGGAGAAGATGAAAGTGAAGCAATGAGTGTAAATATCAGATTCAGTTTTTGATGTTATTATTATTCCATGCTACTTCAAATGTTGCTTTGAGAAATGTGTAGCTTCTACTTTTGCCCTACTGCATAATAAGATTTATAACAAATGGATTTATAACAAATGAACATTTAGCAAAATCAATACCCTTCAGGGCACTCACAATTGAAGCACATCATAGCCATCATCTTGGCTTTTCAATCATATCCTGCAGACATATGAACCTTACTAGATTGTGCCCAGTTTGAAGAAGTCAATGGCAAAGAATTGAGAAAAGGTGATATCACCCTATTTTCCAGTTTTCCAACTTTCTTTCCACAATGTCATCTTTGCCTGTTTGTTTTTCCTGGGTTAGTAAATGCACAGCTAGCTCCTTCTTTTGCCTTCTGAGATTTTAATTGGTTAGTTGTTTACTTGTTTGTTTAGGAAGGTTGTTCATATTTCCTGAAGGCTCTTATCCCAAAACCCATTATGGTGCAAAGTGTTTTATGAAATGCCATTTTTGGGCAATGCAAAAAATGACTACAAATATGCACACACAAAGTTCTTCACTTGGACAAGAGAAATTAAATGCATAGGTATAGGTTGCAATATGTGTTGGGAGGTAGTTACTTACTTGATAGTATTACAAAAAATACTGGAATAGTGCTGGACTGCAAATTGAATATGAATCAGCAGTATGATGTAGCTGGAATAAAGGCAACTGCAACTGTAAATTGTAAGGATAGATAGTTTTTAAATCATAGGGAGCAATGATCTCACTTTATTCAATTTTGGTAAGATTTCATCAAGAACATTTTGCCTCATCCTAGGCATGAGATTTTATGAAAGATTTGAATCATTAGGAAGAGTTTCAGAGAAAAGCAACAAAGATAATCCGGGAACTAGTAACAAAGTCCTATGACAAGAGAATGAGGGAACTCAACATGCTTAGCCTTGAGAAGGGAAAATGAAAAGGGATATGATAGCACTCTTCTAGCATCAGAACGGATGTTATACAGAAGGTCAAGACATGTTCTCAATAATTCCAGAGGGCAAGCCATTGAATAAGGACATTTAAGTTACAGGCAGGCAAAATCCCACTCGATATTTGGAAAAATTCCTAACAGTAAGAGAAATTAGACTGTGGAACCAATTACTAAGGGGAGTGACAGGTTCCCCTTCAATGGGCGTCTTCAAGCAAAAGCTGGACAGCCCTCTGTCATGGATGCTTTCATCTGGAACTGAGGATTGGAGTCAGTGATTTAGATGGTCCCATCCAAAAGTAGGAAGTAAAAAAGAAACAAAACAAAACCTGAGGGACAAATCAAATCAACCTGTATTATAGTCAAAGATCAGCATAAGAAGGGTGAAATTTTAAATACACAAAAATGCAAGTCCTCCTCTGCCTAAATTAGAGCAATATCCTATCATTTTATGAAGATGATATTCTATATATATACATTCCAAAAATAATTTATCTAAAACATTATGTTCCCCTGTCTATTTTACTCCTTGGATATATTATTTAAAAAGTAGAAAACAAGATTGACCTGTGCTGTGATAAGAAACTTTTGATGCAGGATGGATCTTTATTAACAGTATAGATTTCTGTGTTGCTCTGCAAGTTTCTAATCTGCTGTCTTAGTCTGCCAACAAGCTGTCCAAATCTTTCCACTTGTCCGTTTATCTCATTTTCCCCATTTGTCATCACAAGGATCTCTCCTTTTGTTCCTTTTTTCACTCTACTGCTCCTTGTGATCTACCTGCCACTAATTCTGGAAGTTCACCCTTCTGTCCATGCACCTGTCCCTTTTCACCCACTTCCCTCCCCTTCCTTCCTTCCTTCCTTCCTTCCTTCCTTCCTTCCTTCCTTCCTTCCTTCCTTCCTTCCTTCCTTCCTTCCTTCCTTCCTTCCTTTCTGTCCACTTCTCTCTTCATCTCTTAGTGTTTTTGCATGAATCAGTTTTGAAATCATGAGATCATTCTGTTTTTCAGCCTCACTGTGTCGATGGGAACATCACATTAAGGAGCGTGGAGAAGTGACCGGGGGCCATTGGGGTGACACTGACACCCCCTTTCCTCTGCCCTCCCTGTTCCTTTCCAACTGAGTATCAATGGAGGCCTTGTTGTCCAAAAGGGGAATGAGGGAAGCAAATAAAAAGGCTGAACATGTGATCTCATTGGCTTTATTTAGCCATCCTGCCCGCCTTTCCTTATCCATCTACAACCATCTAAATAAAAATCCATAATCTGCCTTCCTTTGCTCTAAAATGAAAGGACATCACTTTCAAAATTTATTTAAACATTTGGGCAATGAAGGCATTTTTTAATTCCATTAATTAACAAATGACTATTGAAAGGCATATTTTTCATACCTCTAAGTTCATTATGTGATACCACTCAAACCAATTAATCAGAACCCTATCAACAATCTGATTCCTGAATAACAAGGTCAATAATTCAAATATATCTAATTAACTTTTACTGCAAAGTGGAAACAAAATATTAAATAATATTCTGATAGTAAGGAAAATTTCACTCCATGTCAGATGTGTTCCAGAGCCGGGTCTCCAACCTTGGCAACTTTAAGCCTGGAGGACTTCAACTCCCAGAATTCCCCAGCCAGCAAAGCTGGGATTTGAAGTCCGCCAGGCTTAAAGTTGCCAAGGTTGGAGACCCCTGTTCCGGAGAACAGATATAACTCTATTACTCCTCCAGATTTTCTTTTGACTAAACCAGTCTTGGTAGGAAATGTGTCACCAAATATTAGGAGATGAGGATGTTAATTTGCATAATATTTCCTTGGGCTTGTTAATTAAGGATAAACAACTACTTTCGATGAGAAGTACAATATACCTCATTGGAGTACAGTCAATATAAAGTCAGGGTTGATTCTTCCTTTAGGAAGGATAATAGCTGCTTTAAGTGCATGGGGAAGAAAGAAAAAGATAACAGCTCAGTTCCTATTCCTGTAACCTCCCTATCAGCCCATCTGTATGTCTGTCTCTACAAGTTTTCTTACTCAGAGCATTTGAGGAGTGTTGGAGAAGTAATGCTTTCATGACAGCCAGCCAGTTGGATTAGAAACTTATGTGCAGGTGGGCTGGGAACAGGGCCAGGCACAGATTCAGGCATAATAGTACCTGCAGATTTGTCTTCCTCTAGTCACATTCGTTGATGTCCAAGTTCAAAGTTCTTGACCTTCTTTCCTAATATGGGTCTTTAATCAGGATTCTCTAAAGTGGATTTGGATTGGAGAGCTCCCAAATAGAGGAAAATGGTTCAAATGATGCTCTCCTTTTATAATTCTTATATTGCTGATAGTCTTCTTCAAGTGGTCACCACAAATCCTGGAAGAAACAGGGGAAAAAAGAAAATGTTCTTCTGGATATTTCAGGCTACTTGTTTTCTTATCGATGACTTGTACACAAACGTATCTAAAGAATAATCCATTTTGCATTCTTCATGGATAACACTATATAGTTGGTAATGTCAATCCATTATTATTGCATTTTTGAGAAAAAATATTTGTAATTCTGAATGGCAGTAGACCAGTGATGTATAATCAACAATCCTAAGCCTTCAAGATAGCTTTGGTTGTGCCTCTCAGAGCCCTTCCAAAAGTTGCCACAAAGCAAAACAGAAAGAAGTAATTACTGATATCATGGGAAATAACCAATAAATAATTAATTTAGGGGTTTTTTCCCCTGTTCCAATATATTTATATCGTTCCACTAATGTGTACACTACTTAAAGAAGTTGAGTTTATTCACAACAGAAACAATAGAAAAGGATTTAGTTGAGATTTCTCAGTGCAGAAAAATGCAAATGTCAAGGGTTGAAAACCAAGGTGTGATCTAGGCAGAAGTATCTGCAGAACTAAACACTTTTCTCACAATGACAAAACAAGCCATGTCACAACACCACCTTCATCCTGTGTCATCCCTTTGCCAAACTAATCTAAGTTTCAACCAGAGGTTTTTACACAGAAAACTGACCTCTACAAGAAAACAACTAGTTCTAATTATTTTGAATCAGATTACAGGAGTATTAGAAGGAACTGCTGGTTCTCAAGTGAACTATCAAAGTAGGAGTTCAAGGCACTCCGTTGCCTTTCTATGCTTTGATTCCCAATCCAATGCTTCTTCTGTAGGCTAAAAGAGTATCTTGACTGAGATCTATCTAAGTCCAGTTTTCAGGATCAGGTTCAGCAAGCCCATCTTCATATTTTAGAAGCAATTGGAAGCTAGCTTTTCCAACCTCAATCTGTTTTTGCAAAAGAAGTCATATAAGCCTTACGAAAGTGACTAATAGCCTGGTGTTACAACCATTTAGTCCAAAGCATCCACAACTCTTTCCTATCATTTCCTATCATAGACTGGTTTTAACTGTTTACCTAGTTCTGGAAACTGTTCATTTGCAATCCCTAGGAAATATAGCATGTGCATGTATTGGATTGAGTAGATCTGTTTCCATTTTGACTTATCCACGAATGGGACACTCCCGTTGCAGAAAACCTTAAGATCCCACTCAAATAATAACCAGAGAAATACTTGCCATTACTACAGTTTGGTCATTTTTTTTGTCATTCCATAGCTAGTTGGCAGCCAAGAGGGGAAGAGGCCAGAGCTGGAGGATGGGGGTGAGGGAAAGGAGTCTGGGAGGAGGGAACAAAAGATTCCTTTGTAGTACAAGAAGAGAAGAAAAAAGGGAAAGCATCACCAAATGCCCAGAAGCCATGTTTGTAACAAGAGAACTATTCTCTTTGATTCTTAAAAAACAATTCCAAGCAAAAAGAGCCTGGCTGAATTAACCCTTCATGAGGGCAATGCAGTAGGGTTTAAGAGGAAGGCGCCATAGTTATATTTTTACTGTTAAGGATATTTTTTGAGAATAAGGAGAAGCAATGATTGGTTTCATCATCAATCAGGACATAAAGGTTTATTAAAGCTAGTCTCAAAGCTGATTCCTCAACTATGAGAACCCCCAAGATATTGTGTTCTGTCTTATTGTAAGCTCAGATGGCAGATCGTTTGTAGCCAACCCTAGGATTTCATTACCGCCTAATTGTCATTAGTGCTACCACGCAAAGCTTCCAAATATTAGCTGGATGGAAGTTGACCAATCTGTAAAATAATATCTTCAGAATATATCTGTCTCTACATCTGGAACTATTTGGGAGAAAAATCACTGGAAAATTGGTAGCATTAAATTATGGAAAATATTTAGGCAAGAAATGTTCAATAAGCCACCCGCCGTGAAAAATCCTGTTTTTTCATTGCTACCACTACCTGTTCTTTGTTCTCCTGCTGAGCCCAATCACAGCCCCGTTGTCAGACAGAGATAGCAAGACAATTCAATGTTTTTTTTCCTTCCCTGAGCACTGTCACTGTTCCTATGCTTGACAAGGGAAGATGAAAAGTTCAAATCATGCTCTCATTTTCATTAATTTAGATATATTTGGCAAAAGCCAAACTTGCAGCCCCCAATCCTGAACACTGAATTGTACTTGCCTCTGTAATATTAAATGCTGATGTCTGTAATATTTTATATTTATGATATTTGATACTTAGTCCTCAAAATCGTTTTAGATAGTTTAGCCGGCTGTGGGGATGACCACAAAGCACAGTGTAACTGGAAGTTTTTGTTGTGGCTGTTGTTCTGTGGCTTTCCAGTAAGACTCACATTTTCAGAATGGAATTTTTAATGTCACCCATTTCAGTACAATCTCACTATTTAAGACTTGCGTTCATTGGGCAACCCTTGTAATTCAAAGGAATGGGATACAACCAGTGGGACAAATCCCCATTATAGCTGTGCTAAAACCAAGGGAGGAGAATCATTTTGCTTTGTGGAGCAATGAAAATATTCAGGGACAAATCAGACATGTGACAGTACTGATTATTCAGACTTCTGATTACTTGGAGTAAAGCAGAGCAAGCCACAAATCCTGCACTTCAATGTTTCCAGGAAACCAACCAAGCCAGTGAGACACGATATTCTGGATAATGATGATAATGCTATCCCTGGAAATACCCTTGAACCTCAGCATAGGGGCATGACAATAGACAGTGGCCAGACTAATGATTTCTCCGAAGGAACTGTGTGATCTTCCTGGGTTAGTTGTCTCTATATTCCTGGTGACCTTTGTGTTAGAAAGCCTGTAGACATTTCAGAGACATGTGGGCTGGGTGGGATGATAGGCAGATGATGATGATGCACTTTGATTTATGCCTTTGCTTTCGTAAATACAAGATCACATGTGTTGTGAGTGCGTATAGTTCAGCAGCACTTTGAGGAAATCATGTGGTAGAATGACCCCATCATCACTCCCTTTAATCTCCTTTCCCTTCTCTTTATGCTTTACAAATGCTACCAATAGTATGCAAGTATGCAAGGGATCTGAGGTGTTTCTTCCTGCGTACCTCTGCTCATCAATATTTTCTCTGCCAATTCCCTAGGCATTTTTCATTGTTGTATTACTGAATTCAGATTATCTCTATACATATTGCAGTCTCCAGCCCAAATTAGATATGGAAATTAATTACTTTGTGGCCTGCTTTATATTCGACTCATAAACCACATTATGATGTGTTTGATTTGTATTACATTTTGTTAATTTTCCCAACAAGGAGGCCTGTTGATGATACAATAATATTACAAAATGGGACAACAAAACGTTAGAGCCTTCTTTGTGGGTTTTCTGTGGACTGCAAGGCCATCCCTGGGTGTGTGGGGTGTGTGGGGTGTCCAAATGATCATTGCATGATGAAAGCCTTTTCTCTTTTTAAAAAGTGTATTGAAAGGGGCAGGGCATCATTCCCATGGCCACAGCTGCCCCTAGTGAACTGTAAATGATGCTCAAGGCAAAAACTATTTTAAACACTTAAATTATTTTTTAAACATGAAACATTGCACCAAACAAAATGGATGATTTGTGCTTTATTTTTTTTATTTTTTTTTGAATAGAATTTTTTTTTTTGATAGAATTAAATTGGTATGGATTGTTCTAATTATATTATACATTTATAATTTTTTCTTTTTTTAAAATACAGTGTGTAGTTTAAGAACGTACCAAGCAGAATCTGAATGAAAGTTATGTATTATATTAAGTGTTATAATTTTAGGGGAAAGATATAAAGGCGTCATATTCCAATCAGTGATTACAGGAGAAATTTTGTTTAATGAGAAAAGATAAGAGACAGTTGAAACAGGACAGACAAAGAATATAAGTACAATGATTTGAATTGAGATAAAATAAATAAAATAAAATTAAGAAAGTTAAAAGAGGGGAGAAGCTATATTGAAAATGTAGAATAGTAATAAGATATGGAATGGAATATAAAAATGAGCATGAACTTGAATTTGTGTCTGTACAAAGAGATGTAACCCGGGACTATACTGCTTTCAGAAAAGATGTTTTATGTTTTTATGTTTCATGTTTTGTTTGTTTATGTTTGTTTTCAAAAAATAACATGAAACATAAAAACATAAAACATCTTTTCTGAAAGCAGTATAGTCCCGGGTTACATCTCTTTGTACAGACACAAATTCAAGTTCATGCTCATTTTTATATTCCATTCCATATCTTATTACTATTCTACATTTTCAATATAGCTTCTCCCCTCTTTTAACTTTCTTAATTTTATTTTATTTATTTTATCTCAATTCAAATCATTGTACTTATATTCTTTGTCTGTCCTGTTTCAACAGTCTACTATCTTTTCTCATTAAACAAAATTTCTCCTGTAATCACTGATTGGAGTATGACGCCTTTATATCTTTCCCCTAAAATTATAACACTTAATATAATACATAACTTTCATTCAGATTCTGCTTGGTACGTTCTTAAACTACACACTGTATTTTAAAAAAAGAAAAAATTATAAATGTATAATATAATTAGAACAATCCATACCAATTTAATTCTATCATTAATATTAATATTCATTTAAATCTTAACATTTTACACATTACTTTTCAGATAAATATCATACTTCTATGGGAACACTTATAAACTTTCCATAGTTAATTCCCCCCCAGTTCACTTATATTTTATAAAACATTGACTAATTAAAATGTTCCCGTTCCTTCCTAATTCAATTCTCTCATTTATTTTGTTTCATTTATTTTGTTCACAAAAGTTTCACTAAATTACACTATTTTATCCCTCTTTTTAATCATATGTTGTTCCCAATTTTCTAACATTATTTCTATTACAAATATAACAATACCATCTTATGTACCTTCACAGAATCCCTTTTACAATTAGATTTTCACCCATTATCTCTGAATAGGCCCTTCTCTTTCTTCTTCTCTCTCCCCTTTTTACCCCTCTGTCTCTCCACCTCCATTTCCCTCTTCTGTATTCCCCTTTTCTGTTGCTTTCCAACATTATATCCACTTTTCAAATTATTTTTCCCTTTTTTGGTTGTTTTTTTAAGTCTTAAATTCTCCATTCTCTTTCCCCCCTTTCCCCTTTCTTCACCAAATAGAGTTACTTGTTCATTAAAGATGGCTTCTTCTTTGTCCCAATCTTCTTGTTGTGCAGTCTTTTCTGTAGCTACAAATTGCCATTTCTAAGAATTGAAAAACGGAGCCAAAGGAGCCCTTCCCTTCTTGTATCTCTTCTTTATATTTTTAAATTCCATTTTCAGTTCATCCAGAGATAGTGCCATTGTAAAAAATTTTAAACAACCACCCAATTGTTTTTAGTCATTCAAATATGATATCCAAAAGTCCCAAAGTCACCAAGCAATCCAAATACACACAAGCTGTTTCTTTTTACACTTTTTTCTTTTTTCACTTTCTCTTCCTGGGGTTACTATTTGATTACAAAGTTCCAGTTAAAATGTATCTTTTAGAAGTCTTATTGAGATTTTACATTAAATTCTTTTGAAATCCAGGCAGTCTCCTCCTTCCAGATCCTGCCCTTATTCTTTTCCTCTCCCTTCCTACTTATAGACAAAAAGGATTTTTTGGTGTCCAGAAATCTTTATTGTCCCTTTGGCATTTAATTATATTTTCAGCTTAATTATTGGTGCCAAAGTGGATTTTTCTGATTTCTTATTCAATTCTCTTCGTTGTCAATGTGAGGAAGGAGAGAGAAGAAAAAAAAACACTTTCCCTTTTCATTTTCTTTCGCTGCTTCTGACTCTTCTTTTGGGTGCGATGTTATCTTTTATAAAATTTAAATTCCAAGGTACCTTAGTTGTTGCTTTTTAACCCAGTCAGCCAAAACTTTCACTTCTTATCTTCCTCCTGCACTTTCTTTTCCGATTGAGTGCTTCTTTGAGGTGGTCATTTTTGACCACCGCTACTACCACCTTCGGGAAAGGGAGTTTGACCAGCGGAGGAGGAGAGATGCGACTCTCCTCGACCCTGCTGGCGATCTCCCCCATCTTCACCACCTCTATGGGGTGGCTTAGCCCCGAAGCCAGCTGGCTTGGGGCACTCCAGCGGCGAGCCCAGGCAGAAACTGTGCCTGCTGCCGAAGCCCTGCAAACTGAAAGTTTCCAATTTGTGCTTTATTTTGATGATGCTAGAGGTAGGGTAGAGTCTGTGAAAACAAAGCTTAGTAGCTTCAGGAAGTGAGCAAAGTATGGGAAACAAACTCTATTGCAAATCAAAAATCATGGGATGTCATAGGGGTGATTCTAGCTATTTGTGGCTTATTCAAAAACTCAGGAATAAGCAAGGAATATCTTAGTGCAAAGATTGAGCTATTACTTGAGAAGTTTTGAATGGGGCTATGATCAATTTTTTCCTGACTGAAATCTCCCCCCTCCTCCCACTGCTTTTGGCTTCAGGAATAGAAAGAGAAATAGAAAAAGAAAGCCCTCAGGCCATATTTTTTTCTATTTTCCTTTCATAGCTAATAGAAATTGGGAAGGAACAGAGATGATGATTTAAATCAGAGAATTAATATACAGTATCGTGAGGAGAAACAGACTGGAATCTACCCTTAGAGATATAATCTTGCCCAGTTTCTGCTTCTCCTCCAGATTGAAGGTTATTCATACTATGACCTAAATTGAACATTATTCATACTACTCTTGACTTACAGTCAGGTATTATATATTCAGGTATTATATAAACACGTATTTGTGAATGTCTGGAATTCATACATTAGTGCTAAATCATAATTGCTTTAATAATGGTTTGTTAAACACAGCATTGATACTAAACAAACAATAACATATAAATACTGCTATTTATTATTTCCTATTTGAGAGCGTAAACATACAGCATAAAATCAATTATTTAATAAATCAATTGTTTTACATGAAATAATAAGATGAAATTTAATGCAGAGAATGAAAATCAATGAACAATCCAGAAAATTATATATACTTGAATAATGGCCTCTATCCAACAACCTGAAATTTAATGTAGAGAAAGCCAAGGTTTTACACTTAGGCAGGAAAACCAAAGGTATAAGGGCAGATTAGGCGAAACTGAAAACAATAACTATGAGAGGGAACTTGGAATCTTACCGGATGATCACTTAAATATGAGTCAGCAGTGTGCAGCAGCAGTCAAAAAAGCTAATACAATCCTTGGTTGTTTAAACAGAGGCATAGAATCAAAATCATCTGAAATATTAGTACCACTTTATCAAGTTTTAGTAAGGCTACACCTGGAATCTTGCATCCAATTTTGGTCACCACATTACGAAAAGGATGTTGAGACTTTGGAAAAAGTGCAAAAAAGAGCAATTAAGATGATTAAAGGCCTGGAGACTAAAACATATGAAGAACACCTGCAGGATTTGGGTTTGGCTAGTCTGGAGAAAAGAAGGACTGGTGGGGACGACATGATAACAGTAATCCAGTACTGAAAGGTTGCCATAAAGAGGAGGGGGTCAACTTATTTACCAAACCACCTATAGAAAAAATGGATGGTAATTAATCAAGGAGAGAAGCAACCTGGAACTAACGAGAAACTTCCTTAACAGTGAGGACAATTAACCAGTTTGTCATCAAAAGTTGTGAGTGTTTCATCACAGGAGATTTTTAAGATAGTCACTTGTCTGAAATGGTATAGGGTCTCCTGCTTGAGCAGTGGGCTGGACTAGAAGACCTCCAAGGTCCCTTCCAGCTCTATTCTGACTAACACACAGAGAGAGAGACACATAGACACACATTTACTCTATATATACACATATATGCAACCCCAGGGGTGGGATTCAAATTTTTTAACAACCGGTTCTGTGGGCGTGGCTTAGTTGGTGGGTGTGGCTTGGTGGTCATGTGACTGGGTGGACATGGCTTGGTGGTCATGTTATGGTTGGGCGTGGCCAATTCAATATCACTCACATCGAGGCACGCATCTTCTCGCCTGGCCTCTCATGACTGTTGGGGATGCTGCAACAGTCGTAAGTGTGAAACATAGTCATAAGTCACTTTTTTTCAGTGCCATTGTAACTTTGAATGGTCACTCCACACAAGTAAAGTACCAGCAAAGGAGAGGAAAAAAACTCCAGAGATGTTCCTGAGACAGGAAGTCTAGTCCTGTCAAGAATGTAAAAAGGGTTAATGGAGAGGCAGTTTTTGTAAGCAACACCAGAATGTTTCCTTCCTGCCTTCCTTACAGGATTAGGCCAGTAATTTCTTCTAACAACCAATTCTCAGAACTGCTTAGAATGTTAACAACTGGTTCTAGTGAATTGGTGCGAACTGGTAGAATCCCACCCCTGTGCACCCCACAAAAGGGTAAAAAAGTCAGAAGCAGCAGTGGGCATGATGTTGAACCCTCACTCCGTTTCTCAAATGCTTTGTGCATATAATGTACATAAAAGTGGGGCAAGGCTGTTGTGGCTACCCTTATTGCTTTGCTGACCTTTCTTATGGAGATTTCTGTATTTATGTGCACACCCACACCCCTATCAAATAATTCCATTTGAAGTAAACAGCAGTATGCAGAGTGCCAAAACAGAGTACAAAATATTAAGCCAAAAAATTAAAGGGCCAAATCAAGAAAAAGGAAAGAACACTTAGTTGAATCTTGTTTACACCCAAACCATTCATTATATATCTCTCCATAGCTTTCTACCCTTGTAAACTAACAATCAATCATACATTTTTTATACATTGCACTTTGTATTTAAGGTTCTTGCCCCTTCTTCTTCTTCTTTTTTTTTAGGATTTCATCAAATATGTCAACTACAACTTTATGGTCTGCCTCCATTTCTCAGCCCATTTACTCTTGCTTCATAGATTTGTTTTGCAATTTGATTCTCACTGATTTCTGAGCTTCCTCCTTATTTTATTTGAAGTGTGACTTCATCATTTCTCTTTGTGATCAACCGAGACTTTCACATCGTTTGACAAAGATGAAGGAATGTAGCTAGCAAAAGATTCTAGTGGGGTCCTTGGTACTCTCAGAGCTTTCTTGAAACATCTACAAGAAAACAACGAAGCTCTGACAGCACCAAAGACCCCACAGTTCAACTCTGAGTCACAAATATTCTTTTCTGTGAATAAAACGTTCCAGATTAGAGAGTCTCGCTTGCACAGAAAAGCACAAGCATGCTTTAAGGAGAATTGGGTTCCTGATGTGCTTGTGGCAAACAGGACAAAATGTCTCAGAACTGACCATTACAGCCCTTACCACTGAATGCTGTATGCACTGCACCAATATGACTGTCTGGTAATCTATATAGTACATAATCTTACAGAAAAGTCAACAATGAAAAAAATATATTATTTTGAAAGCATTTTAAAAAGGAACCCTAATTATACACTTCTTGCTTACTACTTTAGTATAAACTAAAGCAGCTAAAATGGTAAATTATGAGTTTCCCACACCATGCCATTCGTTTTAGTGTTAGAGTAATTTAGACGCACTAGTTCCCTGTTCATGTATATTTAGCACCTTGTATTTTCTTTAGATCTTTCTTTAGATTCTTTAGATTATTTGGTTGAAATATTTCATTTCATTCTGGAAACAAACAATCAGGCAAAGAAGTCCTTGACTCTGCCAGGAACAAAGACTGGGTTGGTGTTTCTGCTCTTTTGATTATTGCAACAAGAAAAAAATGCTTCCTCATTTCCCAAACAGTAATTTATGTCTGTTTGCAAGCTTTTACCATGCTAGTTGCAGTATGCCCGTGTGGGAAAACTTTGAACCAACAAATTTAAAATCCTAGAATGAAAAATAATCTAACTCCAAAATTTACTATCCTTCTAGATGGTCAAGTAGTTTATAACTTCACTTCAACATAGTTGTGGCTAATTCAGTAACCTAACTTTTGATTCATAGCTGCACAACCAATTAAGCAATCCATAACTTGTTATGAGGGATTTTGTTCACTGTTCGGTTTACCTAAGAACTTCCCAGCAACTCTAGGAAAGGGACTAGATCCATTGCCAAAGAGCAGCCCTGATTTAAAAATGAAAGATTTTGAAAGCAGGCCAAGGAACACAAAATCCATGTTTAGGGGGTAGTCTATCACCATGTGTTTTTAAAAACTCATTAACAACTGTCCCTTTCTCTGGAACAGATAATTATTAACCACTGTAGCTATGTTTCATCTCTTTTTTTGATACCTGATAGAGTTAGGAGCTACCCAAGAGCGCTAGTAGTTGATGACAACCCATTATTATTGTCTCCCATACACCCTTTTCTGCATGGTAGCAGTGCCATCATTCATGCTCCAGCCAATGAACCTGGCTGCCTTGTCACTCTGATTGGACCCATAGGTTAATGTAATATGGAAGCTCTCCTGCAGCCATATGCCAAAGCTATTTCCCATTTGTTTCTACTCAGAACCTCCTTGAAGCAATGCCTTAGGGGCAGCTGACCAAAGCAATAAGCTCTTTTAGACAACCATGTGCTTTAAGTTCAATGAACTATCACAATGGCAGCATGAAGGGACTTAGTCTTAATTCACCACCTACTCTAATCTGTTAGTTGTCCAAGTAGTTCAACATTTTTCAATAGCACAGTACTCCTTGAACTTCTCCATAGCATGGCATCTCAAATCTATGAACCCATCTCTTTTTTTCCTGATTTCCCTCTAGTACCTCTTCTACTGCTAAATTAATTTATTTAAAAGTAATGTAGCAGTCCACTTCATCAAACTATTAAATAATTTCTTGTCTATACTGCTGTGTTTGTGTTAATATAAAGTAAATCCATGAAACATTGGAAAGATAAATGTTATTACTTCACTTATTCAATGGACTGAAGAAATGCCTGTAATCACTACTTAATGAGCAGAAAGAGACAAGAATATGTGACACAAATTTCATTATACTTGACTATGTTTATAAGCTTTCTGCTCAGAAGTGGCAAGTGCTTTCACTATCATCTTCACTGTTATTTTTGTTTTTTGCTTTTTAAAATGTTGTTATTAATTAAAAAGCAAAAAAGAAATGAAAAGGTAAATCCATGGAATATTTTTAGCATTTTGTTTTATGAACTAAACTAAAAGTTCTTGTTTGTAACTACAAGAACTTTTTTGAACTTTTTTTCTCAGTTGGGTGTAAACTCAGTTGATACTGAAATAAAATATCCCCAAATTATAATTTAGGTATTGTTCATTAATTAAAAGAATAACATACAAATCTGCATTGGGACTGTCTATCACATCCATTACACCTTTAGTAGTATAATTTGTTAAATTTTCTTACAGTTTTTAAAGAATTGGGGATATTTTTTCACCTTAAGTTTTGTTCAGTTTTATTTTTTATAGTTGAGTATTCTGGTATTCTATTTTTTTTGTAATCTTCTAAAATAAAAAATAAAGTGTAAAAATAAAAAATGTACTATGTGTGCCATATCTTAGTGAAAAGCTTCCACGCTCTGTTACACGGCCATGCAAATACACACACATTTTTCTGTAAAAGAAAAGATGCCAGGTGTGCCATTCTTCCACGTTTCCCACTAGTGCATAAGAAGTTGTTTCTTCCCTTTAGTGCCTTAGTTGCTGTTCCAAATTGTCCCACAATTAGATTAAGATGAAATCCCAGAATCATGTGGCTAGTGACAGCAATTCTTATTCTGTTCTAGCTCCCTGTCTATCCCATTAACGTCAGCATCTCTTATCTCTGGGATTGTAATGGAAAGCAACAAAGTTGCTGGAAAATATATGCATTGTTTATAGAATTTATGGAGTTATGTGCACCTTATTAAACCAAAAAATCCATCCACATTTTAACCTAGTATGTTCCACAAATTTGGCCCATTTGAATTATAATCTAATATATCATATAAGCTCAGAAAGATGAATTGAATAAACAATGCCTAAGCTTGCCATACATTGATGTTTAGTTGGCTGCAACCAATTCTGCAATTCTGTTTCTCTTTTAATCTCATCAGAGTTAATCTATGATCTATGATATTATAATATCATGCTATGGCTTCTGTAGCCTAATATTAGCTAGTGTTAGATCTTCAAAATCTCTCTAGAATTCTTTTTCAATGTTGCTATCTTTGATTTTCACTTCCCTTTTTGCCTATGAAATTTTTTGACAGACGGATGAAATTTTCTACTAGTAAGAAAACCACAACAAATATTTGTTTATTTATTTTATGTCACATTTTCTAGATGGCTGCCAATGTGGTTCACAATAATAAAATTAAATAACATATTTAAAAATGCAAGTATAAAATACTATAACTACATTGCATTGATGAAATGAAAAGAATCACTCCTGTGAACGAGTGAAGTGTGCATGTGATGCACATAAAAAACACATACATAGCTCACATAGAGCTTCATGTGAATTGTTACAATCACCATCTTGACTTTCTGACCATAATTTGTTGACATCCCCATTAATAATTATAGTCTCTTTCATCTAACCTAATGCCTTAAGGATCCCCTACTCTCATTTAAAGCTATACTTATATTTTAAACAAACAATTAAGTTTTTTAAAACACAATCTAAACATCCAAGGCTGGGCAATATCTTCACTAAGAGAATAGAAGAGCATGAGCAAATGTTTGAGTTCTCAAGAATTCTTCATCAAGCTATTACACAGATCAGAGGAAGAAACAACATTGTTTAGAAGATGTTTTGGTTACAAGGTCTGTAGTTTAAAGTCAGCCATAAAAAGAAGGTTATACTATAGATTTGTTAAAGATATATTGCTGTCAAGTAGCATTCAGTCACCTGATACAAATACAGTAGCAATACACTATAATTTGCTAGCTACTGCTTACAAAAATCTAAGCAGATTTATAGAGTTGCTAGCTAATCACTCACTGTTCTTCTCATAATGTACACAGGCACTGTGGTTTTACTCCTTCACAATCTGCTAAACAGTCTTTCACCTACTGAAAGAACAGTGTGTTCAACAGTCCTTCATACAAATGAATGGCAAAATTACTAGTAAATGGTATTGCATATTGCCATATTGAAGCACTAATATCTTATTCAAAGCAGAGTTTTCAAGACCCAATTATGATGGACAGCAAATATTCAAGCTGAGCAACAGACCTACAAAGAGTTCTATGGGCAGCTCAATATGTAATTGTGTTTGCTTATTTATTTTAACATATTTATATGCTGCCCCCAAGACTCTGTCCAGCATACAACAGATAAAAGCAACAAATATAAAAAATAAACATAAAAATAATTAACACAATAAATATCCCCCCCCTTCACACACACAATCTCAAGTGAAATTTAGATCAACCACCCCCTGAGTACATTACAAACAATTGAATATTGAGCTGCTGTGCCTATTGCTATAAAATTTGAGAATTAAAGCCCACCCATCTGGAAGGTACCTAAGTGGGGTACATGTATGATGGTTGCTTCTGCAGGTTTTGAGTCAAATAAATGTTTAACCAAATTGCAAGCAGGTCAAGTTTCTAATTCCATCTTTTGGGAAGAAGCTGTTGATTCTTAAGAGCTATTTAGTTGAAGCCCTTTCTCATTTAAGTGGTCAAAAGCCTATAATGCAGCAGGTTGGTTTTGAGTTAGCATGCTGTATGAGCACAACCACTGTATTTGTAAAACATGGTTTATGGCATGTTGGGTCAACACCAAGTGGTGGTTTTTCAACAAACCATAGTTAAGGAAACCATAGCTTTATGCAAAGAGGAATGCCAACTATTGGTTCTGACACGGCAGAACCTCTGCCTTTATCTTTGGTTTAGCTGTGGAATTTTAAGGGTGGGAGGAAAAGGGTAAAGTGACCAAATCAGGTTCATAAAGGGTTTTTGAAGAAGTTACAGTTGTCATTCATTTCTGAAATTTCCCCAACAAATGATCTTTACTGTATTAGCTTGAGATCTAATTTCCATACCCATTTTTCTCCTCTTGATGCCTTCGGAATGTTATTTAAACCATAATTCTTCTTCATAAATGAGGGGATCTATGGCTGTCCAAAGTTGCTGAATTACAATTATATTGTTGGCCATGCTACTGGAGATTTGGAATAAAATAAAATAATAAATTTGGGATACTTTGGAATAAAATGTATTCCCAGATAGGTAGTTCATTTTGTATTTTATGAGATAAGCTAAATAATACACAAAATATATCTGATGCCTTTGATATATCTGATTTTTATGGTTTCAGTAGGAGTAACCAGGACTAGAACAATGAGAAGGAATGAAAATAAACCCAAAACTCCTGTAGAATGGTACAAATGCTAGCCACAAATAGGAATAAGTTCAAGGGTTTTTGTTAGTACTGCAGCCTCTGAGGAAAGCATCTGTTAACCCAGTTCTGATTGTTCCTTTCCTATGGCTATTATTGAAATAGCAAACAATCATACAATCAACTGACCACACTGGCACACAAGAGATTTATAAGCTAAAGAGGAATAGGACAAGAAATTCCTGCTTGATGATGTTACCTTGTCTGGTAACGAAATGTTCAGAAACTAAATTGAAACAAGCTTGGTGAGCAAACCCTGCCAAAATATAGAACCCGAGCAACTAGTATATTCTATTATTTCAAAACAAAGATTTGTGCTAAAATATTTTTTTTCTCAGTTTACTACTAAATCAGCTATGAGACTCAGGCTAGAAATCAGAAACTGTGAGTTCTAGTTCTGCCTTAGGTGTGAAAGCCAGTTGGATGACTTTGGGTCCATCATTCTGTCTCAGTCCATGACATCAGGCTGTGGTGACAAGCCAGTTTGACAATTTCTGTCACAGCTCATGGATCAATGATATGGAGCCTGCACTCGTGGGAAAAATCATAGGAAGAAATAAAATACTACTAAATCAGCTACAAACATAGGCACTGGCTTAGCTGTGTAGAGGTGATATGTAGATGACACCTTCATCATAATAAAAAAGGACTAACTAGAGAATATACACAAAATAGCACTTAGCAACAGCACTTAGACTTATATACCACTTTAAGTGCTTCACAGCCCTCTCTAAGCAGTTTACAGAGTTAGCATATTGCACCCAACAATCTGGGTCCTCATTTTACTGACCCCAGAAGAAGGATGGAAGGCTGAATCAACCTTGAGTCTAGTGAGATTTGAACTGCAAAATTGCAGACAGCTGGCAGGCAGCAGAAGTAGCCTGCAGTACTGCACTCTAACCACTGCACTACCATGCTTCCTCCTCCTCCTCCTCCTCATCTTCTTCTTCTTCAAAGGAATAAAATTCACTTGGAAAGAAGAAAACAAAGAATACAAACACACTGCAGAAACCTTGAATATCAGAAACAGGAAATAGATCATCTATATATCATCAAACAAAATGGATATCTATCAAAAAGTGCCTGACTACTCAAACCAACAGAGCAATACCAACACAAGTTGTAAAAAAGATAACACTGCCATATATCAAAAGCATCTCAGAACCACACACTATTACAACTATATGGCATCAATATAAACCAACTAAAGCCCTCCAAAACACCTAAGGAAACCAAAAGACCCAGCATCCCCAGAAGAAAAATCAGGAGTCATCTACAATACACAGTGTAAGTCTGTAATAGCCACTATGTAGGACAAACAGGCAGAAGACTAGTAGAGCACACCCATGAACACCAACTAGCAGTCAGAAGACATTATAAAAATGCCTTAATTTCACAACACACGGACCAGCTTTATTATAGTATTAATTGGAAAACTGTGAACATCCTAGACCAAGCCAAGTCCAAAAATGCTAGAGAATTCCTGGAAGCCTGGCATTCAGACAAATTGGCCATAAACAGGCACATAGAGATAAACGTCTATATGACGTCCAAAGGAGACAATCAAATAGCCAAAAAGAAAACTAAAAACTAAAACATCTCTGCACCAGCAATCTGTATCCAGATGAGCAGAGATGAACCCCAAGATCAGCGGTGGGATTCAATTTTTTTTACTACCAGTTCTGTGGGTGTGACTTGGTGGGTTTGGCTGGGGAAGGATACTGTAAAATCTCCAGTCAGAGGTGGTATTTGCCGGTACTCCGAATTACTCAAAATTTCTGCTACTGGTTCTCCAGAACTGGTCAGAACCTGCTGAATACCATATCTGACCAAGATTAACATAGACCAACAATAAAGAAACAAACAAAACCCCAATCAAAGAACTAGCAAATCAGACAAACAAGCTAAAGGCAAACAACAGCCCAAGGAACTACCAAGACCATTCCCACGAATACTGACAGAGCAAGTCACTAGCATATAAAATGAAAGCAAACCTCACTCCCTACTGGCACTGAAGTTATTACCTAGTTTGGTAATAAAATATCTGCAAAAAAAACCACCAAGCTTAGAGCAAGGACCCCACAGTTCAACCCTGAGCTACAAAAATTCTTTTCTATCAGTATAGGCTTTACCACATTATGCTTTTGATCATTAAGTATGAAATAATGTATAACCTAAACTCATATCCTATCTAATTTCTAAATGTCATCACATCAGACTTTTTTTAAATATGATGCTGAAAATGGGGTGCCATGTACGAAGCTGGAGATGTCTCTTAAAACAAAAGGATGTCCTTTAAAGAAGTAAACTTATTTAGGATACAAGCCACTCTAGGTAGGGCCATATTGCCACTGCCTCTCGTCCTCCCCACCTGCTCCATCTGCCTTTCAAAGGAAGAATAGGCACATTTGGTGGGAGTTGGAGATGGCGTGGTCTTTTGGGGCATTGGTAAATGCAGAGGCCCAGCTCTCTAAAAGGCAAAGCAGAGAATGGAGCAAGAGAGGGGAGCATAGCTTAGCTCTGTACAGCTGCAGGGCGCTCACAACAGGGCAGAGTTCTCGCAGAATGCACTCTTTGTTCCCAGCCTTTAAAGGGTAGGTTATGCATGGCAAATTAGCCCAAAAATGTATTTCTCTAAAACACCCGATTGTCTAGCCAGCTCTGCAGCTGCAGGGAACTTTCAGTGAGTAAGAGAGAGAGAGAGAGAGAGAGAGAAGTGCACGCATGTGCGCGTGCACGCGCGCACACACACACACACTAGTTGGGGAATGGGGGACAAGGTGGAGGGGAAGAAATTTTGCTTGGAGGACAAGGAAGAGGAAGCAGAAGATAAATTGCATTTATTTGTCCAAAAGTGGCAAGTCTTTTATCCCAAGAGAAAAAGCTGGCAAAGCTCATGTCGAGGGGAGCATATGTGATATTTAAAATTACAGATTAGAGGAAAACTAAATAATGAAGGCATGCTGCACAGATTGAATAGGATAATAGTTCAGTGCTCTGCCATCTTGGAGATTCACTTTTTAAATTAATAAACACTTTCAGAATATACCATATTTAACTGAAGCAAGTTGTAAACCTAATATAGGTAATTGCCATTTTTGCATTCATATGCTCGCAACAATTCTTTATTATTAATAAATTATCAATTTATTGCTGACATATTTTCCCTAACCTTATTACACTTAATTTCTGATATCTCATTTATACATTATAATTACATCTCAATATGTATTTTTCCCATGCCAACACATTTTTATATACTGTAGTGAAACATTAGATATGATTATTTTGCTTCATGTTTTCTATTCCTGAAATTAGCAGTTTCCCTCCTTACTTTAACTCCTTCCCTTCACACCGTCTTTCTTTATTTCTTTTGCAATTAATTTGTAGGGAGGGCTCATCCCATTCTCAACTATACAGGTAGTTCCTGAGTTACAACAGTTCATTTAGTGATCGTTTGAAGTTACAATGGCATTGAAAAAAGTGACTTATGACCGTTTTTCCAACTTATGTGCATGTGGCATACACATGGTCACATGATCAAAGTTGAGATGCTTGGCAACTGGCATGTATTCGTGACAGTTGCAGCGTCCCAGGGTCATATGATCACCTTTTGTGACCTTCTGACAAGCAAAGTCAGTGGGGAAGCCAGATTCACTTAACAATTCTGGCAAGAAAGGGTCATACAATGGAGCAAAATTCGCCTAACAACTGCCTTGCATAGCAACAGAAATTTTGGATGCAATTGTGGTTGTAATTTGAGGACCACCTGTAATTTCTATGCCTTAATTGGGAGCCATTTGAATTAATGATAACTTACTTAGTAAGTTTTCCAATTATATCAAATATTTTAATCCCTTTTTAAATTCATTTTATTACTTCTTGTTTCCACAGAAGTGTCTAATGTCTATGGATGATTTATTCTTGAATAAATACAAGATTGACAACCAAGCTTTAGCATCTGGGACAACTAAGCCTTTCTACTATGACAACTAAACTTCTTCCTTGAGGCACAATCTTACTTTATTTATATATTTATTTTGCAAAGTGCTTTTTAAATACCAGTAGAAAAGTTCAATGCCATTGTTTTCACACTGGTGGGCAAAATTAGGAATTCTGAATGAGATAGATTGGAGGAAATTCTCATTTTCCCAAATGTGTCTTGGAAATGGAAACATTATATATCAGCCTTGGGATTAGTGTATTCATTTTCCCTTCTATTGACTATAGCATCTGATGATCACACTAAAGATATGTTTTATGTCTTTATTCACGTCCCACCTTTATCATTTTTATAAATTATTCAATGCAGCGAACATATCCAACAGATTTTTGTACTCCTATTTTCCCCACAACAACCACTCTGTGAGGTGAGTTAGGCTGAGAGAGGGAGAGGGAGAGTGGGAGAGACTGGCCCAAGCTCACCCATCTGGCTTTCATGGCTAAAGCATGACTATTTTTCCTTATAAGAGGGGATGGAGATAACAGGTCTCAAAAAAGTGGCTGGAAAAAATGTAGTTGATTACTACCAGAGGTGGTATTCAGCAGGTTATGACCAGTTCTGGAGAACTGGTAGTGGAAATTTTGAGTAGTTCAGAGAACAGGCAAATACCACCTCTGACTGGCCCCGCCCCCTTCTATTCTTTGCCTCCTGAGTCCCAGCTGATCGGCTGGGTCTTCTTTTGTTGCCCTGCACAGGAGAATGGAGCTGGAAAGCAGGTTAGTGGGGTGGGGAGGGAATGGGATTTTGCAGTAACCTTCCCCCTGGAGTAGAGTGGGAATGGAGATTTTACTGCATTCTTCCCCTGCCATGCCCACCAAGCCACACCCACCAAGCCATACCATGCCCACCAAGCCACACGCACAGAACTGGTAGCAAAAATATTTGAATCCCACCACTGGTTATTGCAGTGTTTGGAGGTTCATGGAGAAAAGTAAAAGGTGAGGCACAGAGAAGAAAAAGTCCCCCAAAGTAGAAAAGAACAAGAAAAATAATGATTTTAGAACAGCATTTAAGCAGATGTATTATTTGCTTAAGATTGTGCTTATATGTAACATCAAGTCATTTTTATTTCCTAATGACCACATGGATAATTTCCTTCATAATGAACTGTCCCTAACATGGTCTATCTTTCAGGTCTTCCAAAGATGCACCAATCACCACTACAATTGAGTCACTTGAGACTTTCAAGAAGAGATTGGACTGCCATTTGTCAGAAATGGTGTAGGGTCTCCTGCTTGGGCAGGGGTTGGACTAGATGACCTACAAGGTCCCTTCCAACTCTGATTATTTGTTATCTGAGTCTATCCTTCTAACTGCTGGTTGTCTCTCCCCCGGCTTCCATCTTTCCCAGCATTAGAGCATTTTCCAGAGAACTATTGTAAAACGGAGTTGCTTATTCAGATTAGTCCCTTGAGGATCATTTACCAGCAAGTTCCAGCCATTTGAGAGCTATTATTGTCAATCTGTCAAGCAAAAGATAAAGGAATTCCTATTTTGCTTTCCAGCCCTGAGATTCCCTTGTAATCTCCCAAGTACTAACCAAACCTACTTAAGCCACTGAGCACAGGTGAGTTCCACCAAATACAATCAAATACAGGTTCACCCTTATTGGTGTGAACCAATTAAAATGTATCTTTTTAAATTATTGAAATCATTTCATTTTTTTAAAAAAAAGAGAAGAGAAAAAACAGTCTTTTCTATGAATGATGTGTCTACTGTGTTGTTTCCATTATTATTTTTATTTATTTTTCAATCTGTTGGGGTTTTTTTTGTTTATTGGTACATTTTGCCAGTTATTTTGTAAACTGCACTGATAACAAAACAGAGCATAACATATTGGGCAGCATGTAAATATTGTTAATAACAACAAATTAATGCCAGTAAAATATGCTCTTCATGGAAGCCTCAGCATTAAAAATCCCGAAGAACCTAAAACATCAGTCAGAGAAGGACTTGGAAATTCCTTTAGAATCAATCCTAAAACCCTTCCATACTATACTATACTATCTTGAAAAAATCACATTTTATAGGAAAATGTATCTAAGAAATTATTAATTGGATGTTATTTAAATGCAAATTTCCATGCAGATTTTGCAAAATTGCAGATATATATGTAGGGAATTAGAATGTGACTGGTTTATGAACAGATGCAAAAGTGACATAATCTAGAAATGAACTCTGCCATCCATGCAGAATAAGGATTATCCATTGCAAATAAATGCCCTGCTGGAGGAGGATATGCCTGGTTGACTACCTGGCGCAGTCATTATGCAGTGATGTACCAGTGTCAGACTTAAATCCATAAAGATCCAGGTTTAAATCCAGCTCCAGCCATACCACCTAACAAGGTGAATTTGTGGCAATCACTATTATTTAATCCAGCTTATCTCAAGGAAGTGTGAAAAAGAATCGACAACAGAATGGTACATACAGTATCTTAAGCTTTTAAAAAAATAAAGGATGTAAACCACCTACACAAATTACTTGATTGCAACAAGCTGCAACTGTTTGAACCTGAATGAACATTTGTAAAGATAGCATAAACAGCAAAGGATAACAACAAAGAAACCTGCCATTTTCACAGTCGGGGCATGATGCTAAAATATTGTATCATGACTTCCAGCTAGTCTTTAATAACTAAAAGTGAACTCATTGCAGCATAATTATTTTTGTAACCGAGTTCACCACCATTTTGCTTTCCGGTCAGTAACACCAAATATCTATAGTACCTTAAACAAAATGAAGCGTTATTATTTTAAAACATTAACAATCAATACTGAAATGAATACTGTTACAGTGTTGAAATCATTCATACACTAAACACATAGTGTTCCATAATAGCAGCAGATCAGGACATTTAAAGTTCATTAAAAAAGAAGTTACAATAAACAATAACCCTCTAAAATGTTAGGAAGGAGCCTAGGGATTTGCAAAGAAAGGCATTCCAATGTTTTGGCACAACTATTGAACAAGTCCTGTTTCTAGTATTCATTAATCTGATGGGACAGATCATGAAACTTATCTTGAAAGTCACACAGGAAACTGTGATGGTTCAGTTAACAACCTGAGGGAAAAGATGACTCTGTAACAGAGCATCTGCTTTTCATGACATCTGCTTTCACATGAAGATTTCAAATTCAACTTCAGGGATCTATGATGAAAAGGATTAAGCAGCATGTGATAGAAAGACCTCTGCCTGGGAATCTGAGTCTTTGGAAATACATCAGGCCCTCTGTCATGGCAAGTTTTAATTATTATTGTTGTTGTTCTTCTAGTTGTTGCTGTTGATCATTGCACAGTCAGCCAGATGTTCAGACTTGCTTTGGCATTTTTGCCTATCTATCGAGTCCTTACCAAAGACCTGGGATAGGCAGATCTGGATGTTTGATAGTGTTACAGATGTTGACTCAGGATGGAAACTGTTCCCAGTAAAGCTGTCTTTTACAAATGACTGATGATGAATTTGTAGTTGTTGATGATAGTGATGATGCTTACCAGATGTTCAGACTGTATTTGGCATGTTTGTCTACCTATCTTGGAAGGGATGATGATGGCAATTTATTTTTGTTAAATTTGTATGTTGCCCAATCCTTCCAGACTCATATCAGCTTACCACAATATATAATGTTCATGGTACAATTAACTCACGGTCCTAAATAACCCCTATATTGGTGCTTTCCAGTTTTGGGACCCTAAATAGCAGTGAACTTCAAGTCACCCACAACTTTGGTCACATTCCAGAAGCAGCTGAAAGTAGTGCTTTTCCATGAGGCATGTAGGAGTTGATGCCAGATGCTTTTTCAGCTTGTAAGTTTTTGTACACCTGACCACATATTATTATGTATTGTTTTATTATATATTGTAAGTTACCAAGAATATATCATGATTGTGATATAAATGTGATTAATAAATAAAAAAACTCCTAACATTCCTAACTGTTCATCAGGGTGGCTGAGGATTATGAGAATTATTGTCCAGATAATTAATAGTTAAAATTTACTTTGCTATGCAGACACATAGTCAACTTTATAAAAAGGACCTCTTCAGTAATGTGAAGGTTCTTATATTTAAGAATATAGGCATATAGGCATCATAGCCAAGGGCAGAGTCCCCACTGGTCAAATTTCAGAAGGTATGTGGTGGTATAGAACTAATTTAAATTTATAATTATGCAGGACTGGGAAAATTTAAAAAATTTGAATCCCACCACTGGTGTGGAAGTGCCTTCACTACTAACAAGGCCAAATAGGTTTTAGAAATAGAACAACAATCTGAATGCTAGAGGATGAGGCAAAATGAATGCATATAACCCAAGGAGTAATTCTTCCTACAATTTGTTTTCTGGAACAAATCATTTTTTTTCCTTTAGATCCTAAAACAAAAGCTATTTTATCTCCATTTCAGTTTCAAGGACAAATCTAGCTGAAAGCATGTGAAACTCTTCCATCTGAATCTGAATTCCTTTAAAAGGTCTTGGCCAGTTTCCTTGCAATTTCTGAGAAGGGTGGGAAGCTGCTGGTAATGGATGGACTGGTTATCTGAGGTTTGATTCCAAAGATTGTAAAAAGACACAGCATCTATATTGCCCAAGGTCACTCCCTGATCCATTTGCACCAAGATACCAAGTAATAAACTGAAAGTAGGTTATCAACAATGAGACCGAAGCATCATCCGATGCACCCATTTGGGTTTCTGCAAAGTAATACAGCAGAATGAACAAAGTCAGGGACCCAGAAGGGGTTTTTATTGTGGAGGTTAACATAAGAAGAACCCTGTTGGATCAGAAAACATTCCATCTGATTCTGCATTTTGCCATATAGTTGCCAATCAGAAGCATTCGGGAAGCTCATAAACATGGACATGAGGGTGATAGTTTTCTTTTGATGTTGCTCCATTTGCAGCTGGTTTTCAAGGTCTGCTCCCTATGATTCTACAGGTAGTAGCCAACCAACAACACTAAGTCCATTGATAGTCTGATTCTCCCAAAATCTGTTCATTCCTCTTTAAAACCATCTATATTTGTTGGAAACAAATTCAACATAATCTGTTGTATACACCGTATAAAGAAATATTTATTTTTTTCGGTTCTGTATTTTTCTATATTTATTTTCAATGGATGAAACCTAACTTCATAAGAGAAATATCTTTGGTTGCAAATCAGTTAATTGATGATGATTTGGGGAAGCAAGGTCCATAAGATTTATATTCTATAGTTATGAGTCAAGGTTGATCTAATCCCATAACTTTAAAAAAAAACTGCTGACCTTTTCCAAATAAAGTACATTACCATTTTTTCTATTTCACTGGCTCAATTCTTCCAAAAATCAAAATATTGACTTATTGATTTAAAAATTAAATAAAGTGCTTATCTGTTTTGGGGATGTAAAGCTTATATTTGTGTTTTTATTTATACTATTCATGTCAATAATATCACGTAAATCTTTTCAATGCCCGCTAGCATGTAATGTACGCTTTGAAAATCTAATTGTATTGGGTGCCATCCTGACATAATGAATTATACTACCATAATTCCTAGTTAGCAATGATGGAAAATGCCAAGTTAAGGAAGGCTAGTATATTTGGAATACAAATCAGAAAGCAATGGTAATGAAATTATAGTTGATACATTGATTGGCCATCAGTGGTCTACCTGTGGAGATTTGTTAAGCACAGTCCTAATAATTGCCCAGTCCAATTTCAATGAAAAGATAAAGAACCTTAAGAAAGTTGAGTAGGAACCTTCAATACTTGAGCAGCAATCTGAACTAGCCCATAAACCATCCAATCACGGTGTTCCTTATTACAAAAGCATTTTATTTATATAATAATACTTATGTCTACATGTGCATCCTAACACATAAACTAGCACACATTTCATGCAAATTAACATCATGTTTTAAACTCATTTTTGCAACACATTTTCCTTTTTTGGCAATAATCTCTTGTCAGCCTTTGGAATTATAACTTCTTCCTTTTTTCTTCCAAAGTTTCATTCATAATGCAATCAAGTTTTCACATGTCTGTATTAGCTCAGGTTTCCCCCTCACCCCAATAATGGAGAGACATTAAATGAAAACTGCTGTATTTAAAAATAATTCCCATTCACGTAGATCAGAAAGAAGGATTAATTTAGAATTCTGTCAAGTTTAGAAAAAGAAGATGGAACACTCCTTGAAGTGAATACTTTCCTGTATGAAACTTTGGGAGAAATTTCTACCATGTCAAAAGTGTACCATCTTTCACAAAGCATGAATTAGCCCTAAATTATCTGTCTAATCAAAACCCAATGCTAGCGGTGGTTGGTTAAAACAATGAGCTAAATTTAAAACAAAACATAAAATGAATTCATGGGTAATAAATATCATTTCTCCTTTTTACAATAATAACTAAGACTTGTTTCAAAAAAGAATCTTGTGGCATTATAAAAGCAAATTCATTATTGCCTAACTTTTTGTTGACATCAGATACATGAAGTCTAATCCTATGAGAGGATTATTATATCAATACAGCTTTTCTAGAAAAGGGAAGGAAGATAAAAAGAGGACTAAAGAGAAGTGTTGTGACAAAAACATATTAGCAGTAACTTTACAATAATGCCCTTGATATCTGTGTGGTATGAACTCCTTGTCACAGCGAGCTTCAACGGATGTGAAAGTCGGAGGATGACCACTGATCTTTTTTTAAATAATTGACACCTGTGGATTCCAGTGCTTGTCATGGAGTGACAGATCATAATCCAAAGTAATAGAATAAAGGGCTACTGCAACCCTGTCATGCCTATGTCCTGGGCCATCCTCCAGCTGCAGTAGCATCCGCTCGAGACCCAGACAACAATTCCTACCAAGTCCTTTGCACAGATTTCTCTCTCTCTCTTTCTGTCTCTCTCTCTCTCTCTCTCCTTTTCTTTTTAAATCCCCCCTTTTTTTCAAACATATCATTACAGCGAAACAAAAATGGTGGGACAATAACGCCATTGATACAGCCTTCTCATCACCCGCTCCTCCCTCCCTCCTTGGTGCGTGCCAGCACTCTTTCCACCCGCCCAGAGCTGGAACCGGTGCCAAACAACCTCTGCTAATAAACAAGAGGAACCAGATAAACCAGGAAGACAAAAGAGGGATTTGTTGCATTTAGAGATGGTGGGAACAATGTCAACGTCGCGCGCAGCTGCATAGAGTCCCCACACACTTGCACCCAAGCTAGTATGATTTATGAAAGGTCAAGGTTTGTCGTGTCTTAAATGGTCCCCTCTTTACATCATTTATTAACCCTTCCTGTACAATGGGCCCTTATTTTATAGGGTGAAGGGTTTGTATATTCAGAATTTCTTTGAGGAATTGAGGAAGAAGCAGACAGAAATTCAACTGTAGGCATTTTTCCACTTTTAAGCTCTGATGGATGATAGCTGGTATGAAGTATAACTCAGTTTATAAAACTGAAGTGATGATAAAACAATGCAAATCAATAGCAAACAGAGGAAAAAAGAGTAACCCCAAACAGTGTGCGCCAAAGATAAAAGAGTATAACTGAAAATCAAATGACAAAATGCAGAAACTGAAATGGACAGGACGTAAAGAAAAGCATGGTGTGACACAACAGATTTACATATTAGCAAATAACATCGTGTGAAAAATAGGTGTGAATTATTTTTATTGCTACTTTTTATGAGTCCGATAAATAAAAATTATGAAAAATGTATTAACAGAATTTAAGATTTGTCCTTGCAATAACTTTAAATTATGCCACCTCAATTAAGATGTTCCTGATTTCAGTTATTTATCCATTATTTTCAGTTTACAAATATTGACATCAATCAGCAGTTACAAAATAGCAGTTGCCATTCCAATCTCTATATTCATTTTATAATTTGAAAGTTTCATCGACAGTAAAATTGGCAACGTTGTATCTTTCCAACATCTAGTTGCTAAAATATCTTTGTAATCTGCAGGTGGTGCTGGGAAAAATATGTGGGCATTCTTGATTAAATATATCAAACTCTGAAGATTAATGTGTAAACTTGTAAGACAGATCATATTTTATTTTTTTTATTTTTTTTATTTTTTATTTAATTTATATGCTGCTCATCTCACTATCCAGAGTCTCTGTCTCTCCATCTATCACAGATAAAACTGAAAGGACTTTCATATCCAATCATTTGAAATTTAGAATTAATTAGTAGTTGCATATTCTAGGAAAGGCAAATATACTGTACTGTAATATAGGATAAAATCAGAACAGGTAATAATTCTGGTGTATTTGGGTATCATTGGAATTCATTCTGCTGACTGCGAAGAGTTCCACCATGCCATTTGTGCTGGCCTTCCAAATAACCAAGAAGGGAACACATCCCACCAGCATCTACCGCCTACCCAGATCTTGGTGCGATGTTTTTTTCCCTTGGCAGCTTCAAAAAAACACTGTCTGCCACTGTGAGGGTAAGTTGCAAAGTGTCTCTTGGGTCCAAGTTTAAAAGGACTGTTGCAAGGGTAACATGGATGAGAAGTTTAAGGGAGAGGGAAAAGCTTAGGAATTGGAAACCCTTGTCAGTGGGAAAATCCAGCTGCAAGATACATTAACAGTGATTCTTTTTGTACTGTATTTTGGCAAAGTTAATCAGTCCTACTGCCCCAACAGAGTTTATAGAATTTGATCACATGGACACAAAATTGACTTGGAAGCTACAAAATTTTGCAGGTAAAGAATATGCAAGATACCCCAAGCATGCCCCAATAATAGCTCTTGATCCAGAAAAAGTTGTACTTCGTATTTTAAAGCAAGTAATACTGATCTAATCAAAACTTTGTCAGGATATAGTTTCAAGCACAGACACAGCAAATAAGGGAAGAGCAACTATATATTAAAGGAGAGAGATCTGATCAATGTGGCTCAAAACATCTAATCCCTGGTTGGGACATAGGGATGGAAACAATTTAAAGAAAGGAAAAATGTCTTCCTGAATGTTTTCCATTTTGTTCTCTACTTGCCAACAGAATTATTTCTGCCCTTGCTTTGGCATCTCGGCCTCAGGGACACTCTCTTTCTCTCCCTCTCTCTTTTACTTACTTACTTACTTACTTACTTACTTACTCACTCACACACACACATACACACACACACATTCTTCTGGGAGCCGATCAGGGTTTGAATGACACCCCAGATGACTCTTTGCTATTAATTCTTGAAAACAGAAAGAGCTCCTTGTTCTTATTCCCTGGGAGAAATTACAAGGAAGAAGGCAGCAGGCTGAAATGTTCCTGGCTTAACCCTTTCCCTGACTTCCTGGGATGTTTCGCAGAGCAAGGGTGCCAAAGAGACAAGTGCTGCTGCGTGATTCTGGTTTTCCATGAATGTTCCCTAAAAGAATTAGTGCCTTGCACAAACATGGGCCAAACACCCTCATGTCTGTTTCACACATACATGCTAACCTTCAGCCTAACAAACTGTTTTTAAAACACTCTCTGTCACACTGATTATGATACCAAAATGTATATGGGACTTAATGGTAAAAGAAACCCATAATAATAAACCCATAATGCAAGCCTGGGAAGGTGAAGGGTAATTTTAAAAAGCTATTAAAACTGATATTCTAGTTGATACTAGAAATTTGGTATTCTGCATCAGGGCAGGAAGGGTTAAGAACAAAGGAATAGGAAGTGAAGAGGTACACCTGTCCCCTTTCATCTTCTGAAGCTGGAAGTAGGCAAAGAAATTGATCCTTTGGCAATTGTAGACCTTGTTTTCTTTCTAAAATAGTTGGGTATGTTAAGTTTTCCAGATCAATCCAAAGATTTCAATAAAATCATACTGCATAGCTATTCTACCTTTTCCTCATGCACCAAAGAAAGAAGGAACAGTGTGAAAAGTTTAAAAGAATTACAAATGATGAACAGATATATCTCATTTCCCATAGAAAATGTTATGGGTAATTCGCCAGGCAATGTACAAAGGAAGCCTAATCTAGATACATTTTGGTTCTCAAATTCATAAAAATCATTCCAGTTACTTTTGCCTATAAAAATTTAAAAGAAAGACACAGCGTGCAATACTTCAAGTATATGGTATTCCACAAATGAGATACATGATACTGATAATGCTCCTATGTTCTTAACTTCTGTTAGATTGAGGTCTCTGCAAGTAGGCCTATCAATATGATTGGCCCCAGAAGCCATATCTTAATTCGACAAGTAGTCCTAATAATCCATTGTGTAAATTGATAGGCATTTGATGATGATCAGAAGAGATCACCAGCCCCTCACTTCCTCTATGTAAGGGAAGGATGCAAAATATTTGTCAGTAAAGACAAAATCACCATAGTCTGAATGCAACTTGACAAAGACACTGGAAGGTGTAGACTTGAGTTTGGTCTTTAGCTATCCTAAGATGGGTTCATTTGGAATACCTTCATAAAAGTCTTGCTGAGGTAGGGTAGTCCATTACGAAATGATTCTATGTGCATACAGATTTTTTTTTATTGTTTAAAAATGAGGACAGAGCCATTTGTGCTCAAAAAACATTTTTTGGAAATAAAAGTACTTTTCCTTTGTACCATCCCAGCTTCCTATGTATTAATTATTGTAATGTGCAAAATTAGGTGAAGCAGGAAGCCTGTGAGAGAGAGAGAGTGCATGTATGTGTGTGTGTGTGTGTGTGTGTGTGTGTATGTGTCCTTGACATGCTGGCTTCTCTGAGTGCTATCCAGGGGCCTAGTGATTCCATTTGAGACAAGGGCACTCAATGTCATATTCGTATGTATGTATATATGTATGTATGTATGTATGTTGTAAGTATGTATGTATGTATGTATGTATGTATGTATGCATATATGTATGTATTCAATATTAAAAGCCCACTTCCATCTGTTTATAATATATTTGCAAATAAGCACAAGCATTACCAAAAGTTAATATTCTGTTTTGTTTGTGGAAAAAAATTTCAGTCTTCCTTCTCTATTTCATCCTTGTTTTTGCAAGTAAATTTAAATGTTACATTTCAATAATTCTATATATTCTAATTTTTATTATCTGTCGGCTGCCTGCCTTCCTGCCTGCCTGCTGGTCTGCATCTCTATCTATCTATCTATCTATCTATCTATCTATCTATCTATCTATCTATCTATCTATATCTGTCTGTCACAGGTGTCTTCAAACTTCATCTCCCAGAATTCCTTCTCCAGTCAGGTTTGCTCAGAAATTCTGGGAGTTGAAATCCACAAGTCTTAAACTTGCCAAGTTTGAAGATCCACGGTCTATCATCTATCTATCTATCTATCTATCTATCTATCTATCTATCTATCTATCTATCTATCTATCTATCTATCTATCCACCTATCCACCTAGCCATCATCTAACATCTATCTCTTGCCAGCAAATTGCCAGTTACCTTCTAAAAGAAACACAATTTAGGTCCTGAAGTTTCTTTCAATTCAGAGAGGCATAATACAACAATATTTAATTTACAGCATTTTGGCAAGCATGCCAACAAGTAAAAATATCACAGATGTCAGTAAAACTCAGAATTGTACCAGGATTTTGAATTATATTATGATCTTCTAAATTCATCTCAACAAGCAGTGGATAACCTGCAATTCATAAGCTTTTTCTTTATCTTTTCACCCCAAATGTATCAGCAGAGATACATTCTATGGCAGGAAGCATATGTAAACTATAACATAAATCCTAAAAGATGTTTTGAAGCACAAAGATACCCAACCTGAACATATGGTTAATCTAATCGTAGAAAATTACACTGTTGTCCAAATAGGGCAGACAGAAGACATGAAACCTATTACATAACCATGGGCCCTTTCCTTCACTTCTTCATGCTGTAAACCACATTGATAACCAAGCATTTGTATTGGGAGCCCTGAGGAGCAGATCAGATTGACAGATGTCTTTGCATATATTGCATACATTAATACTCTGTCACCACTCTTATGATGAATAGCATTTACTAAAAACCTAGCTGCTGGGAATCCAGGCTTAAAAGTTACTCTTATATGGAAGGGCATGCTTTTTTCAAGCTTTCCTCTAATCTCCTTAAGAACAGAGAATGTACAGACAGCAATCTAACACATAAATAAGACTACTTTCCAGGCTGTGGAAAAAGACTAAATCAAGTGCAATGTCTAACCCAGGATGTTTGTCAAATAACTCATTAGAGAAGAATAAGAATAATTAATTACTTAGCTATTAAAACTTATCAGGGGCCTTAATGTTCAGAGGTCAGGTTTCTTCACTTGAAGAGTAATTAGATTTCACCTAGTACAGGGATTTCTAGGAGAGTTTCCAGGAAAAAAGTTTAAATTGCTAATCAATATCTTGGAGATTTCATTTTATAATATCTGTTTAGCATAGTATGTCAACCTGTGATGTAAAGTGATTCTTATCAGTGATCAAGACAATAGAAAGCATGGCACTGTGATTTCTGAACCAGCTAAACAGACATGAAGATAAATTGGGACCCAGATGGCCTTTAAATACATCATTGGTAATAATGATCCACTTTAAAAGAGTTCCCTTGTGTAAAAAATAAATTGATTTATGTGGCCACCATACACATAACTAGAATTGTATGTTCCAAAATTCTTTGGGGAAGCATAGCCATAGCTTCTATATAGCTGCTACTGACCTCATGGTGCTTCCAGTTTTCTATGGCTTAAATCATCTTACTTCAACATGAAATGAAACAGGATTAGCAAGGGCTTTCTTGATAAAAAACAGTATGGGAATTTGCATGTTTATTCCTTATGCAAGTCAAATGCGCTTACAGAAATCCAGCATCATTCAGAAGCATATAGCTAGGTAGTCAGGAGCCAGTCAGCTAGTAAAAGGCATCCCACAACCCCTTAGCAAGAGAGGGCAGGAGGGGGAGAGAGGGGAGAAGGACATGTTTATTGGGGTAGTCCAATACCTTTCCAATCTTTTGTGGACACTTATGAGTCTTGGTTGCTGCTTTTAGACTAGAATATGGAAAATGGGAAGGTTGGATAAGCCTGATGATTACCAATGACCTCATGCTGTAAAAATGTATGCAATGATAGTTATTGTCTAAAAATGGAAGATTCCTGTTACAACAAATTTCCCAGCTGCAGCAGGAAGCAGCCAGGAAGCTAGGAAGTGCATCTTAATATTAACTTTAAGACATTTAATGTGGCAACTTAATCCCAACCTGGAAGAGACTCTAGAAAAGCTAATATTGCTCACAAGGTCTGTCTAGGCTGAACTACACATTACATTAACTTCCCAAGCCTTGCTCCTTCCAAAACTGTGATTACAATTAGAATTTCCCAATTACAATTTGACATATCATTGCATTTGTAGCCTCAAAAGAGTCAATAACTACATAGAAAAGATGTCTCAGATAGGATTGTGTCCTATATCTTCTATTTCTCCACAGAGTTCATTGACATATCAAACTTCTGAAAAAGAAATACATTAAAAAAGACTTGCTTCTTTAAGTGCATATATTCACAATACAGACTTAGATTACAAATCTGAAGCTTCATTCTAAGCAAGAAAATTAATAAATGCTACCTTTATAAAAATAAAGATGTCCTCTGAGGCCTTAGGCTCCATGATATCCCTGAAACTTTTGGATACAACCCATAGAGATATCTCAGAATGATTATCAATTTGTGAGAAAAAAAAACTGGATATATACTGTACATTATCAGAAAATAATAATATCAACTATATTAATTCTAATTAGATTTAGTGCAAATAAATAGAAATCAAATTTCCTTTTTTTAGCTTCATCCACGAATTTTGCAGTGTAGTACCTAACATCCAACTCAAAGAACATTTGTATATTTGTGGCATAGACCTGATAGACTTCAGACTGTCACAGAAGTTAAATGGTCTTAATAAAATAGAAATCAAATCTAACAATATGAGGAATAATCAGCCAATTTACATTCATGTTCATAATTAAAGACATAGATTTAACATCATCCTAAGGGAGGCATTCCATTCTCCCTTCTTTCTGCTCACCATCTTTGAATCTAAATTGCACAAAGGGAATGTTTTGTACATCCTGTGTAAATTTGTCTGACTTTACTGGCATTTCTTTTTTTACAGACTTGAAATAAGGATTCAGATTGTTGTATGTCATCAGAAACCTTCACTGTCTTCTCAAATCCCAGGATTTTCTGTTGGGGGGGGGTTATTTAAAGTCTATGCAGCAAAAGTGTTTCACTATTTGTAATACAGAAAAGATTAAATAAAGTAGAAAACATAGAAAGAAGAAGAAGAAGAAGAAGAAGAAGAAGAAGAAGAAGAAGAAGAAGAAGAAGAAGAAGAAGAAGAAGAAGAAGAAGAAGAAGAAGAAGAAGAAGAAGAAGAAGAAGAAGAAGAAGAAGAAGAAGAAGAAATAATTACATATATTGTTACTTCCTTCAATTCTTCAACACCTGTGGCTTTATTACTTTTTTTTTACACACTAGACTTCATCATAACAAAACCATTTAAATTTGTCTCCATTAGATTATAAATTGTTTGAAATATAAATTGTTTGTAGCCTTTTACCTTAACCCCAGTTTGAAAAGGTCTAATGAAAATCAGCTTGCCCATCTCCATCTCTTTGCCTATCTGCTCCTGCAAGGGAGCCAGCCTATGCCACAGAACCCAGTCGAGGCTGACATTCATTTCTGTGTTTCTACCAAAGAAGAACCTAGACATTTTTCATGACATGTGAAAAAGGAAGAGGACATGTGAGTCCTTTCTTGAATGGAGTCCACCATCTTAGCATCTATCAGAACTTGAAGAGAAGCTAGAAGTCTGCACTTTATACATCTCCTCCTTCTACATAATAAAACAAAAAAGAAAATAACAAATAAATAAAACTAACCTTCATTCCCCTGATTTAGCTCCAGCAAGACTTCCAAAATTGGTAGTGACAGATTAAGTTGACAGTTCCAAGTAGTGCCAACGATCTGCTCTACCATGTATGACCTAGGAAAATGGTGAAGAATCAGAAAACCGGCATGGTGATCTCAAAGATATATAAAAAAAGGTACCACCAACCAGGGATTTATAGTTCCCTCTGAAGCAAGGAATAAAATGGACCTCTCTTCCCATTCTCCCACTGGGGAGGCTACTTCTTGTTCTGTGAGGAAGCATTTCATTCCAGAGAGGCCCCGAACAGTCCAGAGCCATCAGAAAAGGCTCAGCCATAGTTGTGCTGTTGCCACTAGCCCAGATTTTGTGGTCTTTGCTTCTTAAAGCCCTAAGTGCTGCCTGGTTCTGGGCAAGAAAGGACGGGCCTTTAAGAAGCTGTGTGCATGTGTGTGGTGTGTGTGTGTGTGCGTTTTAATCACATGATTATTGTTCACCTGTATCTTGAACAAAGGCAGTGCACTGTTAAAAAATCCAAACAAGAAAGCAGGCAAGAGAAGGGGGGAGAAATTGAAGGGGTTGTTGAGAGAAAGAGAGAGCCCTTATCAAACTTTCAATTCATGGGTCTCTCTTTCTGTCTGCACACTGGCGTTATTGTTCAGCCATTGCGTGTTGAACGTTTTCCCCTCTTTCCTTCACCCATTATTGCTCTAGTGTATAGAAATAATTAATAGAGTCCCTCCAATTTTCAAAGGGATATGACACCAGTCTGTTGCCCCTAAGACAAGCATCATCTGCAACAGATACCTCTATCATATTTACAATGTGTCTGGACACACTGATTATGCAATTGAGAGTATAACCCACCTGCATGTATATTTCCCCCAAAGATTGAGATAATTAAAACATCAGAACTCTTCAGTGGCTGAAAAGTTTTCTAAGAAAATAAATAATTTCATGGAAGCTTAATTTTCCTCCTTCAGCTCTCCTTCATATGTGGAATCTATTGACTAATTTCTCTTCTGACAAGTTGTTTTTCTAATGTGTTCATTAATTTCTCTATTTAATTTCAAATGGAAAATTAGTTTATTTGGGGAGGTCTAGATTAGGCCTTTGTTTCTGCTGTTGATTTAAACAGAGAAAGTTAAGATGGACATCACTATGTAGAGAAGTTCATACTATCCAATATCCAAAAATATCAAAAGTAGAATAATACCAGCTCAAAGGAGACTAATGCTGAACAGGGACCACCACAATCACAGTACTCCAATTTTTATTAATGTCTCATGCTTATAATGCATTTTCGTTAGTGCCAGCCTAAAGGAGAAGGAACCTTAATACACTGAGTATTTAATGGTGTCTTTCACACTCAGAAAATCTAATGTCCAAGTCACTGACACTTTGAATTAGAAATAAATTCAATTAGAAATAAGCAAGTGTTGACAAGTCATCTGCCAGAGATCCTGAAGAATTGCTAGCTGTTAGCTCCAGTAGATAGAGACAAAGAATTGAAGGTCATACATGACTCTTCAAAGCCTGGTATGTAATATGCAGGTGCCTATTAATGTTGCTACAACATTGCAATTGTAATGCAGAAGAAAATGGAAATCATGAAATATGTGGGAAGTAAGTATATTAATTGTGTTTGATTAAGCTCTCTGGGAAAATGGAATCTAGAATCTGGAGTCCACATTATCCTATCTTTGTTTCTTTATATATTTCAAATTTCCAGACTGTCCAATTCTAAAACTCCTGAGTGGCTTAAAGTTATCTTGTATTTAATGTATTTTATTTTTCTGATTTTGGCCTGCTTTGAGACTGCAAAAGCACTGGAGTTACAACTCTCAGGGTTTCCAATTTGTAATTCCATACATTTGGAACAAGCCATGTCTAGTAAAGATGTGCTAGGCTTCCGTTTCAGAGGCAAAAAAGTACTTCAGAATGGGCAGGGCTGCTCCTGTAACACCCCAGCAACTGTTGAAGCAGCTGAGTGTTTTCTTGGGATTGCACATCTCTCCTCCACAACTACAGCATAATCCTGGGAAAAAAGATATATTTCATTTAAGATTTTCAGACAGGTGTTATTCAGCCCAAAGCTGAATAGAGTGAACAAAAGCTCTCTTAACCAAAGGATCCTTCAAACAAGGATGCAATTGCAACATTAAAGTCAATTGAACCCCCTCCCCACCTGAATTTAGAGCTGATTATATTGTGTATTGTTCTGGAGAACTTCCTTTCATAGTGATGAGGTTTGCTACTTCTGTTTTCAGTAGAAGTGGTAATATTGATGATTCCACATGTCCACATCGGCTAGCAACCTCGGAATTGAAAACAGCAAAAACAATCCACCAAAATTATGCTATGAAATCAGACAATTTGAGCACAAATAGGAAGGCTGCCTATCTGTAAATGTCCAGATTTATAAACAAGTAAGTGTCTTGCCAACATGTTTATGAAGATATGAGGAATGAACTTTGAAAACTATTTTTCCAAGCATGAGATCTAGTCTAATCAGAGTAGCACAGGATTGAAATGTTACTTTCATTGTAGCTGTAATATGTAGCGGCGGAAAATATATCAGAGAACCACATACTGACATTATATGTTCACTAAATGAGGTGCCTGCAGTTGCAGAGCTGTCCTTAATGAGTGGGAAAGTACCACATGATTAGAAGTTTAAGTCTATGTGTAAACTTAGAAGTTCACACATTCAAAATGTAAGGGGGGGAAGCCCAACCCACAGAGACAATGCCACATAAAATGTCAAGAAAACCAGAAATAAACTCAAAATTGTTACTTGTTCACTTTCTTAAGATCTGTGAAGCCATGAGAATCAGAGTTTTTCCTTGTCTTTATAGTATTTTTTTAAATAACCATCAAGTTTATTTGTGACCATGGATTTGTGAATGTGTTTCAGCTCCACTAATAGGCTATTGCAACGATTATTTATTTATTAAATTTATATAGCTGCCCATCTCACGAAATGACTCTGGGCAATATATACTGTCAAGAAACAAAAAAACCCAAACCTTCAAAATAATTAAAACCAAAACCATTAAAAAGACAATTAAAATAGTTAAAAACTATAATAAAAACATGGAAGAGTGCATTCTGAACTTAAACACAATGCAACCATTTAACTATTTAATTAGCCAGTTTAAAGAAAACAACAAAGTAAATGAGTTACATTTTCCAGGTTTCTCATGTCATAAATTACCACTTTGATGCTTTCCAAAATAGCTGTGGTTATGAAAAATGTCTTCCGATTCTCAAATCCACACTTCCCCCTTCACTTTCTATTGTGACTTACAACCAAACTATACAACTGATTGTAAAACATGACTGATGGGGGGAGAAGATAATAATTTAAATCCAGACATAGATAACCCTTGGGCACTTTGAGTGCATGCTGTAGATTATTTCACAAAATGGTTGCCATATGATTTGTGTTTTGATTGTGACATTCGATTTCCTACAATCTCAGTTTATTAGGTTTTTTGGCAAACAGAGCACTAAGTTGAAATTATCCATCGTTGTTGATGCCAAAAATATCTAGGGAAGCAGTATGCAGCTCAAGATGATTCCTAGAAATGAAGATTTTTTGGGGAGGTTAATGGTTGACGTAGCTTTACCCTAGCTTCCCATTTACTTACAGTTTAAATAATCTTTTTTTAAAAATAAGGGCAGGTAAAACAGGGAGCCCAGATAGTCATGTTGCTGCAAAGTTCTGCTCTCATTCTAAGTAGGATCCACTTTTATTGTGAGATTCAAAGAAACAATGATTTATACGTGTTGTTCCCTGAAATATACCTTTCTTTGCGCTGGCCTTGTTTTAGCCTACAGCTCTATTCATAGTTAACACAGAAACAAGGAGAAACTTCTGCAGGTATCCATTTTTCCATCATAAAGTCTTAGGAGAAGCAAGTTGGCAGAATTCTCCTGTCTATTTTATTATTTTATTTTATTTTATTTTATTTTGTTTTATTTATTATTTTATTATTTTATTTTATTTATCTATTTAGTCAAGCATGTATGAGAAAACAAGTGTAAGTATGAACATAATATATAAACATATAAATATAAACATGTATAAGCATATACACATAATAAATGAGTACGAGTAAGTGAGATTTGGGGTGCCCTTCCAGGTTTGAGGTTGAGTCCCCTTTCATGAAGTGGATTCTTCTGTCAATTGATGCCTTGCTTCCTCTTGCTTGACCATGTAATTCCAGATGCTTGAAGATTGCTAGGGCATCGAAAATACTATTGTCTTTCACTAGCAAACTGCACCTGGGCATGGGGAAATTTGCTGCCCGACCTCTTTTCTTTTCCATTGTTTCCCAAGTTGCACTTCTCCACTCTAAGCTGAATTTTAGCCTGGCTTTGGAACAATCAGACCAGTGTTTCCAAGCCATGGTGATATCTCAGGGGACCAAGAGATACTCCCCCCCTCCATGCCTTCCCCTCCCCGAGGCTATTGCTCCGTCTGAAGAGTCTTCTATCTCTCACACTGGTTGAAGATGACCCTTTCTAGCCAGGCTTGATACAGCTGAGTTGATGTAATATAATTATCCCATTTGAAGTAGACCATAGAAATGAACAGTTCCCCTGGGTAGAAATTACCAAACTCTTATTTTTTCTTTTTAAGTGGTAGGATGAAGATATTCAGGCAGAGGGATCTGGTTTGAAATGCCAAAGTTATTCTTTCCAATTAGCACACATTTTCTGGAAAAAATATATATTTATCACTATATTTTCCATAAAATTTAGCCAGAATTTTCAGAATTTAGATACAGGTGCAGAATTTATATATATATAAATATATATATATATTTAAAGTGGTATGATTTGATGTTAGGTGTGACTTAATCATTTTTTTTATAGTTTTTGTGCAACAATTATGTTAGTCTGGGATATATAGGGACATTTTCACTGTCCTTGGAGCTAACAGAAAAAGCATGCTCATGTTTTCACAAACATATATTTTATATGCATATCAATTAGTTTCTTCATGTGAATGATAACTATGGTTCCAATCATGTAGATCCATTAATACCTTTCAAATGTTTTAGGCCAGTGTTTCTCTACCTCCGCAAGTTTAAGGTGGGTTTACTTCAACTCCCAGAATTCCCCAACCTGTGCTGCTGGCTGGGGAATTCTGTAAGTTGGTCTGCCCATCTTAAACTTGCTGAGATTGAGAAACATTGCTTTTAGGCTACAACTACATGCACAATACCTGACTATTTGCTGTATTGGCTAAGGTTTATGGCAGTGGTGGGATTCAAATTTTTTTACTACCGGTTCTGTGGATGTGGCTTGGTGGGCGTGGCAGGGGAAGGATACTGTAAAATATCCAGGCAGAAGTGGTATTTGCCGGTTCTTTGAACTACTCAAAATTCCACAACCTGCTGAATACCACCTCTGGTTTATGGTTATTATAGTCCAAAGTAGTAACAATGCTTTACGCATTTGTCAACAAAACCAATCAATTTTACTTGCTGTCAATCTGTCCACTTGATTTTTATTTTTATTTCATTTATCAAATTTAAAAATTGCCCCTCTCCTTCACAGAGGGGGTTTGGGCAGTGTACAAGTAAAATATGAAAACATGAAAACTGTATGGAAAATTTAGATAAGAGGCAAAGATAGTTAAAATTCAATATTAAAAGTTAATTCAAAGGCGGGGGGGGGGGGGCTTTGCTACAACATCAATTATTTTCCAAACCTTATGCTGACAATTTGACCATTGTTGTTGGTTTACTGTTACAGATGAATAATATTTTTCAATCATAATCTTTGCTGAAACCACATCTTTAACTATGGTTAAAAGAGAGAAAAATTACCATTCTGCTGCTGATTTTGTTTCGTAGTGCATACCTGGTGCAACCTGATACCCTCAGGATCAGTGGTGGGATTCAAAAAATTTTACTACCGGTTCTGTGGGCATGGCTTGGTGGGTGTGTCAGGGGAAGGATACAGTAAAATCTCCATTCCCACCCCACTCCAGGGGAAGGTTACTGCAAAATCCCTGCTTTCCAGCTCTGTTCTCCTGTGCAGGATAACAAAAGAAGACCCAGCCAATCAGCTGGGACTCGGGAGGCAAAGAATAGATGGGGGCGGTGGTATTTGCCAGTTCTCCAAACTACTCAAAATTTCCGCTACCAATTCTCCAGAATTGGTCAGAACCTGCTGAAGACCACTTCTGTTCAAGATGTTTCCTCTCATTTGGGTAGCCCACCATAAACTCAGCTTCAGTTACCATCCTTAATGTAACTGTTCTGTTAATACATTGTCCATAGTGGGCAAATGACAGCTTGGCATTAGGAATTTAGTTAAGACATGAGTGAAAAGCATTAAGTCTTGGTCTCCCAGTGGGTCCACTCTCACTCCTTCTGTAATAATTCACACCAAATCAAATTTATTACAGTCAAAGACCAGAGACTGTAACAAATAAAAACATCAAAGAATATCCAGTTAAAATGATAGAATAAAGTAATAGATCAAATCTTTATTAAAATCACAATTTGGCATCCAATCTGTCAGTTACACATGCCTAACTATACTATAACATCCATCTTTAAACTGTGAGGCCCACCCATTCCTTCTGTAATAGCATTTGGGACAATAGCTGGGTTCATAAATGTGAAATCCAAACTGTATACTATTACTGGTATCCACTTCCCATGTTGGAATTGTTTTTATTTTATTTAATTATATTATTAATATCTGTTTTAATTATATATTTTGAATGTATTTATTATTTTGAATGTATGTATTTATTATTTTTAAACATGAGCTATAATTTTATTGAAGACTTTCCCCCTTTATTTTGTAAATCACAGAAATAAAACATAACAAGACAGAAAACATGAATACGGTCCTCTTCATAGACTTATACTTTTCTTTTTCTGTCATATTAAAATTACTGTTGGATGGATGGCAACATATGAAAGGGTTTTAAGAGCTGCACTTGATCATCCCTGCTCTACATTCACAAAATCTGCAGGACGTTGTCTAACTCTTGATAGAGACTGACTGCACCTTAAGCTGTAATATTGTTTAGTTGGTTTTAGTTTAATATGTTATATTATGTGAAACCAGCTAGTTGTGATTTATTAAATATACTGTGGTTAAACATAATATGGCTTTGTATGCAATAGTTGTAGGTTTGGCTATCATGTTAATATCACAACTGCTTTTAGTGTCTGTCTTAATATTCCAAGATTGCTTTCACCCATCCTTAGTTTGCTTGAGCAAATATTACAACATTGTTATTATAGCATCTTCCCAACAAACAGGAGGGAAAGACAAGTAACATTCTCAAGAGTATCCTAGATAAAAATATAGCAACTTCTTGTTTTGAGGCATGATTTCTCAGCTCCCTGACAAAAAGAAAGGCAGCTAATATAGTCTATGCAACACCAGATTTCATCAATGGTCCCAAATATACAATAATCTGATTTGTATTATAATATTTATTTTTACTTTGGAATGGGGATTGTTAGGCATCATGGTTAAAATGATCATTTGGGTACAAATGGGAAAATATGTATTGGAATGGTTTGCATGTGACAGTTATGAGAGTTCAGCTGATTGAAAAAAACATTATTGTTGCAACTGCTCTCGAAAGCCAGAAGTAATGAGAATTCCACAGTATTGTGGAATCATCTATACTTGAATCTATAGTTCATGGTTCTGTTGTGCAAGTGTCTTTCCTGAGTTTTACTGCATCTTTGGAACCATCTCCTGAGGATTCTACTGAATGTCTGCAAGTCCATTCCATCAATATTAATATTAATATTGCAAAAATCATTGGAAACAAAATGGTAAGTCAAAGGGAAAGAAAGATGTAGAATTTGTTTTTGTCTATGTGTTTTCTCCACAAGAATGTGGAAAACTCCTAGGAGGGATGGTTTTAGCCTTCTCTATGAATACAATAGATAAGTCATCAGATACATGTATTAGTGACTGCACTGAAGTATGTTTAATTTTGATCTGCATTTCAGGAGTGTTTATATAGACAGGAATTCCTACTGAGGGTTGAACAACAACAATAAAATACATAACTGTAAAAGTACAAATATGCACCTCCTCCCACAAAACACTTGCAAAACTGTCCCAAATCATCTTGTATGGGAGAAGCTCTTAATCAGTCCACCAATTCTTGTCCTCAGTATTTTATTTATTTTATTTATTTTATTTTATTTGGTTTGTCAATTGCTTACAAGATAATAGGTATAAGTAAAAGCATAGTTATGAATACATGGATACATATAAGAAAAATAAAAGAAACAATAGGACAGGGACGGTAGGCACGTTGGTGTGCTTATGCACGCCCCCTACAGACCTCTTAGGAAAGGGGTGAGGTCAATAGTAGTGAGTCTACAAGAGAAGTATAACCCACCTCAGTTTATCTCAATTTTGTCAACTGTAAGATGTGTTGACTTCAACTTCCTTCAATATGCAGACTGGGGGATTCTGGAACTTGATGTCCATGTATCTAAAAGTTGAGAAGGTTGAGAAGTACAGGCCGAACTGCAACTGGCAATAGGCTATTCAATTATAAGTCTTTCTAGATTGTTCTTATTTCCTAGAATGTTCTGAACTCTGTTTGTAAGAGAAAAGCATTTATCTTGAGGGTTCACAGAATTTTCAAGTATTGGAAGCCCACCCAACATCAGAATAGTAAGTTTCATCCTAAAAGCAATTCCATATAATTTCACATCCATGGAGACTATCATGCTTTCAGTAGATGCTCCTATCAAATAATTGACTATTATTCACACACTCATATAGAAATGTGTGCATATAAAAATAAATAACAATAAAACTGTTGGTGTAGCCATCACAGGGAATGACACACAAAGTTTGTTCATTCTGTAGAGGAATGATATAACGAAGTGGTCCTTAATGTGGTCCTTTCTCAAACAAAAGATGGTTTGAAAAAGGGTATTTGGGGAGGAGGAGAGGAAGATCTGATGCTAAACATTTGAACAGATGAAATAAAAGTTGACTATAGCCACCTTTTAAATAGGCCATATGATAGAAAAGTGTTAATTTGAGATGGGGGTTGAAATGTAGTTGATGGGGATGCTGAACGTCTCCTGTCTGCATACAATGGATGTATTTGGGCCATAGAGAGCTCTTAGCTCCACCCTTTGACTTTCCCTCCCCCAGTGTTAAGCAACGAGCCAGTTACAGAGACATTCATGCAGGGTATTAGGAGCAACCAAGTCTCCCTCCAGGAATGGCACTTCTGATAGTTCTCCCAGCACACAGCTCTTGAAAGCTACCAGCCTTGTGAAAAGAGAACAGACACAGAGAGAGAACAGAGAGGCTAGTGGGACACAAATTACAGCTAACTCAGGATTTGCCCGAGAGACCGGCTGATGTAAGTTTCCTTACCTGCACTTGGTAACTTGCTTCTTCTCTTTTTTCCCCTTTCTCTCTCTCCCTTCTTTTTAACTAACTGACAGCTTTCACTTACTTACTTTAGCAGATCAAAGTTATTACTGTTCTGTTCAAACTACTGTAAACATGTAACTGGAAGCCAATTTTAGTTTGGCTAATTTCACTGAAGGTGTTTGGATCAACTTTATTTTTAAATATTGTTTCCCTATGGTTGGATAATATGATATCTCACAGAAACTAAGTGGTGGTAGAAGTAATGACGAACTAAAACTAACAGCTTTGAATTTCTTAAAAGGCTTCCCCACCCCCTTTAATCAGAATGTAAGTGAAATAGGACAAAAACGTAAAGGCAAAATATTTGTATCCCCTCTATGCTGCTTTTACCTATTGGCTCCAAAGGGCACAATGTGTAAAGACGCATTCTGAAATGTACGTCTTACAAAATCACAAGGCGTTCATGTTATGATCCTTTAATACTAAAACCACCTATTTCTCCTCTGCTGCCAATATTCTTGATTCCAGTCTCAAAAGAAGCTTATATTAGAAGCCATATTTGGAATGTAGAAGGACAAATTAGAACACGGGGATTTTTTTTTTATTCTCACCCCTCTAAGATCACCCCAATTATTATTTTATGCTCATGTGTCCAAAAATTGTGTTGCCATATTAGAAACTTTCCAGACAAGAATTGGAAGCATCAATTAATTTGGAACTTGTCCTCCCATTTTTGATCATGGATTTTGCAAGTGATAAAATATAGCTTCCATTGTTGTTTTTAATGGTTACTAGCTGTTTGTTTGATTGTTGAGAAAGTCTGAACACTTTTGACTTTAATATTCAAATCTATGTTTTAAATGGTAGTTCCAGCTTGAAGACTTGGTTTCCGAGGGGTAAAATCAGGAGGAAACAATGACAGATGATCAAGACCTTTCTGAAGTAGAAATGAGTCCTGTTGGTTCTGAAGACCATCACTGCCTTTCACCAGGACCTTCCATGGCATCAGACACCAACTCTCATCTTACCAACTCTGGCAGTAGTGAGATGGGGAAAGTGAAGAAGGAACAACAAGACACAGAGGCAGATGATGATAAGTTTCCAGTGTGCATCCGGGAGGCAGTGAGCCAGGTACTGAGTGGTTATGATTGGACCCTAGTGCCCATGCCTGTGCGTGTCAATGGAAGCAGCAAGAGCAAGCCCCATGTCAAGCGGCCTATGAATGCCTTCATGGTGTGGGCTCAAGCGGCCCGGAGGAAGCTGGCTGATCAGTATCCTCACCTTCACAATGCAGAACTTAGTAAGACGCTTGGGAAGCTCTGGAGGTAAGAACAATTGGTGGGGAGGGGGGAGGTAAAGAAACCACATAAGGCAAGGTCAAATAGAGGTACAATGGAGAGTGAGAGAAGCTCAGCAAGTATTGATTTACTGGATATATCTTTGCAATTTTTGGTGTGAAGATAGGGAGTGTCAAAGAATAGGCAGACAGCCAATAGAACAAAACATCCTGAGTGCTCCCAATATAAAATTTAGCTCATATTTTGATCTTGTCTATTCTCTTATCTCTGCCATGAGGCCAGTTGACCTGGCCATTCAGTCTTAGGCCCATGAGTTTTATTTCAGATACTGTGTACTCTGCGCCTTCTCTTGAACAGTTGTGTTCCTTCAGTCTAAATCCTTGATCATCTTCTAATCCTAAGCATTTGGCATGCTGGCAGAGAATGATGGAAATTACATTTGGAAACACTTGGAGGGCACCCAAGTGGAATCGGCAAATTTAAGCCTTTGCTTCCTTGTCAAACCAAGGGTCTTTGTTCTGCTGGGGAGCATCTAACACTGGAACAATGATTTTCAGGAATTTGGGGAAAGAGAAGTTTTATCTTCTAAAGCAATTCAAATAACTACATTTTTTATCCATGAGGGAAAACAAATGCTTCTATTGGGGAGAAAGAACAAAATGATTGCTAATGATGTGATGAGTTGCAGGTACAATGAAAGAATCAGTTTGTTCTTATTAGAAACCACCTCATTTTTAAGCTCAGGGATGAATAATTTGTAGTTGTCTAAAAGTGATATGATGATGGGATTAGGTATAGGATTAGTGACAACCTTTAAAAAAAGGATTAGTGGAGAGATGATGAACTTAAAATCAAAGATAGGATTCTCTATGTTGCTAATTAGCCACATACCTCCTTTATAAATAGGTAGAGCTTGGCTGATCATCTGGGCATTCGTAACTTACAGGTGATCAAACTGAGGAACAGAGATATCTTTATGGAACTATACTGCTCCATACTTAGCAGGAACAAGCCAGCACCTACCCAACAGTAGATTGTTGCATTGTCTTTGCTTTTTTATTACATGGACCTAGACTTGAGGAAGCATTTACATTTCAGAGGCACTGCATTTTCCCAACATTCAGATCACATTAGATTGCTGCCAGGAGAAAAATGCAATCAATTATCACATCTAGAAGAACCAATTAGAATACAATTACGAGGATGTCAAGGGTGTCCATTGGAGAGTGCTCATGCAATCATTGATTTAAAACAGATACAACTCAATATATAGATGCCATAATGATAGCTTGTAAAAGAAGACTCACAATGGAGTTGAAACTAAGTGGTTGGAAAAAAAGCATGGAAAGACCTTTGATAGTTTCATCTTCCATCAGATAATCTTGATGCTATATCCTAAGGATTTATTTGTATAATTAAAATGGTTATTTTATCATGGGATTTTTTTGCATTAGACGTTAGCTGATTTTGTAGGGAAAATACAAGCTGGCTTATACACTGAAGTCTAATCAAACATTGAAAAAGACAATTAAGGGAAAAGAATAAAATTTGCCTCTCTTCCTGTCACATTGCGTTATAAGTTTAGAATTTTGGATATGCAGGAGTTTTGTGCAAAGTCTCAGATGAGGTAGGCTTGCTTTGGTTGTTCATCCAAGTAAACCTTAAAGTTGGATTCTGTTGCTGTGGGATATTCTTTTGAATTCATTGTCACACATATGAAGCAATTAAACATCACAACAAAAGCCTGAATAAAAGTTAAATTAATCATATTATTTTTAATATGATCCTCAGGATTTGGGTTTTAAAAAATCTACTTTTTTCCAAATAGTGGAATATTAGAATTTTTAGAATATTTGCTTTGAAACAAAACAAAATGAAATATATATTTTTCATCAAATCACATGATTCCTTCAGACAAGGAAATATAAACAACAAGGGACTTGAAATTCCAGGATCTAGCCACACTGCTTGCTTTCAAAACTTTGTCCCGTCCCACCTGACTATCATTCCTTCAAAAGATCTAAATAAGGCTTAATTCATGTGATTCATTTTGCTAAGCAATTTGGTAATGGAGAGCAACACAGCACCCATGTGATATCAGATTAAGAATTCCACTTTTCTGGCACATTCGTAACTGACTTCCGCTGAAAGGCAAATGATTGATTAGAGTTCAATAGTGTACAATAGTACATATTGCGTACTGAACTTCCTATGTTATAGGGCTGAAAATGTTTAAACCTTGAAGAGCCACTGGCTAATAACTAGACAAGCAACTGAGCTGGGCTAGTGATCTAACTTTATATGCAGCATGCTTTTTTTAATTACCTCCCTAAAATTGTTTGATATGTACTCCATTAAGACACCGGGGTTTTCTTAGTGAAAACAAATTTACTATTAAGGATTTTGGTCTCAATTCTTTAGCTATGTGATTTAAAAGGCAACTATCTTTCTGGATTAGGTAGACATGAAACAGAGATATTGACTGCAAGTCATATTAAATTGCAGAACCTCTGTGAAACCTATTCTCTTCCGTATTTTAGTTTGTCTCTTTGGTGTTGGAGACCATTCACAAAACATTTGACCAACTAATTTGTTGATTGTGGTTTATCAAAATCAAAATCTGTTCCTACTTCTTTTGATTAACTCAAGCAAAAGGGCTTCCTAAAAAATAAATGAATATAAAGAAACATGGTAAATCACAAATAAGATTTCTAACATATCCTGGTCATATCTCATTTTTTCCAAAATATCCTACAGAAGCATTTTTGTAAGAGAGTTCATGATGAACTACTTAGATAAACTCTGGCTTCTTTCTTACTTCACAGGAGTCTGTTTGCATTCACTATTGCATAGACTAGTAAATCTACTGTTACTACTAATGCTCCTATTGCTTCTGCTGTTGCTACTAATATTTGGAGTTTGAAACCAGATTAACATAGTTGTGATACTCCAGACAGTTTAAGTCTTAGGAAACTAATCCATTCAAATAAAAACGACCTCTACTTATTTATTTATATATTAAGTAAATATTTATTTAACATAACCTTTATTTATTTACTTGAAGAAATTTTTTAATGCATATTAATTTTCTTGATCCTTATAAACAATTATTTGTGAGTTGTTCTTTGAATAGCTATAAATGTATTTCTGCAAATACTGGTATAATCATAAGTTAGTTTTAAATTAGTAAATATAGACAGTGGTGAGATATAAACCAACAGAGCAATCAATGTCGTTATTTAATTGCATTAAGATCAATGACAAATATATACTGTAAATGCTAAATCAGTGTCAATCATATTGGCAATGAATAGATTAAGCAGCAGTGAATGATATCTATATCTACTTCGTTATTAGATCAAATCAGGAATCATTTTAAGACCTTTCTTTATAAGACCTATTTTTTCTCTGATGATTGGATGCAGCAATTATTGAACTACTACAACAGTGTTAAGAATCAACCATATTATATACTGTGACTCCTGCAAGGGCAAATCAAATAAAAATGGAGCGTTTTGAAGTGCATTTCTTCTTTGGGCATAGAGGGAGATATACCAAATTCTTAATTTATTTTAAAGTCAACTTCAAGCTCATTGATTATACTAGATTGTAGCCACTGGCTTTTGAAAGTGTCTGGTTTGGGACATAGAATGATAGCCATATTTTTATGTTTTTCTTTTTATAAATTTGATGCTGCACTTACTCTTATATTTATCTTATTATACTTTTGCCTGTATATATTTCAAAATTAGGGGCTATACTCTTAAACACATAAAAATAATGATGCATGATGAATTCAATAGAATCTGCTTCTATATAAATATCCTTAGGGTACCACAAAATCAGATCATCATATAGTTATAATTATAATTAATCATCATAAAATTATTATTATTATGGGCCTCCTAATTATGTTCTATATTATGAAGAGAATAGATATAGATACAGATATAGAATATCTTTGACTTCTTTTTAAATATTATATAGTAGTATATATCTGTTTCAGGCACAACTCTTGATCATATATATTTTCCTTTTTACCTTAATATACCATTATATTTATTGCCGCTTGCTGTGGTCCTTCTTGGTTAGTTCTGGTTTTAGGAAAGCAGTCATAACATATCTAGGGAACAAATCAAAATGCTACTTTCTCTGTAATCCTGATTTATGTCTCTATTTGCTTTGTCTTGTTTGCTTTTGTTTAAAAAACTTCCTTGTATCGCTCTTCTCTTACACAGCATTTCTCTTTTTTTTCTTTTTATATCTTGCTGCCAACATTTAAAAATCATCCTAAATATTCTTTAAATAAATATTATCTTTACTATATAATTCAAAATAAATAAACACATATTTCAAGTTTTTTTTTAAGTAAAACAATTTTACATCATGCTTTCGGTATAAAGCTCACATGCAGCAGAACTTCAGTCATTAAAATATTAAGTTTGGAACCAAAGTAATTTTTCTTTTCTGATCCCAGACACACAGAAGGTGTCTCCCAGAACTTGTGATCATGTTCTATGAAACCTACAGCTGCCATTCCTGTCTCTGAGACTTCCAGGAATTCTGAACTGCAGAAGCCCCATGTCTGCCTTCCCAGGTAGATTAGACAGGAAACTGACCAGATGAGCTAATTCTACTTAATTGTAAAGCTGCATTAAAAGAATCTTGCAAGTCTGACAGTAGAAACTTTTTACTGTCTCTTTTACTGTCTGTTAAATTAGGGGTGTTCCTTTCTGGGTTTCTTTCTCTGCCCATTAAGCAGCTGCGAGTTGTATCCAGGTGGCATCTTTTCGCTCCATCTCCCAGGGGCATTTTCACATACCATTACATCCATTGCAACCAAAGGGCAACACAGTAAATAGGTTTTGGTGGATTGATGCTACAATGATTGTACTGATTGAGTCACTTAACTTGGAAATGGATAGTAACACATCTGTAGAATAACTTTTGGCCACCAGATGTCCTCCAAGTATGTTGGACTACAACTCCCATCCCCTGGAATAGAATGATGGTGATATAGTCCAATACCTCCAGAAGGCATCGGGCTACAGAAGGCTAATTTATGGTACCAAAAAGCAGGAAAAGAGCTTTCATTTTTTTTCCTATGGTAAATGAAATAAGCTCTATTACAAATGCAATGGTGGCCCCAGGTTTGAAACAGCCTCCAAAGTTCTTCAGAGGTTGTCCCTGAATTGCGCTTTTTAATAACAAAAGAAGAGGTGAATGATTAAACATAGAAAGAATGGTCATGAACATTATTCATTTCAATTTAATTTAGGTTTTATTCTGGCCTTTTCTTCTTTCTGGGAGTGCAACTCTTGGCAAACTATTCACATGTCAAAAGTAGCCAATGGCTCAAAAACCAGTTCATACCTCTGCATCAACGAAATGCTCATTGACAAATAATACTTTTCTTATGAAAGTGTGGGAAAGATTTCAATCTCTTCATTTATATGTTTATTTCTTACATGCATACTTACATCACCTGCTCTGATATTTATAGTACCCCAATAAATATCATAATCCCCAATTAAATTTTATTTAATAGATCTTTAAAAGCATAATCCAAGAAAACATAAAACAAAAAAGAGATTTACAAACTAATAGAACACAGAATAAAACTTTCAAAGTTAACATTAGGTTAATGCTGCATTTAACAGTGATCAAAACCATTAGTAAAATCAATATGATTCTTATTATTTAGCTATCTTTGTTAACTATAGAATAGTTCCCAAATTGGAAATCCTCTCCCAGATGTTTCCTGTTTCAAAACTCTTGCGCTCAGGGAAAGTTTTCATTGCCTTCCCAAATATTCGCAGGGAGAAGGCTATCCTCACCTTGTGGGACAGGCTATTCCAGAGCAGGCAATTAATATATGAACACATCCAGTAATCAGAACCTGGCCTTGATTTCTAAAGTGGAATTGCAGTCAAAGTCTGGATTGTTGCTTCTCTTGTCCTGACAAGCATGCCTGCACTACTAAAAAGTCCAACAAACAGCACCAACATTTATCTTTTATACAGCACTTTCAGCCAGCGACTAAAACAAAGAAACTTTGCTTCATACACTCTTTTCTGGACAAAAATGAAATAAAATCAAAATCACAGTTTTCACTATTATTTTAAAAGTGTCGATAGCATCTCCTCCTCCACATGGAATGAAAATCCACCGATGAAGTTATCTTTATTTTTTAAGATAGTCCAGAATATAACTCACCGGCACACAAAACATAACATGTACCTTTACTAGCTTCATAAACCATTAATGGTGTTTAGGCCTGGCTTCTCGTCACATCTCCAAAGCATCTGCTATGACTCAAGTGCAACTATTTTACTCTCTATAAACCAAAGTACATGCCTTTTGCCTGATGTGTTGAATTTATAACTGTTATACAAGACCGTTTCAGCTCTATTGTATCCAGGAGATTTTTTTAAAAAAAAATCTTGTCTTCTTATCAATATTTGTTCAGTGGCAATATCCAAAACGGTACTCCCCACTTACCCACATTCCTATATTATTGCTTCCATAGTCTGCTATAATAAGGAATCTTCCTACAATTTGGAAATTCCTCTGAATTTTTTATAAATAGAGGCAGTAGGGTATCTACATTATTCATTGCGGAAATAATGCCTGCACCTCCATGAGAAAATTAATATTTTAATGGGAAGAGAAAATTTGTATTTACTAAGATCCCTTAAAATTATATTAATTTTTTTAGTATATCATATACAGTATGCTAGCTCATGCTCTCATAATAAGGCTACAATTTATGCCAGTAATATTTCTTCTTTACTGAGAATAGCTTGTCTAAAGTATCCTCTCATACTGTATAGTTTTTACAAGCAGTATTGGAGATTGCTCTTATTCTCAATCTACGACTCATGACCTCATGTATAATGAATTTCTTACACAGCGCTATCTTTTATTTAAGGAATTGCATGTGCTTACCTCATGTGCATTTTTATTTTTGCCACATGTTGATTATGTGCCCTCATGTCAGTATTAACTTTTTGCAACCACAGATAGATTTTCTCCAAGACAATCTGTTCCTAACCTCGTCTCTCATGTCTTCCAACGGAGTACTCATCACCATTCAAACTGAGTCTGTTCAATTTGCTGTCCGTCATCCCTTCCTCTCTTTCCTTTCACCTTTCCCAGCATAATAGATTTCAGCAGAGAACTAGGTCTTCACGTATTGTGTCTGATGTAGAAAACAATTGAGCTAATCATTTCTGTTTCAAGTAAGAACTCTGGGTTGATCTATTCAAAGATCCATTAGTTTGCTTTCTTGACGGTTCACAGTATTCCCAGAATCTTCTCCAACTCCAACATTCAAAGAGGTCAATATTTTGTCTATCCTGCTTCTTCAAAGTCCTACCTTAGCTGTCATAGGTATATACATCACAGCATCTGAATATCGTTTTCAATTGCCATATGTATATGTTGGGAAATATATATGATAGGATTTTACATGTGTACTCATGTAAACTGGCACAGGAGCATTAACAATGATATACCCAAGGGATATAATAAACTGCTCGTGGGTTTCGTTAGTTGCACAGGTTCACATCCAGGATATTTGCCTTGTTTTGTAGAGGTCATTATCTTTTTTCCCCCAGAAGAAGGATAATTGTTAATTTCTTGAAGCAAAACCAATATTTTTGTGGCATCTTAAAGATCAATAGACTTTCACTTTGTTCAGTGTTGATTCTGTTCGAAGTTGAATAATAGTTGAATAAATGTATTGGCAGATTTTAATATTGAAGGTCAGTTCTGGAATTCATGGAATTATAATTATGCCTGAATTTTTTTATATGTGGTTCTTAATTGTTAAAAACACTTTGAAATATAACGTAGGTAATCGAACATTATTAATAGTAATAATTAACATTATTAATGTACTTGAATGCTAAGATGAAGAAAGCAGAATTTTCAAATTCCTATGAATTTATAGAACAGATGCCTAAATTTCTTCTAAAAATTAATTGCTGATCAATAAAAAGGATTCAGGCAAAGGGCTATAATAGATGAGTGTTTTATCTGAATGACTATTACATAAATAAAATGACAATTGAGATCTAATTTCATATACATGTTTTTCTTCTGCTTATTGCAACATTAGCAGACAATGTAGATGATAATTCTCAGTTGACGCTGTATTAATTCTCATCATGATCAAACCAGATTTAGACATTAGGTTCAAGTCACAGTTTGCTTTTAAATAGTTTGCTGAATATTCAAAACTAGCTATGTTCACAAAACAGACTAAGCTAAAATCCATGGATTTTTAAAAATTAAGTATGTGTACATCAGTTGGAAGTTGAATGCAGTGAAAATGAAATTTTTAACCATTTTGCCAATTTCAGCGAGGATAGAGTAAGAGTAGAACAGAACACAGAAGATTTTTGAATTTTGTATTTTTGCATTTGATAATTTGTTGGTTGATTCTTTTCAAGGATTTTTTTCTTTATGGAAATAATATCTAGTTCCTAAGAATAAATGCTAAAGAAATTATTGTCTGCAGATTCACCAGGAAAGGTACGGAATTTTTTCTAGCCCAGAAAATTAATGAGATGTGGAAGCCTTAAGATTCCTTCAGATTAAAAGGGCATTTTTGAGCAGGCAGAACTGCAAAGTCCCTAAAGAATTGTATAGATAGATGTAAGTGTGGATTCTTCTACATGCTGTGAGAAGTGCGAGCCTGATCCATTTGGAAAGAAAGACAATAACAAAATCAGTATCTGTCATAATGTACAGTATAAAGGCTAAACTGGTGCATGTAGAAACTAAAATGCTGCTATTTACAGCACCCTCTCCTGGACAAGACATCCAATAACACATTCCAACAAGAATGTGTACAATAAAAATTGTTCCCCAAAATAAATCCATAGGAATTTACTGTGGTTGCAAAAAGAAAATAATGCTTAGACTTGTGATTGCCTAATTGCTGCATGCATTCATGAGAAGAGGAAGGTGAATTTGTCATTAAAATTCTCCGGTGTACAGTACATTTAGTTTTTGATGAACAAATTCAGGTATTCAGAACAGAATTATTAAGCACTGAACACTGCCAGATACGTTAAGCATCAGTGCTGTACATACATCCATGCACACAGACCAAAAACCAGTATGCCAGTTTGGTGACAGTTTTCCTGAGAGTTTTTGACAGCATCATAGTATATAAATGATTGTACATCTTTTCATGTATTTTTTTTAACCAAATAACTCAGTATTCCCAATTTGATGTCATCCAGATGCTTTGGCCTCTAAATACTCCCATTATTCCTAATCAGCATATTTATGAAAATATAAGAATAGGACCAAACCAAAGCCCATCTTAGACCAGGATTTTGATTAACTGGATGCGCACAAATAGGAGACAGAGACATATTTCTCTTCTGCTGTTGTTTGCTTGCAACTAATTTTTGAGCAATGCTGCCTCTAATGCAAAGATAACACTGACTTTTCAAGACTAATAGCCCTTAATTGATCTTCCTCTATGAATGTATCAATTCCCCCTTTAAAGACAACTAAATTAGGATTATTGTGCACTGGTTGAAGAAGTACTTTCTTTTGTCCTTTGCTTATGCCAATCCAGTCATCTTCAATGGATCACAACTTGGCCCAGGTATTTTGATAGAAGAACAAAGATATTTCCCAGCCTACTTTCTTAATGCCATGCTGCATAACAGTTAGATTTTCCTCTCACCCTTCCTCAGGTGTGCCTTCTTCTTTAGCTAAGAATCCTATATCCAATATTTTTGATTTCTTAAGGAATCTTCCAACTATTTACTCTTCTGCAACTATACCTCTAACTCTATCTTTCTTTCAAATGTGACCATAAATGTAAATAGGGTTCAAAACATTGATGTGCCATAGATGTATATAATGGGGGGAAATTGTCAATGTTATTCTCAGTCCCATTCCTAATGATTTCTAGATGAAATCTGTTTTCTTTTTCAACAACTGCTGTGAACAGAATTAACCTCTTCGTTGACCTTTTTCTTGATTAGTTTACAAGTAGCTCAGATCACATTAATGTATAGATGAAGTTAGATTGTTGCCTTAATGTGCATCATTTAACATTTAAATTGAAATTCGTAGTTTGCCATAATAGTTAGACTGGTTAGAAATCAATGGTTGAAATCCAGCACGCTTGAGATGGAGGCTCAGATTGGAGATATTGCACCTACCTACTTTTATCACTATCCATCCAATAATATTGGCACATCAAAACCAGGCATGCATAATCAATAAAATCATGGCAAGAAAATTGTGGAGGGATAATACTGATGTTGTTTTTTTCCTGGTTCCTTTTTCACTGTGCCTTAGCAGATGCACTGTTATTCATGACCTGAGGAGTGTGAATTGAATCCAATGTTTTGATTTTAGTATTGTCAGAAAAAAGTCTGACAGCCTAGGAAAGTGAGAAAATTTTTCAGGTTGTATTTGCATGCAATCTACTAAATTATTTGTCCTGAACCAATTCTTAAACAAAATTGCAAATTATCTTTCAGGAATGGTACTTTTCTGATGAAGCAATTCTCCACTCTGTATTGTGTATTCTAATGTGCATGTTGAGAAAATTAAGGAAAATGCATATGTTAATAAGAATGGCACACAAAAAAGAATATTAAATCAATAATTTGGGAAAATGAATATATTAAACAAAATTCATTTATATATATATAATGTAAACAAATAACAAATGGAAAGGAAAACTGAAGTAGAAAACTGAGAAAACAGGAGAAACCAAAACTAATAAAATTATGCTCTTAAATGTGGGCAATGTGCTGAGTGAATAGAAAAAGAGGAATTGTTTTAAAATTGTGCCACTGGTGGAATCTGGTAGGTGCTAAAATTGTTTGTATGGGAACAGGTTATGCTACACCTAAGGGATGTAAGTTTTTATCAAGTGTTATATAGATTTGGCCCAACGTTTTCAAACTATTCACACAAATTACATTCAACAAATAGAAGTGTATATGTAATATATTTAAACAGAAGAGTGGGCACATATATGTCTAGAATTGTTCTGCAACAAGTTGAAAAGGAAGAATTAATTATCTTTCCTGGTAATGGGAAGCAGCTTCCATCAAGCTGAGCCAATATCGTCAACATTCAAAGATTATGGGAACTATATCCAATAAGATATGGAGGATTATAAGTCCCTCGTCCTTGTAAATGAGGGCAACAATTTTGACTTTAAAAAATACTTTCATTTTTTTCTTCATTGTAACTTCATATGAACTGAGTTGTTAACGTACACAGATGAGCAGAAATTGTACCAGAATTTGTTAGTAGGCAAGGTAATCTTTTATTCAATTATCACCAACCTTTTGGACCAAATGTATATCGCTTCACCAGGACGATCAGCATCTGCCTTGGTGAATTTTTGCCCACCCCTGTTTGTTACATCTCTGATATCATCTAGCCTTCTTGGTAGACAAGCTTGCCAAATACAAAAAGAGATAGTCTTCTTAACCCTGTTTTGGTAGTTGTGAAGAAGAGAGTGATATCGACAGATGTAGATTGTCCTAAAGCTACATTTGCAGACTTTGACTTCTTTGTCTATAGAGAACTCTATACAACTACAGGAGCATAACCTTATCTTTTTAGCATGTGGCCATTTAGATTGGATGTTAGGAATAATGTGTGCAGATTGAGAAGAATTCAGATCTTTAAAATGGATCTCCTTTATAGAAAGTGAACTTTTGTACAAAAGAAAAAATATACTTAGCATTTATTCAGGAATATCCTTGTTCCAAATCCCAAAGATGGCACATTACTGTCAGTTATATGTTCAGCTAGACTTGGCTGGTAGAACTTATGATTTTAGAAACGTAAAAAAAATAATTACGTAGATAGTACAAACATCAATTTGTGATAGTTTAATTAAATTTACATACTATCAGCAGATAAAACATGCACAACAGCACTCACTGGAAATAATAACATTGTCTTAGCATTGATAAATTAATTAATCCCAGGATGGGGCAAAAAACTGTTTTATTCAATTAAAACCCAGTTTATCACCAATGATTTTGATAAAGTCTAACGTAATTTTGTGCTGAATTTTTCTTAAGCCTCTTTTCTATATTCTGCCTCTGATAAAATCAAATGTACAAAATATAACCTATTGTCTTTTAGGTGTTGTTTGTTTGAAGCATCTTTTTTTAACTCAATGGACTATCAAAAGTCAGATATGAGATGGTAGAAATTTTGAAATGCACAATTAGAGCTTTCAGTCTCAGCCTAAATAACTTTGAGCCATGTCATGTTGGAATTGTGTTGTCATAGTCACAATGTTCAAACGTCTGTAGTTGTCTATGGGTATTCATGCTGAATGTGTGATCTTTTATCCCCCACCTTCCCCTTGTTTTCATTGTTCACCACACTGATTCAGCAGCAGCTGCTACTGATGAGTAAATGGGAATGGTTGTGACTTTATCGTTTGCAATCACTCTCAGCGATATTCACTAGATTTCTACTGTCGTGACAGTGAAAAACTAAGATTAAAAGACCACTTCTCACCGATATTATAACCAATGTGAAAAGTTCACTTGAACTGTATGAAATAGTCTTTATTTGTGGGTCAGGGAACTGGGAGTTCAATTAAAGCTTTTTTAGGATCAATAGTTTTATAGGTTAATTTGCCATCCCCAGTGGTGGGATTCAAATTTTTTTACTACCAGTTCTGTGGGCGTGGCTTGGTGGGCATGGCAGGGGAAGGATACTATAAAAATCTCCATTCCCACCCCACTCCTGGGGGAAGATTACCGTCGGTTCTCCGAACTACTCAAATTTTCTACTACCAGTTCTCCAGAACTGGTCAGAACCTGCTGAATACCACCTCTGGCCTTCGCCCATCTGCTTTGGTGGGGTTTTGTTGGGGGGTGTGTGAAAAGTTGCATCCAATTCTTTTCAACAAAGCATAGAAACAAGGAGATTGAGTTGGAGAAAAAAACCGGCTCTTTGCCTGCTCATATCACTTTCTATTTATTACAGATGGTTTGTTTAGGTAGAAAGAGATGGGTAGATTAGCATGGATTTGATTGCAATTCATTGAAAGATGGTGAAAACAAATATGTTGAGGTTCAACTCTGGGTACAATGGCTGATACAAAAAGAATTGAAACTGATTTTGTAGTAGATGGATCTTCCTGTCAATTGTGTTTTTATAAACAGCACAATTAAGGGTGATCCTTTTAAATAAAAAGCACATCTTACTGTATAAGAGTCCCTCTGCTAGGGAGATAGACAGCTCTTAAATATGATAAATAAATGTATAATATAATGAAGAAACAATCCACTGAATCATCGATGAAAGCAGACACCGAGCAAGAATGTCTGTTGGTTCTATGTATCTCCAAGCAAGGACTGACAATGTTGGCCATCTTGCATAGACTCTTTTTTTAAACAAGTATTTAATACCAAGCAGGTTAAAAGATTCTGAATGGATTTCCAATGTCTTTTTGTTTTATGCCAGAATAATATTCACATAATATTCAGTACTTTTCAATGTATGTTGATTGGCTTACCCAGATGTCATCCTTCCAGAAAATAATGGTCAACTGAGTATTGTTGAGCTGGGGCTCTCCTTAGCTTTTTAGACCCGTTGAAGAACTCTGCTTGGAACAATTCAAGACAAAGGAGGTGGGTGGTTGGACCGCTGAATGCAATCCGTAGAGTCACAAAGATAATCAGGAAAGCTGACATTTAACTTCTAGAAGATCAGTGTTTTTAATATCCTGGAGTAAAACAATGAAGTAAAATAATGAAATTTTGGGCATATAAGCCATTCAGTACTGGGTGGTGTGATAGTAAATCAGGCTTTCAAAAGACTCTGCTGCAGGTCATAGAAAAGAAAAGCCAAGTCTATTGTTTGCCCATTAACTTTGTTATGGGCTGCTAATCATTCATCAGTATTTAATATTCTTGTTCATACAATAAACTAAGCCAGAACATGTGTGATTGATTTTTTTTATTGTTAGCAATATGTTCTGTGAATACAGTTTCAATTTATAAACCATGGTTTCTGAGCTAGTAATAATGTGCAAACCAGCCAGCAAACCATTTAAAAACCATGATTTATGTGATGGGTGAACCTAGTCTAGTGTTTGGCTTTCTAATATTAAAGTCTGCTTGAATGTTAATTTCAATAATGTTAGAACTTTCAGAGCTTGCACAGACCCACAGAAACTCAAATCAATTTAGTATTTTGGTGCTCCTTCCCAGAACTTAATCAAAATTCTTAACTGGAAATCTTGTACAGAATGACAGACTTGCATGAGAATTTACAACTGTGTCTAAATTAGTTGGAAATCACACAAGAAGCACCGGGGAATTGTTCTGTTTCTCATTGAATCCGAAATAAACAGCATTTATGGAGAGAAACAATAGAGTTGGTCCATGTTTTAACAAGGAATACTGTGGAGTGATAATATTCAGAATATAGCACAGCAGATCTTGAGATCTAAGTTGGCTGGAATTTTCAGTAATCAGAACTCAGTTTGTAGAAACCTGATCTAAAAGTTATATATCCCTGAAAACTATAGTTATGCTAACAGGCTAGCTAAAATAGTCTTTTGGGGGAATGTAGAGATATATCTAAAAACAGGTGCTGTTGTACTAATGAAACATATTCCTCCTAGTGCTGTAAGATATGCCCATTTTCTTCTATGACTAATTTTTGCACTTAGAGACCCTCATTGTTGTTGCCTTTTGTCATGGGAATGGGAGATATATTTATAGCTTTTCCAACTCTTACAGCTGAGTATGCTTGCCTCTTTTATTTGACTCAAGGTGCAGAACTAGAAACTTTTTCAAATGTTATTGGATGAGAGGTAGGAAGGAATGCCACTATTTAGAGGCCAAGGCAGGGCCTCTGACCATGCTCTAATTATTATTATAACACTTGATTATAGAGTCGTTAGTTCACTAGTCAACTATGTTTTAAATGATGATCAATTAAATGTAAATTAATTTGGCATTTGTCAAAATCTCAAAAATCTGCCTTTTCTTGCCTTTGCTCTTTTCCTGAAGATGAAATATTTTGAGGCAGAGACCGCTATAAATAAGTGGAAATTAACATAGACATAACTTCGTGTACCCATTATATATTGTATTAAGCATTTTATTATGATAGCCAAAGTGGCAGAAAAACGTGCCATAATTTTTATGAGGTGAAAGAAGAGCAAAGGCAAGAGAAAAGTTATATGATTTTCTTTTCTACCTATATATAAATATAGGAAGATAGGATTATCTTGAATATTTTTGTTTGATTTCCTACTCTTGTAAAACCCTAGAAACAATAAACCAGTTTGGCTTTGTAGTTTCTATACCAATTAAAACTAAGATCCATTTGCTAACAAGCAATACCAAATAAGCAAAGCTTGCAGTCCTAATAAAATACTGTTTCACATGTTTCAAGCAGCTGCTTGATATTTACAACAAATACCAGAGCTCAAGCTATTGTTCCAATTAAGCTCTGTCATTATAATTCCATGTTTACATATTATCCATTAAACCCTGCTGCTGCCAATCTCCATGCCTGATTTATAGTGTCTTAGACTGAAAGTCTTGGATGTTGCAAAATTAAGTCCCAATTAAAGCAACCCAATTAGCCAGCTTTAAAATGCAAATGTGTAAAACCATTTTGAGGTTTTTTTTTTAACCATGATGGAAGCTTGTCAGCACTACCAGATTTCGGGGAACTAGGTTCCCTGAAAGGCTTGAAGGCTGCAAAAAGTGGGGTTTTGGGATGTACTGGCTCATCCTTGATATATATTCAGATGCTTTCAGAGTGCTAATAGCTGCCAAAACTTCATGAAGAACCATTTAACACACAGAAACAAAGCATTAGAATTTATCCATGGTTCATGCAATGACAGAACATCTGAATAACAGAATAATATTAAATAATAATGTGAATTGAAGCTCAGAATTTTTGTGGTTTAATCTCTCTTTCTCTCTCTCTAATTTATAGACCTGCCCATCTTAATCTCATGACCTTGGGCAGCGAACAGCAGTTAAAAACATAAAGCAACAATAATAGCATACTAAAGATTGGCAGCCAAGGTAAAAACCATCAAAATCCATCAATGCAGGTATCCAATGGGCTCTCATTTTGATTCCATGCCCGGTGGCATATTCTTCAAAACCATCCAACAAGTTAACAAGGTTGGGGCTAATCTAATGATGTTCCAAAAAGTGGCCATCACAACAGGCTTTCTTTCTGGGTCCTGTTAGATGACAGTTTCAAATAAATGGGATCTGTATCTTGCTGGGCCTACCCGGATATACATAATCAGGAAGCTGTGGTCCGTCAAAATCTAACTCTATGTCATGGAGGGGTTTATAGTTACATAAACAAATAGAGCATTTAGGCTCTTATTGGTGAAAGCAAAATCCACTAATCTAATTGCTAAACAAGAAATAGCCAGCAATTCTTCATAGATTATTTAAGGAATAAAAAGATTAATTCTGTTTGTTGTTTGTCTATCAAACAGAGGTCTTTCTCCTCACTGGGTAAGACAGAGAAAGGGAGGAAAGAGTGCACTTCTATTGAGACCCCAACAATCTGAGATTTGTTTTGTTAAAATTTAATGTAAGCAATAATATTCTTTGGGCACTGGGAAGACAATCTGTAATTGAATATAATATATATAGTCTAGCAAGTTTTACACAGCAATCATTCTGGAATAGGCTTTACAGTACCATGGTTAGAATGCAGTACTGCAAGCTAACTCTGCCCACAGCCAGAAGTTCGATCCTGACCAGCTCAAGGTTGATTCAGCCTTCGATTATTCTGAGGTTGGTAAAATGAGGACCCAGATTGTTTGGGGAAATATGCTGACTCTAAACGGCTTAGAGAGTGTTGTAAAGCACTATGAAGTGGTATATAAGTCTAGGTGCTATTGCTATTAATGCTATTGCTATTAAACAGTCAGTTGATTGCCTTAGGTGGTAGATGCTGAAAGACAAGGAACAAAGTTACAAATTGAAGTGATACCTGCCTTATATTTCCCCTTTCTGTGGTATACCTGCCTATATTTCCTCCCTGTGGAGACAATGATCATCTAACAGATAGACAAATTTTGATTATTTTGAAACTCCAGATAATAGGTTTTCTGTTCAAGGCTCCAAAATGCTACTTAGCTCAACAACCCTGCCCACTTGCAGCAACTTAGCAGGAAATATTGTCTTAAGTAATAACACAAATCACTTAGGGATTATGCTAAGCGACTGGAAAATTCTTGATTAGATGAGGCAATGAAATAAGAGTCTGATTGGTCTCAAAGTTAGTGTTGAGCTCAAACTGGTCTCAAACTAGCAATTCCCATTAAGAAGCAAAGTTCAGAATGTGTTAAAGAGGTAGTTTCTCTTTTTTACAAATAGCTTGCAATAATCCAATATAGATTTGGGCAGTCACATTACTGGATAGCAGAAGTTTATCCTTCTCTTCCCCTCCTTGTTTATCAAAAGTAAAACATTCTTCTGCATCTGTATGGGATTTTTAAGGGGAAGGATGGTCTCCATTGACATTTTAAAACAAAACAATACTTCATTTACACAGTATCTGTGAGAATTTTTTGAAGATGACACCTAGAGATCAAAATATTACCTACCCAATGTATGATAGCCCCAAACTGAAAAATAAAGCTGCCATGGCAAATGCATGTTGCAGATTTAACATGTGATGTAGCTTGAGCCATGGAAAGAAATATCAGAGTGTGCCAATCTCACACAGTTTCATTTAATCCTGTGTGTTGTTCTGTGAATACATTGAAAAAGATTGTGTATAAATGGAAATTGATCATATTACAGAAAGACTAGAATTTGTACAAGTATATGATGTAAAATTTTCCCACTTATACAATCTGTGAGGAACATCTTTCTGTTTCATTTCAGTGAAATTGATGACAAACATTTAACCAATTCTCCTAAATAAAAATCTCATGCATTACAAGGCTTGGTAGGTCATTAGAAAAACATATACCAGATGTGCTTTTCATGTTTGTGTTCTTTCAGGTCAGTCTTGACTCCTGGCAATTGTCTGGACAAGTCCCTGCAGTTTTCTTGGCAAGATTTTTGGAAGTGGCTTGCCATTGCCTGCTTCTTTAGTTTAGTTTAGTTTACTTTATTGTCATTGCACCTCGTACAATGAAATCAAACACCACCTTCAGTGGACATCATGACCATGACCATGAAAATAAACACAAACACACATCCTTCACCTTCACACAGTGAACTGGAAACCCCTGACATCACACCAACACTACACTATACAGCAGAATTCAAAAGAGCTACTGCCCTGGGATAGAGAGATGGCTGTGAGAGAGGAGGGGAGGAGCTGGCCTAAGGTCACCTGGTCCTAGTTGGCTTTATGCCTAAAACAGGATTAGCCCAGAGGTTATAGTCATTACACCAAACTGGTTCTCAGCTGAATAAAATACATGTTTACATTTGTTCATGCCAGTGAATTTTACATAAAAGTGTGATTATGGCAAAAAGCTTTGCTGATGTGCTGAACTGAAATCTGTTTATGATATGAGACAGAGTTTTGACTAGCTGAGTATAGCATTCTTGCTGAGTACAAAAGAAAATGGTTGCTAATGTTTCTGGTAGCATCACCAATTGTCTTAAAAGTTCTCACTGTTTCATTGCAAAATTTATGGTCAATCTCCTTCCAGTGTCATGGTAGAGCAGCTTTCAACATCTCCTCTTTGCTGATCTTCTTTCCTATCTGCAATGCTGTGCCTAATAGTCATTAATGGGTTTCTATTATCAATTGATATGATCCTGATTATTTAGAATCCCCCCTTTTAAAACATTGGTCCCTTACATTTCTTCCTGTTCTCTTATCTCTCCCACCTCTTTAAGATTATTGAATGAAAGTGACAAACGACCTTTCATTGAAGAAGCAGAGCGGTTACGGATGCAGCACAAGAAGGACCACCCTGATTATAAATACCAACCACGGCGTCGGAAAAATGGCAAGGCTGCCCAAGGAGAAAATGATGGCCAGGCTGATGGGGAAGCTGGTGGAGCTGCAGCTATTCAAGCCCACTATAAGAATGCCCATCTGGACCATAGGCATCCTGGAGAAGGATCTCCCTTGTCTGATGGGCACCCTGAACATTCTTCAGGTTGGTTCATAAATTTAGCCAGCAGTCAGATCCTCAGCAATCTGAATTCCAGTGGCCTAGTAAACCAGGAACTGCCTAAATATAGAGCAGGATCATAAAAACCACCATTTATTTTTCTGACAAAGCTGAACATTTAATTGAATCGGCATAGATGAGTATCATAACAAAAGAGTGATATCACAATTGCTACAGCTCACAACCCTCAGCCCACAATTACATTTTGCAGTAGTGTGTTTTTACTGATTATCTTTCTTTCTTTCTTTCTTTCTTTCTTTCTTTCTTTCTTTCTTTCTTTCTTTCTTTCTTTCTTTCTTTCTTTCTTTCTTTCTTTCTTTCTTTCACCTATTCACTGGAAGCTCTTGTGAAGCCATCCCAATTGCCTAAATCAAGTAAAACAAATAAATGACTAAGCAGTCTGTGCAATGAAGGTAAAAAAGTTAACTAAGATACTGGTTTGTCGTGTTTCCTTTTTCATGGAGGCAAACTCTGGTAACCTGGAAAGGATCCAATCCAAATATAATGTTGTTATGAAAGTTATATTTGTATAAAGTGAACAGTTTACACACTATCTCTCTTCCCTCTTTTGTGATGTCAACCTTACAGGTCAGAGCCATGGACCTCCCACCCCACCAACTACACCGAAGACAGAGCTCCAGACGGGTAAGGCTGACTCCAAGCGGGACGGGCGTTCCCTTGGGGAAGGAGGAAAACCTCACATCGATTTTGGCAATGTGGATATCGGAGAGATCAGCCACGAAGTGATGTCCAATATGGAGCCCTTTGATGTCAATGAGTTTGATCAATATCTTCCACCAAATGGACACGCTGCTCATCCAGGCCATGTGGGGGGTTATGCCACAGCTGCTGGTTACGGCCTTGGTAGTGCCCTGGCTGCAGCCAGTGGACACTCTGCCTGGATCTCCAAGCAGCATGGCGTCTCTTTGTCTGCGGCCACATCCTCAGTGGTAGATTCGAAGACACAAGTCAAAACAGAGGGCTCTACTCCTGGGGGTCATTATACTGACCAACCCTCCACTTCCCAGTTAGCTTACACATCACTCAGTCTGCCCCATTATGGCTCAGCTTTTCCCTCTATATCCAGGCCCCAGTTTGACTATCCTGATCATCAACCTTCAGGACCCTATTACAGCCACTCTAGTCAGGCTTCTGGTCTCTACTCAGCCTTCTCATATATGGGGCCCTCTCAGCGTCCTCTCTACACTGCCATCTCTGACCCAGCCCCTTCAGTGCCACAGTCCCACAGTCCCACACACTGGGAACAGCCTGTGTATACAACCCTCTCAAGACCCTAGGAAATGGGGAATAGTGACCAAAGCAACAGCAGAAAGGCTCCAAAGAATCAGCCCCAGAAGATGAGCCTCCAAGTTCCAAGGTCTTTTGGTGTCTACTATTCGCCAGAATCCACAGAATATCCGGGGATGTCTATCATGACCACAGTTATCGATGGCTCACCTGGCTGGAGGAAGGTTCCCAACTACCCCCCCTACTCCCAGTCCCTGAGTGGCTTTCAAGATCCCATAGGCCTTCTAAAGGAGGGTGATTCTAGGCATGGAGCAACAAGTCATGGTTGGTTTTTCTAAGGCAGGTTGAGGGTTAAGTAATTACAAGAAGAATAACATTGAGAGATAATTCCTCCCTTCTCTTCCCCTATCCTCAACTGCCCAAACTATCTGTCTGATATTTTAAGAAAGAAACCAATAACCATAACTGTGCCACAGTCTATGGGTAAATTATGGCTAGAGCTGGGCGTGCTGTGGTGGATATGTGACAGAAGAAATGCAGTAATGCGGCTGTTGTGGACAGAGCTCTAGGACATTTGTGCTTCAGAGTTGCACATGCATGAAATTTTGTTCTCCATTGGAAGATCACCCTATGCTTGCTTTTCCTGTTGTACTTGGCACCTCAGTTTCCACCTATCTAGTCCATTGCCTCTCTGCTGCTTGGCTCTCTTAAGACTTAACTACACAGTACATTGGACTCAGGAACTGTAATATATGATCTGGCCATCTTTGCACATAAGTGCATCCATGTGTGAACACCTGCTGGTCCCTTGACCATAAATGGCAAAGCAGACTGAATTTTCTTTCCTGGTAATGAACGTTTTGTATTCCTAGTGTGTCCCCAGTACTTCATGGTTCCCTTCTAACTCTCCCAACTATCCTTCTAATAGTCAAAAAGATATCCTGCCAAAGCCAATGTTTTTTCTTCTGGCACGCTTATGAATGTGTTTTCCATGTATGAGTGAGTATATGTGGGTGTAGGGAAATTGAGGAAAGAGAGCAAGTCAGTATGGTTTTTCCTACATGCTTAATTAGAGAACAAAATTGGCACAGCATTAATCTTATTGTTTCATGAAACATCTCAAGGATGTTTGGGTACCTGAGGCAGAATGTTCAAATGGTATCCAGGAAGGGTAAAAAGATAGTAAAAATATTAGCTGATCATTTGCTGCCTTTCAATCATTCACCAAAGTCTGCTATGAATGGAGGTCTGTGTTACCATGCCTTTTGGGCACAACGTAAAAACATGAAAGCATCAATGCACTAAAAACAACCGGTGCTATGCAAGTATATGAGAAAAGGCCATTACTGACTTTAGCAGTGTTTCTCAATCTTGGCAATTTGAAGATGCATGGACTTCAATTCCCAGAATTCTCCAGCCAGCATCTTCAAGTTGCCAAGGTTGAAAAACACTGGGCTATAGTATTGTATGTTACCGTTACGTTTTGTTCTTCCCAACACCTTTAGACTGAGACAGCTGAGGCTTGCCTGTCCTGAGTTATGAACTTATATATGCTTACTTCCATGTTCAGCTATGGATAATTATCTTTTCTCTATGGTATTTGAAAAGAACATGTAGTATGGCTGTACCTCTTATAATCTATTAACTGCTATGCACCCTTATTTATGCAAGTAGCACATCTTTTCCTGTCCCCAATGCTACAAACTTAAGTTGTCCTAGCATCATTAACTTTGCATCAAATGTATGGAGTAATAAACTTAAAATGTTTTAGCTATGGATGTCAATGTGTGTTTCCTATTTTGATCTATGCTCTGCCTCATACCCCTCCAAAATTGGCTGAGAAGAGAGGATAAAAAACTGGTATACTACATATAACCTTCTAACCCATAGATTTCTCCCTATGCATTGTTCAACAGATCAACCTGTCTTTTCACACCTAGTCAGAACTACAATTCCCACTTTTTTCACCCAGCAATGGACCAGATGAGGATTGTTGGTTTTTCCAGTTAAACATTCCAAGCACACTTTTACTGCATTTTTCCAGTTTCATGGTTGACTGTTAAACCCAATTGGGATGTTCACAAGCATCTTGACATCTTTTCTAGTTGTTTCACTACATTTGCTATTCTAAAGTCATCTGCCTCTAAATATGGGGTAACATTTTTAATTTCCAAGGATAAATGTAATTGATAAGTGTATTCTACAGATCTGTATATAATCCTTTTGTGGCATACGTTCTATAAATCAATTGCATCACATTAATGAGGGGTCCTTTTTGTGATGCAGACAGATTGACTGTGTAATTTTAAAATACATATTTTAAAGTGAGATTAGAATAATACTACTCTAATTCAATGTATTCATCCAGTTTACCATCCTACTTGATTTGCAATACTTTACTTGAGAGAGACAGTACGTGCCTTCTTCATCAGGCAGCAAAAAAAAAGTATTTCTACCACTACCGTACATATGCCATTTTTATTGGGAATTACAAAAATTACTTTCAAGCTTCCCCTCTATTCCTGAAACCAACTGATCCTTCTTAATTTCTCAGGTAGGTATTAACAATCAGGAGGAACCAAGTCTCACTTTTGTCCGCTTCTTCAACTTTGTTTCATTCCACAAGATTCCTAAGATTATGAATAAATGATACATTTTCCAGCTTGAAATATCATACCAAAACCAGAGAGTTGCAATGTCAGAAAAAGGAGATATGTAACCAAGATGGTACTTAAAATTCAGAAACTGCCATATTTTGCATACCAGGGTACCTTTTGACTTATTCTGCGTGGGGGCACATGAAAAATGTAATGGTGGGCGGGTTGTGCATTTGGCTTGACATTATCTCCTTTGACTCTGATGGAAATCTTTGGCTCTAGGCCTCTGTTTAAATGTCTGGCCAAATGCTTTAAATTCCCCAAAATTGGCAACTTGTGCTATATGTTTGCCATGGCACTAGGAGTTATTTAACCAGAAGACTCAATGATCACTAAGCAATCTGAGTTGAACTTTCTTAGGTAAAGGAGAGTAACAAAAGGAGGTTAGTAGGAAAGTGGTAAGATCAGTGCAATTACCTTTCTTCAGCTGACCAATGAATCAATTTAAGATATACTTCATTTTAGGCCAGAATAGCCGTAGAAGTATAGAATCAGAATTGGAAGAGGGTGCGTGCGGCCTCTAAAGTTCAACCTCCTGTGAAGGAATCCAAATTCAAGCATCCTAGTCAGATGGTTTCCAGTCCTAATTTGAATATATTCAGTAAAGAGCAGTCCACCTTCTCTAGATAGCATATTTTGTTTTTGAACTGATGTTATTGATAGATAAGGCATCTGTCTTCCTATAACTTAAACTCATTATTCTGTGTCTTGCATGCTGGAATGAGAAAACTTCACCTATATGGACATTTTTATATCCAATAAAAGAGAACTGATTCACAGAAAAGTGTGATGCTTCCTTTGCAAAGTTTTCTTCTTGCAAAAACTTTTGATGGTAGATAATTATTTAAGCATGAAAGCATGTTTAAATAATTATCTACATTATAAAGAATGACACCCATGCTGGCTGGGAGAATTCTGGGATTGAACTCCATACATCTTAAGGCCGCTGAGGATGAGAAACACAAGTATACAGAAAAGGCAAAAACTGTAAAAAAAATGCTGAAACAGTAAAAAAAAAAAATCAAAGCACAATTGTTGGACTCCATTTTAAAGTTTCAAAACATCTGTGCAAACAGTAAGTTTACATATGAAAGAGAAATGATCCCAGCATTGCACAAGTTGAAAATCATGGAGACAGTAGTTCAGAGAGAGGGTACCACTACTCAAAAGGCCTTCTCTCATTCTACAAATTTCCCTTTAGGGAAAAAAAAACCCCTACCAGAGTTCTGGGTTTTGATGCAATACTGCAAAATAAAACAGCTGCCTTTTGGATATTCAAGCAAAGGCAAAAACACATTGTCTTTTTCACCCTTGTGTCCTCCCTAAAGTAGGTGTGTCAAAATCCAAAATTACTCAGCTGGCATAGCCTTTGTTGAAAATTCTGAGTTGGAGTTCACACATCCGGAGGATGCCCTATTTTGAGGAAGCTCATGGAAAATAAAGAAAAAGCTAATTGAGAAAAATCATTGGCAAAGTTGGAAGGGATAGCCAAAAGAACTTTTGTAATCGCTCTAGGGAAGCATGGTTAAAACTGGAAGTATATGACCTATTGCCAATAGGTAGATTGCCACAGCTAAAGGAACCACACACAAGGGACAAAAGTAAATCTTTCCAGCTTCCTTCTAAGTGCTTCCTATGTGCATCCTCAGAAGGAAAGCTGATTAAGAAGAGGTGATGTGCTGTCTTAGCCAATAAATTACAAGAGTTAATGTCAATTGCCATGTTTCTGTCTTAAGAACAAAAGTAGGACCCAGCATTTACCAGCTTCCACGCTGGGCACAAAGGGACTGCACATTCCGCTACCAGTCTGGTGGGAGCTGGCCTAGAGCCTTTTGCTACCCTTTTAATTGTATCTGATGTAGATGCAAGGGTTGAGGAAGGGGGATGGGGAAGGGAGAGTATTAAAACAAAGCAGCTTTAAAAAAAAAAAAAAGAGGGCCAGGAGAACAACTCCTGCGCTCCATTGTGGATGCCAAAATGATCACACAAAGACACATTTCATTACTGAAATTTCATCACACAAACGTGATTAAACGCCAGAGGGAGTGGAGAGGCCAAGGAGATTTGTAAGTTATAACTCTGCAAATTAACCTATTATTGGCATAGTTGCTCAGTAAAGGCGACACATTCCTTGTGGTTTCAGTGCCTTTGTCTGTTTACAGTTGTTTCATTCTGTTAACTTCCATTTCACCTTATTTCTGAAACTACTCCCTTAAAAAAATTCACTATTTCCAAATATAAATTTCTTTTGCATATGTGTTTGTGTATAAATAAAATGGGTGGGGGGAAATAGCCTTTGCCCTAATTTCACAAGCTTCCTGAAAAAAACAGCTCAGATCCTAGGCAAGTCTGATATACCCCTCTAGTAGCAACTCCTGAGCATAAAGTAGCATTATAAAAGAATTTTGCCACAGTAGGAGCAAATCTGGATATTCCAGCAGGAATATTTCTTCAGTCTGGTTAGCTTTAGATTCTCTCCCAAAACCTCACATCTGAAACTAAGGTATGGGATTGCATGTTGCATACAAAAAGCAAGTTATATTTTTTAAAAAAACTTGCATTAAAAGAAAGTACACTTTAAGAAAGTATGCATTAAGTTTGCATCAAAGAGCCAAAAGAAAGGCCCTCTGCATCTTAAGCAAACTTTTTGGGACAACATGCATTACATGCATGTAACTTAGAGCAGCAGTCCCCAACTGTTCTGGCTCTGCCGACTGGCAGCAGAGGGGGGAGGGGGTGGTTTCGCATGTGTGCCCACTCGCACAAAATGGAGCTCTGCTTGCTCTCCCACTGCTTGCACAGCTCAGTTCCCAATGGATCCTGGACTTGTACTTAGACCTGGGGTTGGGACCTCTGATTTATAGGAACGATGTTTACAAAGCTTTTGGAGATGGTTAAAATATCCTGATGTTTTTTTAGAAACAATGCTGACAATACATTTGCTCTATAAAGCTCACCCCCCAAAAAAGTTTATTGCAGAAAGCCAAGATTTCTTTAGAAGCATAATTTTTTTTCATTGCAAAAGTACTTTTAAAATATTCTCTTTTACCATTTGAGTGACCCAGGGGATTTGGAGGTTTATTTTGCAATAGTTTGCTCATTTACGTAACTTTAAAACTTATTTTCCTGACATTTAAGGGATCAGGTAGTTCTTCACAATATGAGCATGCACTTACAGTAAGGCTATGCCAGATAGGGTGGGAAAGAAATGTACTGAGACATAGGTACCATAAAGCATAGATTACAGATGTCAAGCTGACTCTCACTAGATAACTCATCAAGGCAATTATGCTTTTCTTTTTGCTGTAGAACAGCCCACTGTAAGGGGATCCTGTTGATTGATAAGAAGTCAGGGCAGGAAAAGGAACAATGGAAGATTTGATGAGAGTCGCTCTGTGATACTCCTGAGAAGCCCAGAGAGCCAGCCTTGATCAGAGGGGAAATTGGGGGTTTCCAAGGCAACTTGTTCCTGGGCACAAAGGCATGTCTGTTTGGTAGCAAGCAGCAGAAATGCCTCCTCTACTACAGGCCCCTGGAAAAAAGCGTAGGTCGAAGGCAAAGAGGTCTTTCAGTTGTCTTAAAGGGCATCTGGAAGCTTGGCAGCTGCAGGATCACTTTAAAATCACTTGCGCATAACATGATGATTAGATACAACTCCGAGGAAGCTTCTTCTGCACCACCTTTCTAGTTTGCATTTATAGCATTTGAAAGGCAGCAAATACCTTGCTTGGCTCGGCAAAAACAGCAACAGAATTAAATCTACTGGGTCTTCAAGACTGAGCTGTAAAAGCACTAAAAAAAGAGAAAGAAAGAGCAAGACAGGCAGACTGCTGGTTTTCTTTAGTATTATTTTATGTAACAAGGAAACATCCAAAACATTTATTTTGGTATTTTGGTATTTATTTACACAATATATATATATATATTTCCATAAAAGTTGGAGTTGCAGCACGGAAGATATTTAATCTGTGATAATTAGTTCATCTACACCCCAGTCTTCATAACTTCCATCTGGCAGATACCTGCGGATAATTATGGGAATTTTCCGAGCTCTGGAGGAGGGAAAGAGACATTCATAACTAAATCATTGGTATTCAGCGATGTATGTAATAAAACATTTGAAAGCCTTCAAACCCAAATCTAAAAATTCACCCATAGAAAGTCATTAAATGTTCATTTCTACTTCTTAAAAATAAGCAGCAAATAATCTGAATGTAGGACTTCTAAACCTTATTTTTCCAAAGAACTTTCCTAAGAGACAGGGAGACAACTGAATTTATAGAAAGACTGTACTGGGATCACATAAATGACCCTTTCAAATACGCATTGTTTAATTACGTATAAAGTGTTCATGTAGTGTAACGTCATGAACCAAAGAAATGCTCTGCATTTTAAACTATTAAAAACCTTTGGCAAACTGAACAACTTGGAACCTAAAGGAAAGAAATTTAAATCCAGTTTAATCTAAATAAGACTTTTTAGGTCAACAATGTAATTAGCCAGGAATTTGTCCAGAACATCAGGTTTATAATCTTGCAATACGTGAAAAGTAAAAACACGCAAAAAAATTTTTTTAAGTTACAGGAGTTCAACACAATGGTCCTGAAACCATAACCAGAATATAATTTTTCTGGAAAATTCTCACATTATGATTTTGTATTGAAGTACTAGTCACAGCTTTGCATAGTTCACGTAAACATTAAAACAAGTTTAGTCACATTAATGTTTGGGCTTATAAACTCCTTTTCATTAAATAATATACAAATCTTGCATTATGTGCACAATGTGAGCCAAATATGAAGAAAGAAAATGTATTGTTTTGTATTTCTTTCTATAATGGGAACTCATGAATCTTAAGTGCATTATAACAGGAGTATAGTTTACTATCACTTTTTCAGTTTCTACATAACATCTGACATTATAACTCTCTAGCCAATGACACTTATAAAAGAAAAAAAGAAAAACCAAATTATCTTTTTAAGTCCTGAATTTCAAAATAAGTCTGAAACATTTCAGTGCCGGGAAAAGGGAAATCATCTACTCTGACTGTACTTCTATGGAAAAAACAAAGATGGCAGGGACTAAATCATAAACCATTGTAGCGCTTTTCATTAATGCACCTGGGAAAACTATGGTACTGAAAATGTGACAAAAATAAATCATAAAAATAGCATTACTATTTTTACAATTAGTATTTTATTCCTATTCAAAACAATAGCATTACCTCTACTTGGAAAAGTCAAGGCACCTACAAAATGGAACATTCTATGTGTCTCTTGTTGGACAACAAATTCAGATATTTTACATGTGAATAAAATTAACTAGCTCTCTCCTCCCAATAATTGCCTTTTTGTCACAAGTTGTAGGACAAATAATTATAGCAATAAATATTTACTATTTATTGAGCTTCCTCTCCTCATCAATGTCCTAAAAATTGTGGTTTTAAATTGTATGTAGAACCAATACGCGTAGGCAAGATTTCAGTCTGCAGAAAGTTCTCTTGATCATAAGGACAACTAGAAGAACAGGAAGAGTGAAACAAGCATGTTCACCATACAACCCCTCCTGCCTTCAAGCAGAATGTCCAAATCTAATTAGAAAGGGAACAGTTTATGCACACCTGCACATGGATAAAACTTCTCAACTTACTTCAGTTCTTTCATTGCAATCAGCAAGGGATCTCTTTCTCCTTCAAGCTCTACCATTACTGGGGCACACATCCTGAGGGGGGAAAGATTTAAGAAATTTTACTGCAACTGGAGTAAACAGTGGGTATTAAAAGTTATCAAGTTAGATGAGAATAAGATATACCATTTGGTTTCCTGTCAAACTTGTAATTTGCCTGGAATTTTTGCTCTTGAGAACCTATGCTATAATCTCTGCTTTCTGACATTTTAAAGATTTTCATTTTAGAGCTGGGTGCGTGTGTACCTTTGAGTCAATCTTGATTTCTTGCAACTGCCTGGAAAATCCCTGAAGTTTTCTTGGCAAGGGTTTTGAGAAGTAGTTTGCCACTGCCTGCTTCCAAGGGCTGAGTGATAATGGGCAAATTTCTAGCCTGGTACCTTAACCTTAAACTGGCTCTTGTTATTTGTTGTATATAACTCAGTAATAATATGTCCAAATGAATTATACTTTTAAATTGCATACAGAAGTGGGGTGATATGGGGTTGCTATTTTGGGCATAAAACAAAATACAAAAATAAAAGTAGGAGAGACTAAATTCTCACACATGGACATTATTGTTATTCACCTCTAGCAAACCAATCTTCATTGGCTTATCAAAGTAACTGTCTACTATGTGAGTTCTACTGAAATAAAGAATAACCAGCCACTAGTCCTCAGTTACTAAAATTGGGACCAGCTACTCCATCATTAAGTGACATAGTTGTAAAGTGAAACTTCATGTGAACAGAGCTACATCAGTTCTGGATATGGTCATTGAACAAATCATCAATGGCCATTTGGTGAAATGTTACATGACTGCAACTTGCAACTTACTGCCAGCTTCTTTGATTTTATTCAAAGGTAGCAAATGGCAATCATGTGGCCAGAAGAGGAAGACCATCATCAAAGCAAACTGCTTGCCAAGCACCCAAACTGCAATCACATGAATGCAGGGGCGCTGTGATGTAAGTTTGAGAACTGGTCATAAATCTACTTTTCAGTGCCATCATAATTTTGAATGGTTACTGATTGTGCAATTGATAAACAAGGACAACCTGTAAAGTTTTGGCTTAGTTAAACCTCTGGTAAGATGCTTCAAATAAGCTCAAGAGCACTACATTCCTTCTTGGAACAATATTGGGAACATATTGGATAATGAAACATCTGTCGTTAGTGGCTAATTCTTCTAAATATTTAGTTTTCCACAAAGAAAAGAAAAATTTTCCTGTCTAGCACCTTCAGAATGGGGAAAAGATTTAATCTGAAAGACATTATGTAACCCCCAAAAATGCAATCTTATTTATGGACCTCTGTTTTTAATTGCTCATCTTAAAGTTGTCCCTTTTCTATCACTCTTACTGCCCAATTCTTGAATGAGGGATAAAATATTCTGCTAGCAGCCTTCTCTTCCCATTATTCATATATTTCTCTATATGAACTCTGAAACCCATGAACATAATATTTAAAATAAATGTCCTACTTTTTAGTGGCATCTCACTAATAATTTAAATACATGTGCTGCCAAAGAGCTATAACTATGGCAAAATAGAATTATGCATTGGAGACAAACAGCTGGAACCTGGAGAAGCCTTCAACCATTGGTAGAAAAAGACAAATAGCTAAATAAATGTATATCTATATTTACGCTATCTGTAGGGCACGGGTACCAAGAACTCTGGCCCGCTCATATTTGGTCATGTAAGGAGTAGTGATCCGCTTCTGATTTGCTTGTTGTCGCTCTCCAGATGGCAAGATTTCCACATTTTCCTGACCCTCCTATGGAATAATACAAAGCAAATGTAAACACACATAGCTGCATGCCCTGTCATCTGAGTAATCATGCAATTAAAACCGAGAATATGAATGGAAAATATTAAACAAGGTTCTACAAGAATGCTATTAGGTAAAGATACCTAATACATGATGGTAAGATGTAAAACAGATATTAACCTATGAATTCATATATATTTTAACCCATTTTCTAAACTTCACATTTTATACCACTTAAGCATTGGGACTTTACAAATCGAGGTTACTGGTCCTTATTCTTTGTCCTTAGCTACTAGTCAAAGAAACAAAATATATGCCTTGGGTAAAACAATGTAGAACAGACTTTGAGGGAGATAAGAGAGCACTACGCAAAAACTTTCAAGATTCTATTATTCTGCCTTACTATGATAAAGAGTATTACTGGAATCCAGTTTCTTGACCTGACCTACCTCAAAGGACTGACATATTTTTTGAAAATTTGTCCAAGTTTCTCCCTATCCCATATTATACTAAAAAAAAAAAATCACGGGGAGGTTATTTTGAATTTGTTTCTTATGCTTTCCTCTACGGACTGTGTAACTTTTTCGCAAAGTCCCTCCTTAATAGTTTGATCCTTCTTTCTCCTCCTAAGTGGCCCTTTCAAGTTCCCTAAACGCAACCCTATATTCCTTTATACCCTAATAATATACTTAAATACAGCCTTCCAAAAGTATTCATTTTTCCAGCTAAGAATGACAGAAGTTGAAGTCTAGTACATCTAGTAGCTATTTCACTCATAAAATATATATCTTCCTTTTTCAAACCACTCACCAGGTTGAAGGCTGTTTTAGCATATCACAAGCTAAAGTCACTTACCTCCTCAACGTTTTCTAGATCATCAAGTCCTTCATCTTCTTCCACATCATCGAAATCATCTCCATCAAAACTAATAGAAGAAATTTATTAATATTTTATGGGCAATTCTCTAGCAAAACCCTAAAATACTTACTACGAGCTAAATGTCATTACTGATGTCAACACCTAAATTATCTATCTTGACAAAAACAATGTAGGACTGAATTTGATTCATATGTAGAAAGAAGATCACTAGAAAATCCCAAGTGTGAATGGATCAGGCTGTGAATGGATCACAGAAAAGTCAGAAAGGGAACATGTTTGTCTTTAAGTTGGAGAAAATTCACTTGCTCTTCTTCCAAATTCTGTGGTACAAGCCAGAAAAAGACACATTCTTGATCTTTTAAAAGTCACTAAATCAACAGGCATGAATTTGGAAACTAGAGCAATTCTGTTCTGAGTAATTCTGTTCCCCAAATGTACTCTGTGATGGTGATAAGCAACAGCTAGCTATTAAGCTTTCCAAATTTGCAATTTAGAGATTACTACAATCTACTGATTCCTTCTTAAGTTCTAAGAAATTTTAGGTCAAATCATACATGAGTCAGGGAATCCATTGGCATGACTGCTGCTACTGTACATGATGTAGAAAATGCATTCTATTCTCAAATTCTGTCCATCAGGTCAGGATAAACTGAGCAAAAGTATAAATTTAATTAAAATACACATATTAATATTTTTTAAAAAGTCTACTTTGGCTTGTTGTATCACAATTCCTCTTTGACAGGTGATTAACACTAAAGAAAAACAAACTAAATTATAAGACAAAGGATTCTTGATTTTAAGTGTATTTCAACTGCCACATACTAAAAATGTGGGTCATTTAGCTTCTCAGAATAAACCATGCTAGACTAGACAGAGCTTTAGGCGGATCCAAATGTATATATGGGTGGGAGACACCCAGTTTCAGTGGTGAGCAGAGAAAGATGCCAGGCCGGTTAGAAATATTTTTTGGAAAAGTCAGTGTGGTACAATTATTTGAGTAAACCTAGGACGTGGATTCAAATTTCTCTTTGACTATGAGACCCAGCTCATTATTATGTAGCTACTCCTCAGTCTCTGCATGGGTAACTATCACTTTAGGACTGGTTCAACAGTGAAAGTGGAATACACCTTTTAATAACAATGCTATTGTTATTAACAGTGTTAATATTAAATCATAGCAATACGTTGGGGGGAAGAAAATAATAGCTGAAAATCCACATTCTTCTTTAAGTAGAGGTGGAGCTCTCCCCTCACAATCAGTAGGCTGGAAGATCGATCCTAGGTAGAGGCTAATATTTGAATTATTAGCCTCTACCCAGGAGGCTAATATTCTAAATATTAGCAGGGGGGTGGACTAGATGAACTCCAAGATCCCTTCCAATTCCCGAAGTCAGGAATTGAATGAAGTTGAATCCAGGCCAGCGTCTCACTGCTCGGTTTAAAGCAGTTCCAGGGGGCTGTTTTCCCAACTACAGACGGACTGGCTAAGCAAGCCTTCCTCCCACCCTGGACCGGCTCTGGAAATGAGAAGTAGCCCCAACACCCGGGAGACGCCAAATTGGGGCAACAGGCTAGAAGATTCATTTCTTATTCACGCGCTTATTTACTTATCCTCGTTGTCCGACATGGGGAGGCCTTCCCTCGTTCAGCACAGACCCTCACGGTGTCAATTCCCACCACAAACCGAGCGTCCTGACGGGAGAAGCGGAGAGCCCCGAGATGATCTCCCCCAGCAAGGAAGCAAAAGGAAAAACGCAAACAAACTCACGCGCTTCCCGTCGAAGAGCACGCCGAGCGCGAACACTTCCGGGGTCAGATTTGACGTTGGCGTAAGCGAGCGCCGGAGGCGGTTGTCATGGTGATGGGAGCCGCCAATTCGGGTAAGAGAAGGTGGGGGGAGACTTTTCCTTTTGCAAACCTCTCTCGCTGCTCATCCCGTAACCCTCCAGAAAAGGGAGCCGTGATCGGACGGAAAATCGGGTACTTTTGGGAATAGCTGAGATGGGGGCCTCCAAGCCGAGATAGGCACGATTTCACGCATCCGTTTTAGATGCTGAGTTTGCATCTCCGTTACCTTAAATTGCACCGTGGTGTCGAAGTTAGGATTAGGCTGCGATTGGACGCCGGCTGCAATTTATTTATTAATTTACTTACTTACTTACTTACTTATTTTATTTTATTTTGTCAAGAGCCTATAAGATAACAGGTATACGAGTAAACATAGTTATGAATACATGAAATTGTTATGACCATGATGTATGCAGCACAACTGTCTCCAGTTCCTGCCTTAAAAAATCCAGTTTGGGTTTTCTACATGTAGCCCATACATATTTTACAAATGAGTATACAATTGGTCTACAGGTAATCTGCAATTTAGGACCACAAAAAGAGCCCTAAATTTCTGTTGCTAAGCGAGATGACTATTAAGTGAGTTTTGCCCCATTTTACAAACTTTTTTGCCACGATCGGTAAGTGAATCGCTGCAGTTAGTAACCTGGTTGCTAAGTGAATCTGGCTTCCCCATTGACTTTGCTTATCAGGTCGCAAAAGGTGATAACCTGACCCTGGGACACCTCAACCGTCCTAAATATGAGTTAGGGTACTTGCTAAGCATCCAAATTTTGATCATGCAACAATGGGGATGCTGCAACAGTAATAAATGTGGGAAATGGTCCTAATTCAGTGCCATTGTATTGACATGTATAGCGTAGAACTTTAATAAATAAAATAAATATGGCAAATGAACATTGGTGAAAGAATTATGAGAAAAAATACAGAATATGTGTGAGTTGTGATCTTAATAATTGTAGAACTCTTTATAAGTTTCTTTCAGAGTACTATATTACAATGGCTTCTCAAGAGAGGATCAGGCCTGTGATAAAAGGAAGCGGATTTTGGCATGTTCCCACTGTGAAGGAATATAGCCAGGAAACACAAGAGTTATTAAAAGGTAATTAGCAAGCAGAATAGAAAAGTATCCCAGGAAGTAATGCTCCCCACTCCAGCTTATTATCTTGTTGCATTTTAAATTACTACTACTTAGATTACTTTTTGTGCAAATTGAGGATCCCTAGTCTTTGATAATTTCAGTGACTAGTTAGTAACTATAGGAAAATGTCTGTGTTGAATTTCTTCCTTAATATGAGGTATAAATTCTTGAATACCTTTCTCAGCAGCAGCTAATTACAAGATCTGGTCATGCCAATAAAGTTATAAGCTGAAAACTGGTTACAGAAAAAAATAGAGCCTTTTGAATACTACTTGCTTAAAACCAAAAATACAGGGAAAAAATTAACTTTGGATTTCTGTATTCCAGAATAACCACAATAATAAAAATAATTTTGGGGAGAAAACCCAATGTTGCAATTAGTTAGATATTCTGAAAAAGGGTTTTGAATATAAATTATAACATTCTACAATTGGATACCCTTCAATTATATTATATCAAAAAAGCAGGAAGATATCTCATTGGAAAAGACCTCTACTGATAGATTGGACTGTAGCCTTTTAGCATTTGTGGTATCTGTGCTCAAGATTTTGCATTCCTTTTTGTATGTAGGTACCGTTTGGATTAAATCTATTTCTGCAAAGGGTGTGATGTTGTTGCTGATCTGTATAATATTTTTTCTCTTTTAGTGATGATGCAAGAATCTAAACTTACTTGCTTCCAGCAACGCCATCTTGTAAATTGCATGAAACGTAAGTATGCCTAAAATTCAGATTTCTAAATTTAATTCAGACATGCAACTTTCTCCAGCTAAAGAGAAAAACCATCCCCTTGCAAAGGAAATTTATATAAACTCAGGAAGACAATAAAACATTAGTGTAAAACTGTAAATCACAGATGATGAATACTTCTTAATGAACTCTAGTTTATCCAACTCAGTCTAGGACAATAAATCTTATGTAAAAGTGAGATTTTCATCACCTAGAGATAGGTTGAGGGACTATTTTTAAACAATTCTGAATTCATATTAAAACATGAGTAATTCCTATTATATATTTTCTTGTATGCATTTATAAGCAAGTCAGTTTACAGAATCCCTCCTAAAATATTAAATTGGAACACATATTTATACCTAGCAATTTAACCTTGGGGTCAAATCTAGACACTGCCAAGAATACTACTGGAGGTTTCTAAAAAGCTGCCAGAGACTGAGCTTGGGTGAAAGGAGACTCTTGCCATGTATACTTAAAATGGTACATGCATGCCATTGCTTTACATTTAATTCCTTTTTGACCAATCTCTGCCCTTCTTTCTTAGGTGGTGATGCTTTCCCCGTACACTGTTATCCAACATCCAGCAGAGAACCAGAGTTTCCGAAGCCTGTGTCATCAAAGATTATTTTGACCACCACTCTCTGTGGTAGACCTCACCTGCGGCCTGCAGAAATCTGTCGGGCAGGAAATGCATATACCAGAGAAAAATTCAAACCTCAAGCCACTCGTAAGCAAGAAACATTTGCAAATGATAAATGCAGGAATGGAGAAATAAATAACGATGATTAATACTCATCAGTGGTGGTATTCTACCGGTTCGGCCTGATTCTGCCAAGGCGGTAGCGACGATGAGCAGCGGAGACCGAACCAGTTCTCTCTGACACTTTGCTGTTGGGCCCACCTGTCCGGGCTCCCATACTAACCTTTATGTCCTGCTTTTGAAGCGCAGCTACTTTGCGAGGCAAATAGATTGCTGTGCAGCAGTTGCTAAAGCGACAGGGGGAGTGCAGGATTGCAGGAGGCGAGTTGGAAAGCCTCTGTGCCTGCACAAAGTGCATGTTTGGCACATACGCATGCATGCAAAGTGTTTACACACAAAGTGCACCCACCAAGCCATGCCCACCGAACTGGTTGCAAAAAATTTTGAAACGCACCACTGATACTCATCATTATTTACAAGTAATCTTTGTTCAGCTACTGTACTATGTGGGTAGCAACCACCTGTAGTTACAACAGTGATGAAAATGTAACTTTGCAACCAGTGACCACATTTATGGCCTCCAAAGCTTCTCTAGGTCAGTGTTCACCATTAAACACAATATGTGTTGTCTATTTCCTGGCCTGCTTTTTTTTTCTCTACTCGCTTCACAGTGCACAGAAGGATTGTCTAAACAAGCTATCTCTTCCTGAGCTGCTTCTCTCTCTTCACTGCAGTCACTGAAAAGTGCTAACCACAATTTAACCACTCTTGTGATTTTAATTACTTGATTAGAATCCTGGACCTGCACAGTTGCTGCCTGAAATTGACAAGACTATAATCAATGTCTCTACTCAAGGCTTTTTTTGTTCCCTAAGTGGCTCAGCACTCCTAAGGGTGCTAAGCAAATAGCAGGGAATGTGTATTCCACATTGTGTGCCTGCTTACTTCTTATAATCTCTTCTTCTCCAAAGGTGAATTATCTAATTCCCTTACTAATTATCCCAGTACTTGAGTGAGCTTCCAAAATGGTAAAAAGGAGCCATAAGATTTGCCCTTTTACTTGGCTTCCTTGTAAATCAAGTTCCAGAAAGCATCCCTGCTGTTTGAAATCACCCGACTGTTTGGGGTCATATCCTTTTGATGCTATAAAGTAAAGGAAAACTAATATAAAATTGTAAGCACAGTCCCATAATTTTTCACTTAGCTACCACTTTGCTTAATGACTGAGTTGGTCCCAGTTGCAATAGTTAAATGAGGACTACCTGCTGAAAGGATTAATATAGGTGATCTGTCAGATTAGTGCAACTCTTCAAAGAGAAATTTCTGAGAAAGAGAAAATGATAACCAAGGAAAATACTATCTCTAGAATTCTCTCCACTTAGCAGTCTCAACTGCTGCTATTTGAGTATCAGAGTTCATTTGTAATTATTTGCTTAGACATTTTAAAATTGTCTTCTTTTGAGCATAAAAGAATGACAGTAAGTTATCCCCTCCAGGAATTCTGATCAATATTTTTATACAGTAATAATATTTCTTTTATATCTATAGGAGACATAGAGAAGGAGAAAGAAAGACTGCAAAACATCTTAGCAACAGGAAAGGACAAAGTAGAGAAGAAAACTCAGAAGAAACCAGTCAAGGTAGAAGAAACAGTACCAGAGGTGGACCGATTCGATGAATGTAAGTGGACCCCCTTAGCTAAAAGCAGTGACCTGATACACTCTGGCAGGGTACATACAATATATTAGCCTAAGATAAAAGGGTTGTTGTAGTTCAGGAACTCAGACATTTACACCCACCTATACCTCTGGAATAAAAATATAATACAAAGAATTGCAAATAGAAGGACTGTGGCAAAAGAAAGCAAATACCAATAGTGATAGGCATATTATGTGCAATCCTAAAACAACTGGATCACCACCTGAATACCATTAGCATTGACAAAATCCCCATCAGTCAATTGAAAAAGGCAGCTTTACTTGGAACAGCTTACATCCTGCAATAATACCTTTACTGCCATCAAAAATTTGCCTATAACAGGTCCTTGGGAACATTCTGTAGGTTGACAAAAATACCAAATCCAATGTAAATATTTGGCTGTGTGATGATCCCTAATAGTGTTTAGGATTAATTTGTAATGCTAATCCACTTACTGAGTTGGCATCATACATAGAACCAGAAAGTTAAACTAAGATGCTATGTCCATACAGTATGCTATCACTAAAAACTAAGGTTAACTCTAACCAAGTTAATGTTAGATTCATACCAACTAGGATGTGTGAGTGTAGCTTCTAAGAATTGACCTGATCTGATTAAATCATGTTCTATGAATACTGGCTGTTTGTAGCTAGTAGAGATTGGAAACAGCTACTCCTTCCTGCTTGTATCTTTAGATTCTGAGCACTGTCAAATCAGTGACTTACATGCTAAGTTGTCTTTGCAAAAGATTGCTCATACTTCCAGGATGAAGCACAGCAACACTACTCTTATCCACTAATGCAGTACAGCAGGATCATTACTTTGGCATAGTGTTATATATTTTCAACCAGGGTGACACCAAACCATTTGATACAACAGTGTATCAAGTTAACAATAAACATAAGAGATTTCTATAGGTAGTTTCAGCAGAGCACATGCAAGGCAAAGCTAACCAAGAGCAGGGTAGTCATACAATAGACTGTTAAGATGTTCCCCCCCATAATAACAGCCACTATAGTTTATAAACCATGATTTATAAACCATGATTATGGCTCAATGTTGGGCAAAATTTAATTCAATAAATCATAATTCATCATATCATAGCATGCATAGGCAGTCTGTCTGTTATCAAGAAATGGAGTTAAAGTTATTTATACCTGGCTTAAGACAAAGTCCCTATTGCAAAGTTTGTCTACTGTCCCAAATATTGCTTGCTTTTGTTCCTCAGAATTAGTATTAGTATTCAGTGGCATGGATCTTGTGGATGTTCTGGATCAACCAAACTTCTGGACATTATTACTATGTTCTATGAAAGACTTCCTTTTCGTATATGAGAATCTTATTAAACCTATAGTCATGTGAAAAAGAAAGTTCACTTTGAGTTCTATGAACATCAGAACATAATAAAAAAATAATCTGGTCCTTAGCTGTTCTTAAAAATAGGTAAATACAATCACAAATGAGCACCACCACATGACAAGTTACGCCATGTCATCATTTATTTTACAGAAAAGAAAGCCAAAATGGAGAAGCCATGTGTGAAAAACTTACCCTTTATGATTCAATAGCTTGACAAAACACCTTTAGTAGCAATAACTTGAAGTAATGGTTTTCTTTATCAGTCTCATTGTGGAGGAATTTTGCCCCACTCTTCTTTACAACATTGCTTCAGTTCATTGAGGTTTCTGGGCATTTTGTTTATGCACAGCTCTCTTGAGGTCCCACCACAGCATTTCAATCTGGTTGAGAGCTGGACTTTGACTGGGCCATTGCAAGAGCTTGGTTCTTTTAATTTTTCAGCCCTTCTGTTGTAGATGTGCCGGTGTACTTAGGATCATTGTCCTGTTGCAATGTCAGCCAAACTTTTGCTGTTAGATAGATGGCCTCACATTTGACACTAGAATACCTTGATATACAGAGAAGTTCACGGTCGACTGAATGACTGCAAAGTGCCTAGGTCATGTGGTTGCAAAACAAACCCAAATGACCACCACACCACCACGATTACAGTTGGCATGAGATGGTTGTACTGATATGCTGTATTTGGTAATCATCAAACATGGTACTGTGCGTTATGGCCAAACATCTTCACTTTGTTCTTATCTGTCCAAATGACAATGTTCTACAACATAGGTGTCAAACTCAATCACATCACGGGCCAGTTCACAACGTATCATGATATTTTTTGTCTTTGCGGAGCTGGGCTGGGTGTGGTCTGTGCATGATGTACCTACCCAGCCTGCAGGCTGCCAGTTTGATAGGCCTGTTCTAGAAGTTTTGTGGTTTATTCAGATGTAACTTTGCAAACTTTTTTTTTTAAGAAGAGGCTTTCTCCTAGCAACTCTTCCAAATAAATCATACTTCTGTTTTTTTTCTAATTGTACTGTCATGCACGTCAACTTTTAACATGCTGTCTGAGGCCTTGTAGAGTCTGCGATGTAACTCTTGGAATTTTTTGCAATTTCTCTGAGCATTGCACAGTCTGACCTTGGGGTGAATTTGCTGGTACATCCACTCCTGGGAAAATTGGCAACTGTCTTGAATGTTTTCCATTGTGAATACTCTTTTCAAGAATAATGGACTTTAAATTGTTTGGAAATGGCCTTATAATCCTTTCTAGACTAATGGGCAGCAACAATTGCGTCTCTAAGACCACTGTTGATATCTTTCCTCTTTGGCATTGTGTTAAAACACACCTTAGTGCTGGAGACCAGCAAACTCCTAAAACTCTGGCTTTTATAGGGATAGTCACACTTGCCGTGTCAATTGATCAAGGGCACTTGATTAGCAGCCCCTGGCTGCTACTTAGCATCTTCATCTCTCTGAAAGCATTAAGGGTGAACATAACTGCTCCATTTTGGCTTTCTTTTTGTAAAATAAATGATGACATAGTGTAATACGTTGTGTTGTTGTTGTTCATCTGAGGTTGTATTTATCTACTTTTAAAAACTAAGGACCAAATGATTTTTACTGTTGATACATAAAACCATAAAAAGAGGGTGTTCTTTCTTTCTCACATGATTGTATAACCAACCTGTGAAACAACTGGTTTGCTGAGCGTGCATGTGCGCTACATTTTAAAAAGCCCATTTTCAACTCAATTACTTGCCTTCTGCTGCTTCCCCGTAAGTAAAACAGCTGATGCGCAGCAAACTGCTCTGCCGTGTGAATCAGCTATGCTAAAAACCAGGAAATAAAGCATAGGAAAGAGCAGGGGCAAGTGGGCAGGGCCACATGCTCACCTGAAATACCAGTTTGCCCAAACCAGTCAGAACTGGTAGAATCTCACCTGCATATAACATATTGCATCTATTTTCCCCCAAAGGAAGCAACAGGTTTAATTAACAGGTTTAAGAAGCATACAGGGAATTAATGTAATATATGTTCCAATATTGTTGTTGTTTTCATGTTGCTGTTGTTGTGAGGCTCCCAGAGTTATGGCCCATAAGATGGGCTGCTACAGAAGTCTTTTAAATAAAGTAAATGGGAAATTAATGATTCAAACTTCAGAAGAACAACTATGTTCCTGCCCTTTAGTCTTTCATTCCACATTGCTTCTTTTGTCTTTATGCTTAGTGGTGAACGAAATTCAAGATCGTCAAAATTTCCTGTCAGAAATGAAAGCTTTGGGACAGAGCAAAGCATATGAAGGAATTATCCAAACTGAAATATCACAGGTACCTGGTAATTCTGACCTTTATAGGCTTAAATGCAATCTTTTTTTCAATATGAAAATTGGATATGATTATGATTTTTTGAGAAAGTAGGAAAAGACTTGGTAGAAGGGCATGTATGCATCTAAACTGAAAAAGAACCTTTAAAAATTTATACAGGAGATGGCAATACATCTTCATCTGGAGTAAGATTTGTGTATTATCTTGTAAGAAAATTAAAATTCATTGAATTCTTACTATGTCTTCTTTCTCTGCTGTTTGCAGAAGCTCCGGGAGATGGAGATGATTGACAAGCAGAGAACTGCAGAACTGAAAGGGGCAATAGCCAAGTCTTTCAATACAAGCATCAAACATGACAATCGAAGCACAGGTCAAGTAGACCAATAGTTCCCCCCCCCCCACACACACACATACCCAAGGATGTAACTCTTCACCCTTACTTTTTCTGCTGGCATAACCAAATGTGAAGAATATCTTATCAGTACAGTTTTGACCCTCTTGTGGCAGGTATCTGTTAGAATATATTTAATCTCCCAGGAATTCTGTATGAATCCTGAAAAATAGGAACAATCTGTTTCAATATGGAATGGCAGGAAGCCTTTCCAAAAATGTGATCCAGAAACAAAAGAGTTCAAATGAATCACTGGCCTTACAATGAATATTAGCTTGCTTGCCTTGACAAAAAAGAGGAAAGGATTTCAATTTTCATTTATTAGAATTAGAACAGTACAACTCTTAGAATAGATCAAAAATATTTCATATATTATTCTGCCATCCAGGAGGAGACTGCTTCCAGTCAAAACTGCTGTTTTTCACTTACCATATAAATTTTAAGCAAACAGTGGTGACTATTGTATCGGACTATAAAAGAGAGAATTGGAAGATTATAGATGGCAGTTATTTTTGACGAATGCTTCTTCAGTAAAATTACAGACCTAGGACCATCTTCATTATGACTAAGTGACTATTCAGATGTCTGTCACTTGTTAAAAGAAAGACTTAATACCACAACAATAAATGGAGTATGGGATGTTTTTTTTTCTCATTGGTGGACTTTTTGCTTTGGTCCAGGTCACTTTTGATAGCTGTATAATATTCTACTTGTAAAAAATAAATAGAAGTCCTGAGAATTTTGTGATTTTCTACTTTCCATTCCCTATAACATAATGCTTTGTGTCCACTTCCTGCCAAGACATCTCTAGAAACAAACACAACAGAAACAAAATATAGTGGTTTTATCAGTTTTATTATTGATTTCATCTGTGCCCATCAGTGGAGATTGCAGTTACCACAGGGTAATTATGTTCACCAGAATCTGATAATTTCTGATGGGACTGTATCTGAGGTCATTTTAAAAGATTGACTTGTTTTGCTTTATAAAAGAGAGAGCTGTGCATTGGACAATCTTGTAACTGAGAGCAAGAAACAGATGGTGGCTACTGTCTATTGTAGAGCAGGGATATCAAACCTGTTGTCACACTGTTGTCATGTGGTGTATTGTGACTTTTTCCCCCTCCGCTAAAATGGGGGTGGAGGTGGCCAGTGTGATGCCTCCAGCCCGCGGGCTGCAAGTTTGACATCCCTGTTGTAGAGGCTAAGAGCTGACACCACCAATGAATTCAGTTCTGCTTTGAAAAGGTCTAAACCCTAACTGCTGCTTTCCAGATATGTTGAATTATCCATCATTCCCAAACTACTATTAACATGATATATTGGCTGACCAGATAGAAATGGTAACATAACACATCTGGAGAGCTTCAAGTTAGGGAGGGCACTCCAGGTTGAATATCACAGTCGAGGACTGTTTTCCAATTCATTACATTTGAATAAAGCAGCACAGCAATTTGCTAATAACTCAAACCAACACCTACAATATTATCAACATTTAACTCAGACCAAACAAACATCTCAATAAATAGTCCCTCAATTTAGAGAAGCCAGAAGAGAAAAAAAGACATTCTCCCTTCTGAATTCATACATACACACAAAACTAAAAAAAAAGCAGAAAGTCAGATAGAGGGTGGGTGTTTGGCTACAAAACTTATAAAGATCTTTTGCACTCTTAGAAAAAAAAAACATGCACATAAACCCTGAGGGGAGGGAGCTAAGAATTACAGTGGTACCTTGTTGACATCCTCTTCTGGCTCTAGTGTTTGGCAGGCAATGAGTTGTCCCAGCCTGCTGTGTCCCGATATACATAGCAGCAGCAGCAGAAGCAAATAAGAGGGTTAAAAAGATCCAGTTGTTTCCCATTCACACCTACACAAATCTACCCTCTTGACAGCAACTGCAATTTGCTTTACAACAGAGGTCAAAACGGCCTTAGCCTTTCCTCTGTGGTTTGCTAACTGGTTGCCAACAGAATCGGCATTCACAGCATAATGTATTCTTTGGTGACAGAGAAATCTTTCAGAAATAGAGCATTGGTTAGGTTTTTGGCTGTTTTTACAGACTTTATAATAGACTTTCCTATGGTCAAAATCTTTTAAAAATTTAAGCCCACAACAAATATCTGCCCTGAAAGCCTGATTTTTTTTTTTTTTGGAATGATCAGAGGAGAAAAAGAATAAGAAAAGGAATTCAAAAGAGATAACCAGAGGCTCCCAAACTGCAATGGGGATTTCCTTCCTCCTCCCTCCCCCGAAGAGATTATTAGGCACATGTGACTATCACAGTTAAAGGAGGAGGACAATTAGTGCAACTTTCCCCAAAACACGTATGATTAAAAGTTCTGAACAGTCAAGGATATAATAGGTACACAACTGAGGAAGTCTAAAGCTATTTTATTTGTCCATTCCCATCCCTCACACCTTGAAAGAGAAAATGGCAAACAGCTTCTTCCTCCATGTCTGTCCCTCTCTGTAATGTGCTCATAAGACTTGCCATATTTCCCCCCTTTCTAACACCTGCTGCTGTGGAAGGTGGTTGGATTTTTCTGAGATAAAGCCACCTTTGGTGTATGGCAAGGCACAACCCCCTTTTTTTAAAAAATGGGCAAAAGCAGGAAGCCATCCTACTTGCCAGGCACGCCCAGCTAAATGGGGCTGAGCAGTCAAAGAGACTAACAGCCCTCCTTACTCTTCTAGTTGCCAGCTGCTTTAGCTTTTTTCCTTGGGGGATCTGTTTTTTGAGTCAGGTTTATTTCCAAGTAACTTCAGCACTTTCATTGGTTTGAATTTTCCTTTCTTCTTGATTTCAGCCTCAGAGTCCTTGCGAAATTCTGGAAAGAGAAAGAGTTGGGGTTAGTGGATGCAATGTAGAGGGGATTAGGAGCATAGAAGGCTCCCTTAAGAATCAGCCAGACTACTCAACTACTGTCTTTGCTTAAACTGAACAAAAGCTCTTGGTTTCAGAAACTAGATCCACTGGTACAACGCCTCAGTTTACCTCCTCTTTTCACATAACTTTCTTTGATCTCTACGATAAAAGTGAATTGCTCATCTTCTGTGTTGGCACAGGGAAAGAAGCTAAACCAACACAACTTCCCTCTCCCTTGGTTCATGGTAGCAAATGGGCTGCCTCTTTTGGCAAAGATGTTCCCTAACAACAGAGAAGTGTGCCAACATAATATATTGCCAAAGCCAATTTAGGATGGAGAAACATTACTTTTTATTTCCCATTTCTAATTCCTCCCATCTGCACGGAACAAAAAGTATACTTTACTGCTACAATGTATTGTGGAAAACAGGATAGGTTACCCAGATGGACTTGGTTTATATTTTATACTAATCATACAATTAGCTTTTGTCAGGACAGAACTGAAGTTGGTATGGGTATAGACACCTAACATTTAGTTATTTTGTACAGAAGACAAAATAGTTAAAACAATACCAGTGCATAATTCTGCAAACAGCGACTGCATCTGAGACTGGGAAGTCTGAATGATTGGACCTTATTCTTCTTACCTTTTGTTTTAATCATGGCTTCCAACATTTTATCCTCCTCTTCCTCCCTGATAAAATAAGCAGATCCTGTTTTAGTCAATATAGCCAAAGTGGGACTGATTAGAACAAAAATCACTCTCCTGAAGCAGAGAGGAGCTGCTATTTGGTGACCAAAATCTGTGTTTAATATTTTTCAAATGGGTGAAGGTCCAAATAGGGAAAATGCATCACACATATACTGTTGCCTGGATTTTCATTTTTTCAAAAAATAGTTTTTAATTCTATTAAATATTTGGGGGGGGGCATTCATTACATTTTGTGAATGTACCCTTTCCTGAAAAGATAGCTAACAGGGGCAGGGGATTCCTGAAGCTGCATATTGCCCGCCCTTCTATATAATAACATACTACCCTTTTGCCCAAGTTTCTAGTACTACTTGGCTTAGCTTATCAAATGATTAATGGTAAGAATCACACAGGCAATTATGCTTTGCAGTGCTACAATCAACATTTCCCAGGCCAATTGTTTTCAATTAACCAAAAATACAGCCTTTTGCTTTTCCGTTCACTACCTTTGCCGATCCTCATCCAGACTGTTGACAATGGCATTCCGTTGTTCAATAATGGTCACAAGCTCTTCCATCAATACCTTGTCTCTGATCCTGTCATCATCTGTCCAGTCTTTATCTAACACCCCCCAAAAAAGAAAGAGAGGAAACAAATTATATAATAAAGACAACTTACGCCCTATGAAACGTTACATGAGAGAAGTGCTTTTGACCCCCATTATGCATCTTCTTCACTACATATTATAAAGCGCTGAGAATATATAAAAGATTGGGCAAAGTTTGCTTTTCTATCTTGCTTGAATAGTGGCATCTTCAGTAACACAGCAACAAGATTCTGTGGAAATCTACTGCCATCAGAACAAACTACAGTAGATTAAAACCAGGCAGGTTCCTATATTTTATGTGCCATTGAGTTTCTTGCCTGAAAATGAACAATAAGAACTCACCAAAATATGGTGGAATTGAATAATAATCCCGAATCATCTGGACCACCACTTGACCACTATTTGGTATCGACAAAATCACCACCAGTCAATTGGAAATGGCACCTTTACTTGGAACAGTTTGCATCCTGTGACAATACCTTTAACACCATCAAACAACATCTGTCTATCCCAGGCCCTTGAGAAAGATCTGATAGGTGTATAAAAATGCCAAATCCAATCTATACACATCTGTCTGACTATGTAACTATAATTATTAGTCTCATTTATATTAGATCAACTGTGAGTTCAATACACATTTGAATCCAGTCATGAATCAGTAAGTTCTGATATCTTTCAACAGGTCATTACGCTTTCAGCCTATTTTTGGAGTTTCTTTTTTGTTGGATTTCTTGCTATTAGGACAGAAATAGAGTTGCATGCAGAAAAGCTCTTGGTTAGAAACAGAGACTCTCCTTTTATAGAACAATACTCCCTGCTAGCAGGCAAGATATGGTGAATTAAATAAAAAACATAAAAAAGCAATAAGCACAGCTCAGTCTTCCCCATGTAATTTCTCCCAGATGTGTCAAACTGTAATTCTCATCATTTCCCTCCAGCACAGCCCATGCATGAACAATACTGGGTTAAGGAAAAATCAAATCCAGTGAGAGAACAGATGCTTACGATTTAAATAATTTCCTAATGCTACAACATATTTCACTTAAGATCATTTTTTTAAAAAAGCAAACAGCAGGCTAACACCCTTTAAAACTTGCCAGGTTTATTAAGAAGACATCGCAGTTCATACTCCACATCAGCTTGACGTTGCTCCAAGTTCTGCTGCTTAAAACTCGAAAGAAGAAACAGAGCATGTATTATTGCTTTAATTATTGTAAAAAGTGCTATGCCATTTTTAAGGACCAACACAGTTCTCTCAAATCTTCAGTTTAAAAAAAATGCTTTATTTTCCAGCATTTTTGCACAATTTCTGCTATGCAAAAGAGACACTGCTTATGACTGCCCCCATATTTGCATTTCTGTTGTCATTACTGAATTAGTTGCTATTGAAATACTGAATAAAATCCAGGTAGATCACTTTTCCAAAGGTCAAAAGAACTACTTTGAATGTTTTATACTCATATCTCTGGGTTTCCTACAAATAATCAACTGGCCATTTTGAAACAATATTGAATTAAATAGGTAAGCATTCACTTGTATGGAATATCCTTCAGGACTGTCCACAGGAGGGAAAGCCAGCTCAATGTCCAATGCCACAAGAGTTTGGCAGGAAGGTTGCTTAAGAATAAAAGAGTGCTTCCGTCATGGACTTGAAAGTATCAGACATTGGTAGCTGCCAAGTGTGACGGGCTAAATAGCATCACATTTTTTACTTCTATCTTTTCAGCTTGGAAGATATTGACAAGAAATGGTTCCTGAATCATCTAGATTCTGCTATGTTACTTCTATTTCTGTAGTATATTTGAAGGTGACTTTATTTCTGATGATATTGCTCCAAGATTCTTCCATAATTTTCCAGGGCTGTCAGTGGAATATAAGTGAATGAAAAAATGCTAGCCATTTTGCTTTCATTCTGTGCCCCATGTGCAGGAAACTACCCAACTAATGAACTGCTTCTTACTGTAGGCATTTTAGGAAGCCAACCACATTAATTTATAGTGGTGAAAAATCTGAAGGAGTCTAATGGCACTTTTTCTGACAAATAAATTTTATTAATTCATAAATTTTCATGAATGAAGCTCACATAAGGAGATGCATAAATAAAGTGAGCTACAGCTTATGGAAACCTAATGACTTTGAATTGCCACCTAACAAATATAATTCATAGCATATTTATTCAAAAGTAAGTCTTACTGAACTCAATACATTAGTAAACATGTTTGGGATTGTAGCTTATATTGTACTTACATATAGATAAGTTCAGACTCTCGACGCACTAGCATATGTTTCTCATGAATCAGCTTAAACCAATCCACCAGCAAACCATCTTCAGGGACATCTGCCAATTGGAGACAGGACAGGGTGAGGTCAGAAAAACACATTTCCTATCCTTGTCCAGCCTTAGGAGTAGCATCAGCTATCCTACCATTCTCTATTGTCCGGAGTTTCCTTTCCAGTTCAACTCCTCGGTGTTCTAACTCATCCAGCTGCTGCTCAATGCTGTCCATCTCACCATATATATTCTCCACTGGGACATACTGATCTGACTGAACCTATCAAAAAAGGGGGAAAAAGGAATCTTATGTTTTATTCCAAACAAGATTTGTATAAAGTATCAGCTATTTCCAGAGTAGACAAAGAGAAATACAGTTACTGATTATGAGACAGAAGCAGGACAGAATTTGGGAGAAGATACAATATGCCAAATTCCTTCTGACTTCTTGCCTGAAGCAGCCATTGACTGTCTAGCTCCTTCACAACCATGAAAGGCAGGCAGGGAGCGGTTTATTGTCTTTTATTTAATGGAACATTCAAGCATAAGGAAGCAAATTCATGATTAACAATCAGGAATCAAACTCCACCACCACCCTTCAATTGTGTCCAATTCTCAAAGATTGCCTGGACAAGTCCCTGAAGTTTTCTTGACAAAATTGTTCAGAAGTGGTTTGCCATTACCTCCTTCCTAGGGCTTATACAAAGTGACTGGCCCAAGGTCACCTTAGCTGCCTTTGTGCCTAAAGCAGAACTAGAATTCAGTTTCCCATTTCTAGACTGATGCCTTAATCACTACACCAAATTTACTCTCAATTTATGTCGTTCCTCGGTTTTATATAAAAGTTTAGGCATCTCTAGTCAAATTGTACATTTCCGTGAGTAGAAGTTAACATAGTCCGTACACGATACAAAGCTAAAATACATCTTTCTGCAAATCTGAATACATGCTTTTATTATTTATGTATAGCTATTTACAAGTTTAAAATACATAAAGAATGAATCTTGCATGCACAAAGTTTGGGAGCACCCTTTTAGTCACCACTTTGTAACACAGCCTTAGAAGAATTGAAAACTTCCAAGTATTTCCTGTACCTTTCTATTTTCATTTTTGGAATTTTTTCCCATCTTCCTGGTGGAACTCTTCCAGCTTAAAATTCCTTTAGGAAGTTTGAGATCTCCACACAGAATCTTAACAACATTCAAGTCTGGGACTATGACGGCACTGAAATATACCATTTGACCAAGGGTGCCTAAATTTATGCATGCAGCTATAATTTTGACTATGGTAAAAGAATGTATGGAAATCATTAAAAAAAGAGAATTGAAGGTTGGAATGTTCCAAGCCACGTTCTAAGACCACAATTTTAGAACCTGAGATGGTGATTTTTACTGTAGTGCAGTCTACAGAAAAAGCCACTATACATTACATAGTAATACACTTCCTTATAGCATCTCTTGGCAACCTTCTTATGCTGTGTCCCTTTCAGATATGTGAAGTTCAACTCCCAAAATTTGCCACTCATAATTGGCATTGATGAAAATTCTGGAAAATGAAGATTATCTAAGCTATCTTAGTATTCAACTCCTCTCTTGGAGGTTAGTAACCCTCTTCCGACGTCTATAAAAAAAATTGGAAATTCAGGAAACCCCATGCAAAAGTACTTCCCCATTTTTCCCCAATCCCAATTACCTTCCGTTTTATTAGTGGGAAACCATGTCCAGGAGCAGGAGGCCTTGCTGGTTTGGGTCCCTTTGAAGCTTTCTTAACAGAGGGGGAGGCAGCAGGTGATGGCTTCCGGTTGAAGGGATTCTCCTTACAGGATGACTAGATACAAACACATAAATCAAATAATCACATCTTGAATCACATCTTGTGATTCTGCACTGCACCCTCTTTCTTTAATGGGAAAATTCCAAGTGCATTGCTAAAGAGTGTATCCCCTTCAAAAAATGCGGAATTTTCTCCTCCAGGTCAAATAAGTAGGAACAAATGGGTATATTGTCCAGGTCATTTTACATCTAGATCAGTATGAGACTTCTGAGAAAGGAAAATTAGGTGCTATAAGAAGTCACAAGTATTATGGAAACACTGAAGGATTAGACAGTATTTTCTGTCAACCTTGAAACCAAGACTCTAGGACTGTAGGAAGTTGCATTTAAATTGTCAATCCGTCTTTTAGAATCTAACTGGCAACATCTCAATCACAATTTAAGACAAAAGTTTTCCAGCCCTACTGTTTAATTGAATGGCAGCATGAATTATGGAGAGCATAATTTAGTTCAGGAACTGAGTGCTGAGCAATGTATTTTGTTTGTTTGCCTTATGTAAGCGATACAGACGCTTTAGATGGTATGGAATCACTGCATAAAAACATAAAAGTACCATTAGGTAACTATCTTATAAGAACACAGGTATATCTAATTCAGTTTTATTATTACTGACTAGATTTCCCAGATTTCATGATGGAGTCCTCCCAGCCCTACCTGAAAATACAATCCTTACTATGCAAAGTATGTGCTCCACTATTGAGCTATGGTCCTTCCCTATAGGGCAGTTCTTGTCTTTTCTAGTTTACATAATTTGTCCCATAATCATTTCTGGGGAAGTAATTCAGAAGCAAATAAAATGAACCTCTTGGTGAAAGCAGCGTCAAAAGTATTCTCACTAATCAAAGCGAGACAGAATTTTGCTCTCCAAATGAGCCTAGTTCTTTAACCCTCTGAAGAAAACCAAGTTGTGGTCAAAAGCAAACAAAATAATACATTTTAAAATGTATTAACAAAACTTCTGAACCAAATACGATTGGCCCTAAATCTAAGAGACCAAGAGACCAAAGAAGCATTTCATGGACAAAAATGGAATTGTCTGAATGCTTTATAGTGAACAAATCCTATATATTTCCTAGAAGGATATGTATACCAGTGAATAGCCTTGGTAGGGGGAGACCCGGGAGAATAAGGGAAGGAAAGAAAAAGACAAGAGAGCTTCCAGCTATGCCTGCTACCTACCTTTGGCTGCGCTTTGGGTGAAGGAGAGTTACTTGCAGATCCACTGTTCAACTCTGATGCCAAGAGAATGGGTGTGGGAGATGCTCCAGCAGGAGGCTTAGGAAAGATATTCCCAGGGCTGGTTTTCAAGTTCCCAGACGGACAAATTCTGGCAGTCTGTAAATGTCCACCTTGTGCCTCATCACCATAGCCCGTCAAATCACTGGATGACGATAAGGAGGAATCAGTAGAACAGGCGGGCAGAACTGTAGGTCCCTCACCAGAAGGGACACTGATCAGTGGGGTGTCCGAGTGGGAAAGGATGGAAGCAGCAGGAGCATGGACTGTAGGCTCAGAGGAGCTCTTCGGCACAGAGGCATCGTTCAGGTTGTCAGCAGCCTTGGCCAAACACTCAGATGTGATACTCTCCAAGCTGAGGGCTGGGGACGGCGTGGAAGAAGATGGTTCTGAGTGGGAAAGCCTGGAGATGGGATGGTGAACTGCAATAGGAAAGACAGAGTTTGGAGGTAGCATAAAGAATCTTTTGGCTAGTCAGGTCCATTGATGGAAGTCCTGCAGCTAGTGACAGAAAAGCACCATATTTCAAGCACCCACCCTTTTGTCCCTTTGATCTTAAGGATGTACAGCCTTTTCCAAAACAAAGGCTATGTTCCAGAAAACCCATTCCAAAAGAAAACGAGGCCTGAACAAAACAGTATTTGGAAAGACAACAATTTCTAATTTAGGGTCTTCTGGTTTGAGCTTCTTCAGCGACAGACCGGAATCCGTGATCGTGCGTGGTTTTGATCTGTGCTTGCCGCTGGAGCGCCCCGAGCCGGCTGGTTTCAAGGCTAAGCCACCCCGTAGAGGTGGTGAAGAGGGGGGAGACTGCCAGCAGGATCGAGGAGAGTCGCATCTCCCCTCCCCAGCTGGCCGTTACTCCCTTTCCTGAAGGCAGTTGCAGCAGTGGTCAGAAATGGTCACCTTAAAGAAGAATTCGACCAGAAAGGAATGTGCAGGAGGAAGATAAGAAGAGAAAGTTTTGGCTGACTGGGTCAAACTGAAAAAGCAACAATATAAGGTACCCTGGAATTTGAATTATAAAGAATAACATTGCTCCCAAAGAAGACTTTCAAGTGGCGAATGAGAGAGGGAAGGGAAAGGATTTGGTTTTTTTTCTTTTCTTCCCTATATTGACAACTAAGGGATTTAAGCAAGAAATCGGCAAAAATCCACTTTGACATTAGCAGATATTTAAGCTGAAAATAAAATGTCAAAGGCATAATAAAGATTTCTGGATTCACAAAAACTTTTAAAAGAAGGAAAAAAACAAAAGGGTGGGATCTGGAAAAATGGAGGAGACCACCTGGAAGTGAAATGAATTAACAGTGAAACTTTAACAAGATTCCTAAAAGATATATTTTAATTGAAACTTTGTAACAAGATAATAGAATCCCAGGAACAGAAAGTGGAAAAAAGAAGCAAGAAGAAACAGCTTTGGATTATTTGGATTACTTGGTGATTTTTGGCTATTGGATCTAAAGGACTAAAATTAATCGGTGGTTGTTTCCAAGTTTTTAAAATGGTATCACTCTTGGAAGAATTGAGAATGGAACTTAAAAAAACAGAAAGAAGATGCACAAGAAGGAAGAGGTTCTTTTGGCTTTGTATTTCAATTTTTAGAAATGGAGATCCTGAACTATGCGAAACAACAAGAAGGGCGGGACAAAGAAGACGCCATCTTCAATGACCAAGTATTTCTATGTGGGGAAAAGAAAGGAAAGGGGGGAAAGAGAGTGAAAAATTTAAGATTTGAAAAAACAACCCCCAAAAAGAATAGTTTGAAAAGTAATTACAATATTAGGAAGAAACAGAAGAGAGGATTACAGAAGAGAGAATCAGAATTAGAGAGAGAAGAGGTCAAAAAGGGAAGGGAGAAGAAGAGGGGGAAGAGGGAAAGGAAAAGAAATTATAGAAACAGGACATAGAGAAACAGGGAAAACGTACAAAGATTAAGGGTATAAGTCTACTTAGAAGACACAGCGATAATGGGTGAAAATTTAATTGAAAGGGGGATTCTGCAAGGGTACATAAGATAGTATTGTTATATTAAAAATAGAAATGAACTTTGAAAATATGAAACAAGTGTGATTAAAATGATAGATAAAATACTCATTGTAATGTAATGGAATGTTTAATAAATAAATGAAATAAAGAGAATGAGAGAATGTAATGAGGAAATGAGGGAAACATTTTAATTATCATTAATGTGTTATAAAAATTTAAGTGAAGAGGAATATGAAAAAATTATGGAAATATTATAAGTATTCCTAGAAGTATGATATCCTATTGAAAAGAAATGTTAAAGATGTTAAAGATTATAACTAACATTAATGATAGAGCTGAATTGGAATAGAATAAGTGTTTTATTTGTTATTGTTATATAAATACTTTTTCTTTAAGAACTTAGTACGTATTTTAAGAATGTACCAAGCAGAATTCGACTGGAACTTATGTGTTATATTGAATGTTATAATTGTAAAGGCATAAATTGAAGTTTAAATAAGTTGAAGGGAAAAATTAAAAGATGTAAAGGTGTTATTTAGTATTCCAATTAGTAACTACAGGGGAAAATTTTGTTTAACGAGAAAAGAAAATATGAAATTGAATTTGTGTCTGTATGGAGAAGTGACAACTCGGGGCCATGCTATTCTCAAAAAAAGAAATTTTACTTGCATTATGTTTTGTGAAAACCCAAATAACATTTTTATTAAAAAAAAACAATTTCTAATTTAGGTTAAATTATATTGATTTTATTATTAAGATAATGATAATTTCTCTCTTCTATTACATAACCTTACATTTCAGCAGCAGTGTTTTGAGGGCTCCCCTCAGGTTTTTGAAGACTGCATATGACCATGAAATTCAGGTCATGCACCACTGCTCTGTGCCCTCCAAACTATAGTGGGTAAAAACAGAGGAAAAGGGGAAAAAAGGAAAAATGCCTAGAGAAAAAAAATTAGGCAAGTCCTTCCCAGTCTTTAAGCTGCAGATCAATTAAGTTTCATAATTAACACACCTTCTAAAAAATAGGAGGAAAGAAGAGACAATATAACACACAACACCTTGTCTTTAGGTGAAGAATGAAAACTTATTTTCAAGACTGAATGCTGGAAGGGAAGTTTTCATCTTAAAGGTCCTTCACTAAGGAACATAAGAAAAATGGAGGCGAAAGGAGAAAATATTTAACAATAGCTCTCTGCCATTTCCTTAGTCGTTCAAGAATAACCAGAAAGGACTAGGTAATTGCACTTGTTTTGGAAGCAACTGAAAGATCAAATCAACAGCGATCCATATTGTAAAAAGGAGAAGCCATTCACATGCTGGATAAGTCAGGTTACGCATCTAGAAGGCATCCCCCCCCAACACATTTTAAAACATGCTGAAGAAACTCACCAAGTGGGGAGGCACTGGGTGCTCTTGGAGCTGGTCGTTTCTTTGTCTTGGGGCTGCTTGTGGGAGTAATGCCGTACCAGGGATGAGCAGGCTTGAGACCACTCTCCCCCTCCCTTTGTTCTTGCTTTTGTTTGCTCTGTGATATGACAACTTCCTTCTCATCCTCTTCCTCTTCTTCATCTTCAAAAGGGTTATAAGGCTTTGGCTCTTCCAGGACAGGTCTGTCTTCCCTGATTTGTGCCTTTCCTCCTTCTACTCTACCTTCATTCTCTTCGAAGGCCACTGGTGAGCTTTCCTTGCTATTGCCTGGTGGAAGAGGAGCCGGCTTCTTCCTGGGTTCTGTCTGAACCAGTGCAATCCATGGAGGGTCTCTGGGCCTTAGCAATTCACCAGAGCTGGTTGGAGGGCAAAAAAGGACAGAACATAAGGAAGGATGAAAAGAAAGACTGGAATCCCAGCACCTAGAAAGTTCTCTGTGAGTAGAGGAAGATAGGGAGATGCAAGTCTTCTTGGGAGAAAATAAGATGCACTTTCTGATATGTACAAATCTAAATATTCTGCAAGTGTGCTACACAACACAAAGAAAGGCTATAAGGGAATAGCTAAACACAAAATAATTATTCCTGCAATTTTATGTCGTCTTTCATTTTAATTCTGTAAGCTTATATCCTTCAGGCTGCAAGTACACGTTTAAAAATGAATGGATAACAACAATAGTAATTGTTTTAGAGGAACAAAATGGATTTCTTCTCCATGCACACTTTCAGCTCTTCTTCAGAGGTGAAAGAAGCAAAATGAATTTAAGTAAATGTTATGGTTAATCCCCACACTGATAAAGATTTAGTAGATAATTATGTAAATGGCCAGCTGCAAGTTTTCCTATGATGAATGAACAAACCCAACTCCCACAGAATAAGAGGAAGGCTGCTAAAAGGAAACTAAAAAAAGCATTTACCTTAATGTATTATTTGATAAACTGTTTTCTAAATGGGAAATAGTTCTGTTGCTGAAATCTTGTAACCCTATCCCTTTCATCTCAATAAATCACACTGAAGAAGACTTCGTGGGAAGCTTGCTTGGAAAGATTTACTTGGGTTTCAGGCAACTGCCAGAGAGCTTGACAGTAAAATAACTCAGACTAAAAGCCTGCAATGAAATAACTCTCTGTTTAATTCAAATGTGTATATAAAGCTCAACAACTTGCATATCCCTGCAGATTTTAGTCTTCCTCCATTCTACAATGTGGGTATAAATAACAAGATCTCTTTGCAAGGTGTAGATAAGCCTTTTATAACTTTGGATCTCCAGATGTTTAAAACTACAATACTGTATTTATCATCCCTGACCAGTAGAGAAGCTGACTAAAGATGGTGAATGCTAGAGTTAGGATACATTGGCAAAAGCAAACCTCTTGCCATTTTGTCTCCCATCAATAATTTACAACCCTGCTTTCAGTCTCCTCAGACCTACATTTCTTCATTTCTCAGACCTCAATTCTTGAATACTTCCCTTTTCTCTACATTGTCTTAAATCTCAAAGGTCCTTTCCTTTTTTCTCTGTGGTCTATGAGGTTTGAACCCCAATGCTAAATAATTTTCCTTCCCTGAACTGAAAATTTTATAATGACTGAGGTAGACATTAGGTGCATGCAAAAGGATGGTCCAGAGACATCAGATCTGCATGTGCTATCATATAGATCAGGGGTGTCATGTGACATATCAAGACTTTTTCCCCTTCACTAAACCGGGTTTGGGAGTGGCCAGAGCATGACACATCCAGCTTGCAGGCCGGGAGTCTGGCAGCCCTGATATAGATCATACACCAAAGCCTATTTACACTCATTATTGCATCACCTGTCCATATTTCATTCACTACTTCAGTGAGCAGGTGCAGCAATGAGGGAATCATGCGGAATATATGTGTGTTATGATTCCTACAGAATAGAGGAATAAGATTGAGACATCATTTGCCAATCTAAACTTCAACAGATATCCTTATCCAGACACAAATGTATTTTGGGACTGTTTTATGGTGAGCTGCTGGGTGTAGCTCAAAAGTGAATGCAGTCATGAAGAACATAATGCAGGGCTCTCTAAACCATGGCTTTATGGTCAGCAGTACTAGACCAATACGTGATGGCCAATCTGTCAGACACTATTGGCTTCAGCTGTGTTGGCTGTATTGGGTATGTACAGTATATATTATACTGTTTGGAAAGAAAGGAAGGAAGGAAGGAAGGAAGGAAGGAAGGAAGGAAGGAAGGAAGGAAGGAAGGAAGGAAGGAAGGAAGGAAGGAAGGAAGGAAGGAAGGAAGGAAGGAAGGAAGGAAGGAAACTTGGTAACATGTTTCCCTCTGTCTCAATAAGATTTGCAAGAAAAGAACATACCGGTCTGCGGAAGTAGGTCTGCTCCTGGGCTTTGGAACTGGAGGGCTGAGCTCAGGAAGTTTACCTGTTCCAGAAATGAAGAAGACATAATTGTGGGTTACTCTCTAAAACCACTTCCAAAATCATTACACTGTGCGGGTTTTTTTAAAGTATATTCTTTGCCTTTATGCCTAGGAACGAAAGCTTGGCTATGTATCTATTCAGTATCTTATATTAAAGGAGAAGTTTTTCTGGAAGAAGATACACTGTCTCTTATTTCTGGACTCTATCATAATTCTTTGGCACATGCTTAAAAGCCAGAGACCCTTTGGATGTATAGTACTATAATGCACATAATGCACATAATCCCAAATGGGATGGCCACTGCTGGTAGGGAATGATGGGCATTCTGGCCCAACTAATGGAAAAGCTCTAGCATAATTTTTTCTTAGAAAACTAAATAATAAGAAAAAAAAATCCATGAGTATATACACATCAGTATTCCATGTTTCTATAAAAGACACATTTTTCTTACTTTGACATGGCCTCAACATACAGGATTACAAGGAGTCCAGCTAGAAGGTTTACATGACTGTCCATGTTTCCTTACCATTGACCAAATCAGATGGTAGCTCACTGGAACTCTCATTTGGCATATTGGCTCTGGGCCTTGGGACAGGATATAAGCTCAGTGGCGACAGGCTGGCTGGGTCTGTGCTCCTCCGAGGGGCAGGGGTAGGTCGAGGCTCTTTGAGATGCCCATGTTGCAGGCTAACTTTTTCTTGGATAAGTGTTGGTGGCTTGGTTGGTATAGGTGGCTTGGGAGGCATCTGTAAGCAAGAGCCAGAATTGGAAGTAGAAGTGGGCACTTCATTCTTTGGCTGGGTACAAGGTGTCTCAAGTTCTGTGCTTACTTCACCAACAGTTCTTTCCCCCATTTTGCCCATCTCTTCCCCAGCTGATGAGTGACTTTCTGATATGCCATTCTTTTCTTCCATCTCATTACTCACTGTCCCAGCTTCTGTACTTTCCTTTCCAAGTAGAGGTTCTGGAGTTAGCTGGTTCTCAGTCCTCTCACTCAGTTTGCTCAGCTTACCACGATGCTGGGTACATACAAATGTGCCCAATTCAGGTCCAGCTTTGTAAGATCCAGGAATGAGTGTGCTAGAGCACTCCTTGCATCTGCCAGAGACATGAATCCATGATCAAAAGAAAAGACAAAGAGGAAAACTTTCAGGTTCTTGCTTGCCTTTCAATAACAGGAAGACCCCAAGAAAATAAAATTCAATCTGTGATTTTGCTACAGATTCACTTAGAGATTGGAAAAATACTTATCATTTTTATCAGTTCCCATCATCTCCACTTTTAAGCAAGAGCAGATGGGTGGTAAAAGTTTTGCCCCCCTCTCCCCCAATATTTCTTGTTATTAAGCTCATAATACTTTGTGTGGCTATATTGTAAGCCTCCATCTCATTTTCCCTGGAAAGCTTCTCTTTATTGAATTAACACATCCCATCCTAATTTCCTTTATGTGACCTTACTGCTTGTAGAAATTAAAATCCACAATTATTCTTCAAACTGAATGACATGGAAAACTTTTTTAAAGCTGGATTTACTGAATTGCATTTATGTTTTGCCTTTTCTCTGAGAGCTCAAGATTATGTTAAGAGAGTAAAGTGGGATGTTTCCCCTAATTTTATCCCCACAACAACAATCTGTGATGTTAAGCTGTGACAGCTCCACAATAAATAGTCAACTCTCTGATCTAAATTCAACTCCTTAACCACTGTGCCTGAGGATTTAGGTTTTAGGTTTGCAACTCAACAAGTCTCGTAGAGCTGGAAATGGCACAACTGAATCTCTTAGTACAGTACATTATATTCCCGTATTAGACAGTCCAAAAAAACCAAAACAGAAAAACTCTATTTCTTTCAAAGGTACAAATTATGGGATCCACTTCAGCCTAGAAACTGGAGGTGATTTTATTTTATTTTCTGTTTTTTAAAAACAAGTAACTTGGTAACATAGTAAACTGCAAGGACATCATGGCCTTGAAAGGATTGAAAAAGGAAGAGATGTTCTGTTACCCTGGCACAACTACAGACCTTTTATACAGGACTACAGATGAGAGACCCGTTTTCAGTGGACTTGGATAGGAAGAGCTCACCTGAAACACTGACGGTGGTAAAGTTTGCCCTCAGCCAAATAGCGCTGAACCAGGTGAACGTGTTTCTGGCAAGCTGCACAAGGGCTGGTAAGGGAAGTATGCGAGGAATCCTCTCCCAGGCTTTCAGTAACACTGTCCTGAGGCAACAAGAATTGAGACAAGAATGTCTCCATGAACTGTGATTTTTGCAGACTTGAGACCGAGAGTTGGCCTTTTGGTTAAGGATATGAAAGACACAAAAACATTTAGAATAATCTTTTTTTAACCCCTCTCTCAAAGTTGCTATGCTGATGAAGGCATGGTAGGATTTTTTTTTTACAGTGCCTCAAAATGATGCTTATAAAATGCTGCCCAGAGTTGTTTTGATATAAGATGGGCAGCAAACACATGTAATAAATGAAGAAAATAAATAAAATAGTTATAAATTGATTAGATGCCATCTGACAACCATGACTGACACTTTTAAGAAAACTCTCAAAATTTATTTATTCATTCAAAAGTGACTATTTTGTTCAGAGATGCAATCGTAGCTGGCCTTTTAGCATTTTGGAATGGTTGTTTTACTTTTTGCCATTTTAACGTTGAGAGCTGGTGAATATTAATATTGGTCTGATTTATGTTTTGTTTCTTTGTGTGTGCATTAGTCATCCTGGACAAGTTTTACTGTAAAAACATTATTTTACAGTTTTAAAAGAAAGCAATATAATTTGGGATATCCTTTCCCCCCCTTCCATCCAATCACATCCAATTCTCAGAGAAGTCCCTGTGGTTTTCTTGGCAGAACTGGTTTGCCATTGCCTCCTTCCTAGGGATGAGAGAACGTGACTGGCATAAGGTGATCCAGGTGGCCTTGTATCTAAGGGAAGGGAGGGATTAGAGGTTACAGTCTCCCAGTTTCTAGACTGATGCCTTAACCATTACACCAAACTGGCTTTATACCCAAACATCATATCCTACTTTTGGATCCTGTGTGCAACATAGTATCTGCTTCTTTACATACAATTTTCTTCACAACCATAAAGCTCTTAAGCATATTTCTAATTCACAGGTGTCATTACATTTCACTCAGTGTATATTTCTTTAATAAAACAATATGCTTTTCTGAGCAGCAAACTCTGGGGATGAAACAATCAAATTAGTAATGTAAACAATTAAAAGTGCTTATTCTTTACAGGCATCAAAGACTTGTTTTTCTTTGGTATGGTCCTATGAAACTGTAAATACTAAAAGTTTCAAACAAAGATTTATTGAAGTGGGGAAAAGCATTCGCTTTGGTAGGCACTGCTTCCTGGGGATAGCCAAATCAATACTATTCTGAAACTCTGAGGCAATCTTTGATGCAGCTTTTCCTCATGTAACTGATATGTCGTTTGAAATGTACAAACCAAGTTCAACATAGCTACTATTTCTCTCTTGCAAACATTTTTACCCCAGTCCCTGGGATCCCCACCCCCACCCCCAAAAAGGAATATTTATCCATGTTTAATACTTATTTTAATATAAAATAAATTAAATGGGATTACTGATTTTGCAAATGCATTAATAACTGCGGTGTACTAAGTGGCAATTATTGCAACTCAAGTACTGTGGGGCCCTTGGCAACCTGTATTTGTATAATCCTAGACAGACAACATAAGCATTTATCAAGTATGTACTAGTGCATCATACATGGCATGATGGAGGAGGAATGTAAGCATAAGCATAAAACCCACAAAAAAATGTTAAGTGATCAACAAAACCCTCAATAGTAAAGAAGACAGAAGAGGATGAGTTGTCAAATCAGGCACTTCAAATATGCAACAAAATTTCATTTTAATGTATGCTAATTCCTGCACATTTGGCCTTTCTTAAAGAGCACTCAGAAGCAAGTGCCTGCAATAGACTGGAAAAACAAAGAGAGTTTCCAGTTTGATCACACTAAATACCTGGGATGTAGATGTAGTTTCAAGTACAGGCAAAGGTTTGTGAGTTGGCAGAGTCGGTGAGGAGGCAACAGCTGGGTGTTTCATAGGCATGCCGACTCTGGCTGCAAAAATAAAGAGAAAAGGGAAATTAATCTGTTAGGCAATAGATAAGTCAGAAAAAATAAGGTATGGAGCAACTTTTCTCTAGTCAGTTAGGCTAATTCCTGGTACCTTTACATTAGATTGGGGAAGTTGCCTTAAATATCCTTCAATGTATTGAGGTATAGCTATTAATTATTTTGCCAGACATAAGCACTGCATGTTTTTTGAGGATCCAGAAGTACACATCTTTTTTCTAAATTCTTACTTGCACTTAGTTCTCTCCTACAATGCTTTACTTTTTCTGTGCAATGAGAAAAATGAAGAAAATTCTGCCTCTCCCGTAAAAGATCTTGGGTAAAGGAGAAAGCCGGGGTGAAATAAGGAAATAGTCAGAGCAGACCTGAGTTGCATTATAGGTTCAAGACCAATATTCTACCCACAACCTTAGGACCAAAGTCCAAAGCAAAGGGGTGACAGAGTCTTGCGATATTCCATTATTATTTCAGACATATTTGGAAGGAAGACCACAGCCAAACCTAACATTAAACAAGGTCAAAGGGATAGCTAAGTTTTTTGAACATATTACTTATCCTTTTTTACTGCCATAAGTAAGAAGTGTCATTAACGGGAGTTTCAGTTGGTTATGGTGTTAGTACCTACACTCCACACAAACACCAAACTCAGAGCTTTTTAAAATTTCATCCTGCTTACTATCGAATGTTTACAGGACAGACACAGACTTCAGAGGATAATTAGGACTGCAGAAAAAAAACAATTACTACCATCCTCCCTTCCATCCAGGACCTGTATACTGCACGAGTCAAAAAGAGGGCTGTGAAAATATTTATAGACCCCCTCAAATCCCGGACATAAATTGTTTCAACTCCTTTCCTCAAAACGATGCTATAGAGCACTGCACACCAGAACAACTAGACACAAGAACAGATTTTTCCAAATGCCATTACTCTGCTAAACAAATAATTCCCTCAACACTGTCCAACTATTTACAAAGTCTGCATTACTATTACTATTAACCTTCTCATCACTCATCGCCCATCCCCTCCCACTTGTGACTGTATGACTGTAACTTTTGTCGCTTGTATCCTTACGATTTATACTGACTGCTTCCTAGTATGATTTGATTGTTTATTGTACCCTTTGACTATTATTAAGTGTTGTACCTTATGATTCTCTACTCTTGACAAATGTATCTTTTCTTTTATGTATACTGAGAGCATTTGCACCAAGACAAATTCCTTGTGTGTGTCCAATCACACTTGGCCAATAAAGAATTCTATTCTATTCTATTCTATTCTATTCTATTCTATTCTATTCTATTCTATTCTATTCTATTCTATTCTATTCTATTCTATTCTATTCTTCCATTCCATTCCATTCTATTATTCTATTCTATTCCATTTCTATTTCTATTCTATTCTATTTATCATTGGCAAATAACATTATGGCTCTAGCAAGGATTAGGAAACTAGTTCTGCCACATCAAAGGAAATGAAGGAACTCTTCCTCCTCAATATATAATTATATCTCATATACATGACCTGTTGAAGCTCTCACCTTGAGTAGGGTTGTTAAAATGGTTGTAATACTGGGACACGTATGTCATGATGCTGAGGCAGTCAGGAACTCTCATGGAGACCATATCATTGGGATCCAACAAGGCAGGGATCCCCAGTTCTTGTTCAGCCACTTCAAATGCCTGTCAAAGCAACCAGGAGAGAATAGTTAGTTGATGGAAGCTGACACAGAGGCAGACTCTAGTGCAGGGAACCCCAAACTTGACAATTTTAACACTTGTGGACTTCAATTCCCAGAATTCCTCAGCCAATTGATCCCTGCTCTAGTGGAACAATATGAGGTGAAAACAAAGGAAGAGAAAAATGTCAAGGCAGCCATTTAACATAAAAAAGATATGAGAATACTGATTATATTTAATTGAATTAATTTGAATTAATTTTCACTACACTTAAATTAAATCAAACTTAATTTTGTCCATCACATTAGGGATGTTATTCATAGGTAAAATAAGACTCACAAGCCTGTAAATCATCACTGATTTATCATCTTAAAAATAACTTCAGTATAAGAGAGGAGCTTCCACTTTGCCTGTTAGTAAGCAAGGAACAGGCCATGTTATTCCAGAATACTCAAAATGGCCTGTTATGTAGTTAAACCTTCCGTGTTAGGACCATAACTTTGTGCAATATTGAGAATGGTCTGTGTTTGAGAGTGGGATGGTCTACATCAAGGGTCTTCAAACTTGGCAAGTATAGGACTTGTGGACTTCAACTCCCAGAATTCCTGAGCTAACATGACTGGAGGAGGAATTCTGGGAGTTGAAGTCCGTAAGTCTTAAAGCTGCCAAGTTTGAAGATCCGTGGTCTACATAATCCTAGGTCTTATACCATTGTTTGAGTCCCTTCATATCAGAGAATTGTTCATGGATAGTATTTCTGTTTCCACATATGTTTGGCTATAGTCAGAGTGAAACAAACTGGCCCTTAATTAAAAAGACAATAATGATATAATAGTTGGTATATCAACTATTGATTCACCTATGATTAAGACAACTCAGCTTCAAATTCCTATTTAGCTACGAAGCAAATCATCAGCTCTCAGCCTGACATGACATATTTTGGCATAAATAAAATGGAGACAGTAAATGACAAACATTGCCTTGATGGAACACAAAAGCAATAAATGAATGAATGAAAAGGTAATAAACATAAAACAGACAAACATATAAAAAGTGATGGAAGACAGTATGTTTTTCCCATGTACTTTTCCAGCATTAAAATTCCTGCTCAATCGTCCTCCATATTGAGCACACAAAAAATTGCTTTTAGAAAATATTATACAACTGAATATGCTTTAATTAAAAAGAAGTTATGGTGATACCATCCTAATGGACAAATGAAATTACCAAGGCAAGTATTTCTTGTCATAAGCAATTACCAGGGACAATGAGTGAAGCAGAAATAAAAGAGATTAATGATGATGCAGATTTGCTTCTTATACTGTATAATCCATTACATTAGATGAAAGGTTGGACTCTTGACCAATTCCCAGCTGAACCAAAGTCTAACTGGATGGATCAATCGATGTTCCTTAATCTAAGAATGCCAAAGCTTAGTTGCTTTTATGCACAAGTCAAAATGGAAAGTATTTGTAATTTATAATTACAGATATTTTTAATCTTTTTCTAAAGCAATGCATACAATATATCAAGAATAACAGCACTAAACTGTAAACAAACTAGCAAGAAGTGCATTATTTTTAAAAGAACCTAAAAAGAGATGCATATAATCCATGCAAAAACAAACAGTATCTTAACTGGAGTCTTTAAAAATGTGCATCAATATCTATACATTCAAAAAGTGCTAATATTGTGTCCTTGCTCATTTCCCCTCAGACTAAAACCAACAAAGACTCAACTAGTCTATTGTTAGTCAGAACTTTACAATTACATCAGCACTGTTTTCCTAGTGTAGATTATTATTTACAGTCATTGGATAATTTACACTGGCCACAGAAGCAAAATCTAAGCACGTTCTTTCACTGTCACAACAAGCCCGGATACTGGATTGCACACTTACATCTGCCAAGTTCGCGGTACAAATATGAAATCTACTACAGTAATACTGTACATGGAATTAAACACCTTTAGAATGCAAATATGTTACTTTTCACAAGGAAAAAAATCTAACTACTGAAGAACTTTGCTAGCAGAACTGGATTAGAGATGAGATTTATCTTGGCCTATCTACTAATGTTTTGTCAGAAAACTTATCAGCATCCTAATCTCTCTTCCCTGATACCAACTTCTAGAAAAGTTGTGATAGTGAAAGTTAGAGATAGGCTTGCATAAGAAATTAAAGAAATTTAAATCAACAAGAATAAGCCAATTTAAGTATTGGTTTTCAACTTCCACCAAGCACAGCCAGCTAAGGGCACCAGGTTGGGAAAACATAAACACTTTTCAAGTTGAGCTTAGCTTCAAGTGGACTTCAGACACATATCTATCAGTGGTGGGATTCAATTTTTTTTTACTGCTGATTCTGTGGGCATGGCAGGGGAAGGATACTGTAAAATCTCCAGTCAGAGGTTGTATTTGCCGGTTCTCTGAACTACTCAACATTTCTGCTACCAGTTCTTCCAGAATTGGTCACAACCTGCTGAATACCACCTCTGATATCCATGTAGTTCTTTTGTTGGCAATATGGAACTGTGTTGCCATTGTTTTTTTCTCAGAGTTTTTTCAACTTCCCAGTCAAGCCCATAGCTCTGAAAATTCCCATTCAGATACTAACCAGACAATTTCTGGGCCAAGACAAAGTCAATCAGCTGCTGTCACTGCAAGAGATACCATATTGGAAAAGGCTGCACTTAATGAATATTGATAAAAATGTGAAAATACATAACTCAGAAAGTGAGACACTGAAATCCCACCCCACCCCCCCCACCCCGATTTTCAGAACTGGTATTTTATTCTATTTCTCTTGTCTTTATATCTTCAACAAATGTCTTTGCTGCAGCTTTCCCAAACTTGATGATTTCCAGATGCATTGGTATTTACAAGTTTAGAACTTGTTAATAGTCATGCTATCCAGAAATATGGAGCATTATAAATCAACACATCTGGATAACGCCCTGTCAGACAAAGCTGAGTTCATCCTAACAAAAATCAGTTTTGTTCACCAGCAGGCTTCTAGTCATCCATCCATAGCATGCATGACACTCATTTAATGCAACCAGCACATGCATTTCAAGTTGATCTATGTGTGCTGATTTTCATAGCAGACATATCAACTACAGTTGGAAAAAGGGACTAAAAAGCAAGCAGGATGAAGTATAATTGCAATGAAGACAGAAGCCAGAACTTACCAAACGATTGTTCTCATATACATTTTCTTTGGACAGGGAAGTAAAGTCCCTGCAAAATGAAAAGAAAAGAGATTGTCATAGAACAAGTACATTAGATTATACAATTCAGTGTTGCAGTATTTCCACTTTTACCACTAGTAACATTTTCAGAGAACAGAATCTTTGTAGTTCATTCTTTGATATTACAGTTGAACAAGAAAGCTTTAAATTGTGGAAGGAAACTGTAACTTTAAAACAATCCCAATAGAAGTGCCTTTAAAAAAAGAGATCTAGCATAAAAAGCATTCTGATAAGCAAAGGAACAGCTTTACAGCTCTTTCTTTGCAACTTGCCAAAATATGTCCCAATGGGTTCACCTGAAATCTAGGTTCAAAACCATTTTTCATGGAAACACTCCATTTTCTCAACACAGTTTCCTTGCACATGTTTCCACTATGTGAGAAATTTGCTGAAAGTGTGAATAGTTATTGAAAACTGTGCTGACAGTGAAGCTAAATTCAAGAGACAGTGAAACTAAATTTAGAATAGAAAAGAATTCTTTATTGGCCAAGTGTGATTGGACACACAAGGAATTTGTTTTGGTGCAAATGCTCTCAGTGTTCATAAAAGGAAAAGAAATACAGTACATTCATAAAAAATCATAGGTATAACACTTAATAGTAGTCAAGTGTTATAGCTATGATTCTTGACCAATGTATTTTTTATTTAATGTATTTATTTAAGAAAAGCACAATACAAGTCCGGGATCAGTACATTTTTGTTGTTGTTGCAGATGGCAGATATGTTTTTACAATACACACAGAATGCACTAACATGTCTCAGGTGGCTCGTTTAATAATTCCTAAACAAATTTGAAGAGGGGAAAGCTGATTAAATCCTATTTTGCTATACAATGAGAGCAACAGGACCTGAAAATCAAATAATAACTGCACATATAGTTGGAAGTGAGTTTTATGGTTATTTACCACTCATATCATATATTTGTTTATCTTTTTATTTATGGTTACTCAGTATGGAAATTTAGAACAATTTAAATTTGAGGCAAGATCTACTAATAAAGATTACACACAACACTGCAGAACCTGTACCATTCTTACTGTTGCATAGCAGAGCTTAATAACTCTCGGGGTAAAAATATTCATCTCCATAAGCTTCATTTATGAACCCAGAAATTAGCCTCAATATTGGACTTTGGTATAATTTGATACTATTCTGCCTTTAGAGTCAGCAGTACTTGCTGATGGACTTTATTATGTATTTTCAAGTCCATGTTAACTCCTAGTAATCAGATATACTTTCTCTAAGATGATCCGGCCTTTCAGGTCTTCTGACAAAGCATAGTTTGCCAGTGTAATTAAGTCCATCACCATCTATTACTGTAGTTGTCCCTCTTTTTCCTTTCAAATTTCCCTGCATCATGGACTTTGCAAGACAGCTGAATCTTTGCACCATAAGTTCAAAGGTATAATTTCAGCTGTCATTTGTCTCAAGTAAGAGCTCTAGCCTGGTTCTTTCATTTTAATCCAAAGTCATCTCTGAATTCTTTTACAGATTCTGATCTTCTTAGATACAGGTTGTCAAGGCATGTGTATATATATCCAAGGTCTTCACCTCTCCTATACCAAGTACTAGTCCACAGAATATTTTTGATATTTCATTTACAGTTGATATTAGTCAAACCCAAAAGGCAAAAACTGTCGACCACGTCAATGCATTATCAATCCTAAGGTTGGTTGTTGTACCTGTTGTCATTATTGGGCCTTCTTTATATTTAATCTTATTCATTTTTTCCTCATGCTCCTTGACTTTCATTATTAGATTTCCAAATAATTGGCATTTATAGCTATCAAAATAACATAATCACTATAGCACAGGTATTGCTTTTTCTTTCTCCAATTTTAAAACTATGCTCATCTTCTTCAAATGCAACCCTCTTCAATATATATTCCATCCTGAGGTTGAATAAAGGAGGAGAAAGTCCTACCTCACTCTTGTCAACTTGGGGCGAGTCTCTTTCATCATATTCCATCCAGACTGTAGCTTCCTACCTGTGTGTAACTTTTGCTTAAGGACAATGAGATGTCCTAGGTTTCCTATTTTTAAGGACATTCCATACTGTGATACGATAGACACAATCAAAAAATCAAACCAATAAAACTTGTTTTAAAAAAAAAAATCTACAAATAACAAAACACATTGTTTACTTTAGAAAATAGTCTTTTTTTGTATAATTTATACAGCTGCCCATCTCACAACAGTGACTCTAGACAGTATGCAAAGATTAAAACTAAAACAAGAAAATAAAATCTATGGCATCCAAGAAATAACAACCAACCTAAGAATACATCACTAGGAACCTTTGGCCTTCTCAATTATTCAGTATGCATCAGTAATCATGTCTGGGTTCCCTAACCTTTTCTAAAGTCATTTTGAATGTCTGGTATCTCTCCTTCTATGTAGGGCTTTAATTTGTGTTGGATGATCCTAAGATATTATGTGATATTTTGCATAATTTGTTAAATGTCCTTGCTTTGGCTTTGGTATATAGACATACCTCTTCTAATTTTTTTGGACATTGTTTCATTTCTCAAATTTGTGGCATAGCTTGGTTATTATCTTTCTGATTTTTTTTCTGCTGCAATCCATACTTCTATAGCCACTCCATCAATTCCTGTAGTCTTCCACTTGATAATTATTGGAGTCCTTATCCAAATTCATCTTTTAGTACCAAAAGCTCTTGTAAAGTATGGAAGATCTTCTAAGATATCTCAGATGCTAACATCTTTACTGTGCAGAAGTTCAATATATTCCTTCCATCCCTATTTGAACTTTTTGGAATAAGGTACTACCCAACCAATGACATACTAATTAATAATGGAACCAGCTTCTGTGTTTAGAGATATTTTGGAAATCCTTCCCTACTTTTCCATGTTTGCTTTAATCTTCAATATCAATGTAATATTACTTTTGTCTCTGTTAACAGCTTTCTGAAATCCTTCTGAAATCTCTTTCATGAGATTTTTTTTCTTAGCTTTGGCTTCTCTTCTCTTAGCAATTTCCATTATTTGTTCCAACATCTATTTTACTTTTTCATTTTTTTATTTTTATTTTTTTTCCTTTTTCTTGATGTTTGGCAATCTGCTTTCATATTCATCCTTAATAACTTTTTTGGTTTCACTATATAATTCCTCCAGCTCTCTATCAATAAAGTTCAGGACATCAAAATTATTCCTTGGGTGTGGGTGTGGGTGTATTCAATATCATTTTGGGAAACTGTTTGGCTCTGTTTTCCTAACATTAGCTTGACTTAGAATTTACTCATGAATAGTTCATGACTTGTTCCATGGTCAGCCCCTGGCCGCAACTTTGCAACTAAGTTTTTCCATCTCCTTATACCACCGATATAGTCAATTCCATTTCTGGGTATTCTATCTGGTGATGTCCATGCATACAGATGTTGTTTTGGGCATCCAAAACATATGCTAGCAATGAAAACAAATCTGGATTGGCAGGAACAAATTAATTGTTTTGCTTCATTTCAGCCTCCTAGGCTACATAGTTCAACTACATTTTTCTCTTTCCCACTTTGGCTTTCTTGACTCCAACAATAAGAAGCACCGAAAAAGCTTATTTGTTACTGGGAAGGAAAATGCAGGCAGCACAAACAGGGTGTGTAATCACACACTTCAAATGCACGTCCTCACCTCTCTGAGCAGTTTGCTTGAGGAAGAAGCCAAAGCTCATTAGTCCAGAGAAGGATGCAAAGTCAGTGTCAGAAGACAAACCAAAAAATAGAAATGCAGGTCATGGTGAAAAAGCAAAAGGGTGTTTTTCACAAGATGCAGTCAGGTACTTGTTCCCAACAAGGGACTGATTGTTAGCAGTGGTTCTAAAATAGAGCCTCTACCAGGTGCAAGAAATTACCAGTGGAAACACCCTTGTGTGTCAAAGAACTGCTCAGATATTCTCCATTCTGCCCTTCATCGAGCCTTATGTGCCTTAGGGCTAGGAGGAGTTCCTAGATCAGAAATTCATTCTCTGCTGCTTCCAGCTGCTCAGAATGCTCTGCAACCATATCAGTCCCAGGTGTGTCCTTGCTGCTTTCTAAGATACCTCCTTAGACTCCTTCCAGTTTGAGCTAGCCCTTACACGTTCGGTTAATTTCAGATTGACTAGAAAACATGTGAATTTCCTCCCCCCCCCCGCAACGGCGATTAAAGCATAAACTTGGATAACTACCATATTAAAGGATTGTCCACAGAGTCTATTTGATATTAAATTAGTCATTGTATTGTACCCAGGTACTGTCTTTTTATATCTTCTGGACTAGGAAAACAGTGGCATCCCTTTTTTTGTTTTTTATATACTGAGAGGTAAGCAGTATGATTTTCAGATTGAAAGTCTCAATTTTTAATCCATTTCAATTAAACCTGTACAAAAGGTAAGGTAAAGGTTTCCCCTGTAGAGTTGTCCAGTTGTGTCCAACTCTTAGGGGCAGTACTCATCTCCGTTTCTTAGCCAAGGGACCCAGCATTGTCCGAAGACCCCTTTCCTGATCATATAGCCAGCATGACTATATGCCGAGGTGTACAGAACGCTGTTACCTTTCCACCAAAGTGATACCTATTTGTCTAATCACATTTGCATGTTTTCTAACTGCTAGGTAGGCAGGGGCTGGGGCCAGTAAAGGGAACTCACCCCATTGTGTAGGGCTCGGATCTTGAACTTAGGCTGTCAGCTTTGCAGTTGACAAGCTCAGTGTCTTTAATTACTCAGCTATCACACCCTGCCCCCGATATGTCATAGATTCATTTAATCTTTCATTGTGTTGTGCTTTTTGCATGTTCCATAATCCCGTTATAATTCTGTCTTTACATCCTGAGAGTTTCTTTTCCTACAGAGCAACATTAGGAACAAGATGCCCTATTGACTGCATCACAGATACTATAGTACTGAGGAAAGGAAAAAAGAAGCCTTGCCCTTTAAGGAAAAAGGCAAAGTTCTTTCCTTTTGTGGATTCAAATTTCCCAGCTTGGAGGTTTTAATGCAAAATGATTTGGTCAGCTACGTTGAAAGTCAGAATCAGTTTATTAATAGGAAGGAAGATAAGAAGAAATCTCACAGCGTTCCTAGGATTAATCTAATAAGTGAGTAGGAAAACCTCTTATACACTTCAGGTTCTTTGATTTGTAAGTGAAGTCCTTGATTTATGTGTGTTGAATTCCTGTCTCTCTGAGATTGGGATCTCTTCCTGGGATCTTGGTAGGAGTAATTGTTTTATAGTCCAATCTGTTTTTCCCTGATCCTTTGTAACTATCAGGTTGCACCTGGTTGCAATATCCTGAGTTTCCTGTTATGCTGTTTGCTTTTCACAAGTTTTTTGTAGCTTGCTATCTATTTGACTTCTATGGGAAAGGATCCTAGCTAATGTGTGTCCCATGCAAAGGTGGGAGCTAATGGCGCTGTCCCTGCTTGTGTTTTCACCTCTCCTTTCTTTTAGGGGAATTTTCCTTCCCCTTCTAATGTTTTCTTAGAAGAGAGGGGAATTGTAACTTCCAACAGTACTGTACATCTAAAAATCCTCAGCTCTTCCTCAATAGCATATTGAATGCCTTCCAACTGGAGGGACCCCTCATCTGGTATCATATTATCCTTTGCTGCAACCCATTTGGCATAAGTCTTTTTGGACAGCCATTTTGAAGAGGTTAGAAGGGATCCAACCTATCAAGCCTCATTCCTAAACTGTTACAACTCATTTTTAAAATGTTTTGGGTTTTTTTAATTACCAACAGGAATTTAGGCTTCTCATTGGAAAACAGTATTCTGAGCTCAGTGCTTTAAAACATAATTAGACAGCTCATGACCTGGTAGGTCATTGTTTCAGAGATATTTCCTTGCCACATTCTTCAATGTCTTCAACAAAGGCAGAGCTTCTAATATACTAGAAAAGTTCCTAAGAATTCAGGAAGATATTCAGAGATGTATCTGCCTTGAAACAGCCCATGTTGAACTATATATAGCACAATCAAATATCAGCAGCTGACTACAGGAAATCCTTTACGACATTTTGTATTATGTCATAAAATGCCAACCAGTTCACCAAGGGCTCTGATAACATAAACCTTAGGTAAAAACAGGATTTCTTTTGATCTACCAATGGAGTGATTTTTGACATTTCTTTCTATCCTTTGATCCTCTAGCTTCCAAGTCAAGACATGCTGAAGCAGTTAAAATGATTCAACATTCCCTTTAGTTGTTCCTTGGAAACTTATTTCTTAACATGCCATGTCCTTGTAAGGCTCTATCTGTCAAGTTGGCAATGCAATTCACTACCGTTAACTAAGAAGTGCTTACTTAGACCATTTGCAAGAGCAGAAATTCATAGCTGAGATATTTCAGAGCAGTACCTTGTGCTTAATTGGCTCTGAGCTGAATTCATCTCTTTGGAACAACTTGCTTCAAAGACCTTGTGCTTATTAGACAGCTGCTTCATAGACCCTCAACACCATCATATTCATTTAAAAACTATTGAATGACTATCACCAAGTATCTTTATCAGTCAATCATCAATATCATACCTAATTTATATAATTTATGATCTAATAGAGAACTAATGTGGTCTAGTGGTTAAGGCACCAGGCTGGAAGCCATGGGACTTTCAGTTGTTCTCCTGCCATTAGGCATGAAAGCCAGCAGTCTACTTTGGGTCAGTAACTCTCTCTCAACCTAACTCACCTCACAGAACTGTTGTTGTACAGAAAATAGCAGGAGGAAGAAGGAAGAAGTATCTCTTTGTTCTCTGCCTTATTTATAAAAATAATAAAGGTGGGATAAAAACAAATAATCTAGCTTTCCTCAATCTGATGTTCTCCAGGTATTGTACTTCAATAATTCAAGAATTTTAACTGTATCTGGAAGGCCAAGATGAAAAAGGTTGCTAACACAGTACTTCCATATAGATCATAAATTTACTAAAGACATTTCTATTCTTAATTCTCATGGCCAATTATAATTATAAACCTTATCGAGATAACTGATGGCATAGAAATGAGATGAGGATGATGGTTATAATCGTCTTTTAGTTTTTCTGCTACTAATTTGTCATATTTTAAAAAGTTATCCAGTTGTAAGAGAACAGCGCTAAACAAGAGCCTGAATTTGGTGATTTCTACTGTGCTTTCCAATTATAATTCTGTAATTGTACCATAGCATTATAATGGGATAGGCAGATGGAAGAAGAAGTATTAACTGATATGTAGGATAGACAAATATCCCCCAAATAATTATTTGCAATATTTTTCCCCAGAGTTAAATTGGATCAGACTCAGTAAATGTATTTACATAATATACTTAACCGCCAGCTAAAGACCTGCCATTTGCACTATGCAAAATTGGTTAGTTTTAAACTTAATTCATTTATTTAGTTTGATTCTTTGCATAAACTCACCACATTAAGTTGGTTTACTGGTCTCGTGAGAATAAATAAGTTAATTTATTAACACCTATTGTTTGAAAGCAGCTCAGGCTTACCCAGAGCTAAAAATGAAGGCGTCTTCGGATGGAGACCTTCCTGCCCCCACCTTCCTGCCCATTATTCCACCCAAGCACTTATTCTGATTAGAAAAAACAATACATTAAAACAGAGGTCTTCTGAAGGGGTTTTAACTAATTGGAATGAACCGTAAGAATTGTTTATATATTATTCCAGTTTAAATGTTAAATGTTAGATATTGTTTATGGTTATATTTGTAATAATTATTATCCTATTGTTATTGTAGAACATTTATTTTCTATAAATTGACTCATACAATTGCAGCGGTTTAAAAATCTAGTAAATAAGCACATCTAACTCCCTCTCCATTATATAACACAGAAATAAATATAAGACACATACAGGATCATATTTTGCTAGTTTCAGTAGATATTGTCTAGATCAGTGTGTTTTTTTCAAACATGTCTGAAACAACATGGACAACAAAGTAGTTTGACTATGGCAACATAAGTTTGCAAGATAACATTACAAAAGAGAAGCATTACTATTTGCTGGCAAGAACACATTTGAAAACTATAATTCTGTTAAATATCAGGGATGGGACATATTAATTTTATACTGTTTTTAAGACAGTGAACATTTATCTATTCCTTTTCTGAAAACATCTGAATTTGCACTAATTAGAAATTCTGTAAAAAAACAAATCCAATCATGTACTGCCAACTATTTCATGACAGCTGTTAAAAAGGTAATGTTTGTGGATGTATTTACAATTGTGAAATGATTTACAAAAGTGTGTGGGGGTCATTCAGGAGGTGGTTAATAGACTGAGATAAGACCCCTCCTCCTTCAATGTGCACTTGGCTCTCTTCCTTATCTTTGTCATTTTTAATAAAACATTATATGACTATTTATTGTCTTAATGTTTAATGTTTCATACTGATGTTTTACTAGTTGTAAGCTGCCTAGAGGCACCTTCTGACAAAATGTGCAGAAACCTATATTTTAATAAATAAAGTTTACTGTAATAAATAAAAATATTACCAAACCTTTTATTGTTTGGCTTAGGTGAAATAGTTGAATATTAAAACTGAGTTTCTAATTCATGATTATTACCAGAACTCCAATATCTATCTCCAAACTGGAAAGCTCTTTTAGGATAAGAAAATTAAACTAATGGCCCATCCATATATCCATGCAACATCAAAAAAGACTAAAAAGCATCAAGCAAAGCAGGGTGGAAATTTTCATTTGAGAAAAGTTCTGAAAAGGAAAGTACAACCATAAAGTAAGATTTCATATTTTTTCATAGTCAAAAAGAAGACGTTCTAATACTCTTCTCATATATTATTTGGCTATGTCTGTTAGAATCATAGAGCTGACACTACAAAAAGGTATTTCACAGAGCTTCAAACAGTATTCCCTGATTATGGTCTGGTTCATAAAAGCTTTAGAAAGTCTCTTAGATGAGACGGGTGGTGTAGATATGTGATAAACAAATAGTCTTACACTTGTTTTTTCTTGTGTTGAAGGCTGGGCTATTTTGACACAGGCCAGGTTTTCAATCAGCTTGAACTAAAAGAGTGTGATGTTAAAAATATCACTCTATAGTAGGATGACATTTCCATTTCTTGAACAAACCATCTCAGAGATGAGGAACAAGAAGGAAGACTGAAACTGACTTTTAGCTAAATCTGAGAAGCATAAAACTCAGCTTCATAAAATTTTTGTCATGAAAGTGGGCACATCCATTTCATTACTGTAGAGAAGCAAGATTACAATTATTAAAATTTGAATTTTGGTTGGTTATCGTTTGATTTGGAGCAGAAAGGAAATCAAGGGATTCAAATTTATGGGGTTCATTTATTAAGGGGTTCATCAAATTTTCAGCCCCAAAAATCAGGAACCAGTTTTATACACTAGTTTTACACGATTCACAACTGAATATTCGCCCTATTTCAGGCAATGTCTGAATTACAGGGAGTAGATCCCATGTCAGACACACAAGGCTCTTTTTACACAATGAATTTTCAATTGCACTGCACTACTGATTACATAGTTGGAAGCAGTCCTTGTTTGGGATCAGTTGCTATGGAGTAAAAGAGTGCAAGTTGGTGCCTTTGCTATGAGGGTTATGAACAGCTGGGTGGGGGTCTCTCTAAGGCTCTAAGTACTCGTTTAAGACGACTTCATGCCCGTCTCTTGGAGGGGGCGCCTCTCTCCAGCGAGGGTTTCTAGCCAGTAGCCCATCTTTTCTCCCTCTTCAAAATTCCCAGGAGGAAAGCGCTGGGTTCCCCCACTCGGGAGCTGGAGAGAAGCTCCTCCTCGAGCGGCTGGTGGTCGAGCCGAGCTCGAGGTTGCTGGGCCTAGTCCCGCATGTCCAGTATGTGGAGAGTAAGGGGTGGGGAACGAGAGGCGGTCGCCCGGTACTCACAGCAAATCAGGCCGGTTCCTATGGAGGATGGCGCAAAAGGCCAGGCCATCCCGGAAGGAGCTGCTGAGGTCTCGGATCTCCACACCCGGGTAACCCTCGCATTGGCGGCGGCACCAGGCCTGCAAGGCGCTGCGCGGGCCCGACATCGGAAAGGAAGAAAAGAGGGAGCCCGGCTCAGGGAGCCTCTGCCTGGGAAAGCGGCATGGATGGAGAGGAGAGAGCAGCCCGGACTGGGCGCGCCTCCCGGGCGAGCCAACGGAAGGCGGCGCGGCCGAGCCTTCGAGCTAGTGCGGCTCCCGGCCCGGTGCCTGGGCGGGGAGGCTGAGCTGCGCCGTTCCCCGCTCGGGTTCTCTGGCGGTTCCCCGCTCCCCTCCTACCCCCGGGGGGCGCCTCCTTCCTCTCCCGCCCAGCAGCACCGTCGGACTCTGCTCAGACCTGTCCCTTCTCCGCCCATGATCATCTCCGCGCAGCGCGTTGCTCTTAGTCATCGGTCACACCGGGGACGGCAGGAGTTGGCTGGGTGCGAATGGAGGCCCGGGAAGAGTCACCCTGCGGCCGCCTCGCGATTCTGCGGAGATTGTTAGTTAGGGGCTGCCCTTTACAGCCACTCAATAGAGTCCCCCTGTTCAGAAAGCTTAAGGAAACTATACCACGACCACCTGGACATCCTACTCTGACCTTTGTGGAAACACGGCGCTGGGCCGAAGGACATTTGGCCTGATCCATATTTAGGGCTTGAATGGGAATGGGGATCCCGAGTATTCAAGAAAGGAAGGTTCACAATTAGATCTGGCAACATCAGATCAAACTCTCTCCAGGTTATCTCTCCATTGTGCCTCTGTTGAATGGGAAGCACGAACCTAAAATTATGAAATTCCAAATTTATACATTGGCTCCCTCCCTTCATCAAGATGCCTTTCGCTAAATCCTCACACCATCAAATGTCCATACACACAATTAGATTAGAGATAGGTATAAATCCTTTTTTCCCTTGCAGATACAAGACAAAACTATTCAGGGTGTCTGAGTAAAGATCTAATAATTTTGAAATATTGTTTGAATTTGAGGTTTTGCTTGAGCCCAAAATTTCTGTTGTTAAGCAAGACACTTGTTAGGTAAAATTTGCCCCATTTTATGAGGTTTCTTCCACAGTTGTTAAGTGAATCACTGCAGGTGTTATGGTAGTAACACAGTTGTTAAGTGAATCTGGCTTCCCCATTGATTTTGCTTCTCAGAATCTCACAACACTGCAACCAGGGGTGGGATACTGGTTCGGTATTTACCAGCGTCCCTGCCCTCTTTTCTTGTTTTTTTAACTGCAGCTGTGGCTCCTTTGTAGCTGAAGTTGAAAAATCAGGAAATAAAGATCAAGTAAGAGCTCAGGTGGGCAAAAACATCAGCAGACATAGAACAGGTTCTATGTCTGCTGCTCTTCAGAGCTACCGGTTCTACAGAGGTGGACAGAACCCCTGAAGAAACCTACCCCTGACTGCAACCATCATAAATACATGCCATTGCCAAGTATCCTAATTTTGATCACTTGACCATGGAGATGCTGCAATGGTAGTAAGTGTGAAAAACGGTCATAAATCAATTTTTTTCAATGCCATTGTAACTTCAAACAGTCTTTAAATGAATGATTGTAAGTCGAGGACTACCTCTACTGTCAGTAATTATGCTATTCATAGGGAAATATAGGAATTATTGGAAATGTTATCCAAAATTAATAGACAGTATGAATGGGAGTGTGTGTTTCCATGCAGTTCTAAAGAGGTTGAATTATCTGTACTGAAATTAGAAATTCAATGTCTGTCTAGGAAACAGCAGAGCACACTTAATTCTATTCACAATGCAGCGAGTTGTGTTTCCACACCAGCAGTGCCACCAAATAGCTGTGGTAATTTATTTCTGGTATTAATAGTGCTACACACATTTTTATTTGTTTGTTTTAAGAAGTAATGCTTCTTTCCTACTGAAAAGAACATTTATTTCCATACAGCTCCCCTCAGTAGCACAAGCAAAAAGAACTTAGAGTGAATTTATCTTGTTTTTCTTGTTTTGTATCTCTTCAGAATCGGTTGAGGATGTATGGAAAACACCAGGTTTGGGAGGAATTTTACTGCTTGCGCTATACTTCTCCCTTATTTGGAGTGAAACTGAGGAGAGTTTATTGCTGCAGAAAAAGCCAATCAGGAAAATTTGGGAGTTTTCATGCTAGTTCTTAGCATTTCAAGTCCGAAGATGTCAAGGCTAATAATGCTATAAATATGGTACAAATAGGCAGGCACATCCATTCTTTCACCGTTTTCATTTTCTAAATCATATTTCAAATACAGAATTCCCAAGCAGAAATGCCCGGCTTTTGAGGATTTGGGAATGAATACAGCAGTAAGGAAATTTATGCTACTATTTATAAATTCAAATAGCAGAATTGTTTCCAAAGCTTTCTTTAACCTAGATCTAGGATACATAATATGTGCATTCCCTAATGTTTTGGATGCAAACCTATCATAATACAAGCATATGATGATTACTTGTGTGCATACTAAGGCATTTAACTATAATTAAAATATAGCTTTTCTCTGCCCTCACCCACCTTTTATTTAACTATCCATCTCTCTCAGAGGGGGTTCATTTTGGAATGCACAGCTTCGTAAACCCCTTTAATATAAAATAATACACAGCTGCCCCCCAAAATTGCATACCCTTCCAACAGATATCCCTACTATTTATTCTATAGATTGCTCTGCAGGAAGTCTCCCAAGAGAAACTGGCATATTAAATATTATATTTAAACATACATACCAGAGCACATATGGAGTTCAACAATCGCATATTCCTTAGACAAAGAAATTAAAGAAATTAAATTCCATTGAAGAGAATATCAATAAAGTATAATTCAGTAATCACTAATGTAGTGTTCATTCAGGCAGATCCATCAAGTTACTCCATTTGAGAGCTGCATTAGGCAAAGCACAAAAAACATTCTGCAGAGCTCAGAAGAAAGCTGGTAGGCAAAAAAAAAATGAGATAAGAAAAGAATACATAACTAAACTTTGTTCACATCAATGCCATTCTCTAACTCCCTGCTCTTTTTCTTTCCAAACCATCTTTGCTTTTATCATATCCCTTCAGATTTGTATGAAACTTCTTGTTCTTGAAATATCTCACTGATTTTTTTCAGGATTTCCCCAATATCATAAAACAGTAATTTTCTCATTATTCCCATTCCTGTGTGTGTGTGTGTGTGTGTGTGTGTGTGTGTGTGTGCGTGTGTGTTGAAGTATGCAAACATACTTAATGCGCGCCTTCTCTCCCATTTACCCCATACAACAACCCTGTAAGTGAGCTTGAGTTAAGAGACAGTCTCTGCTCAAAGTCACCCAGGTGGATTTCATGCTCCAGGTAGGACTAGAACTCACACTCTGCTTGTTCCTAGTTTTCTGGATTCAGTATCTGAATATGACTAAACCTCCTCAACAGGTTTCCTTTGTATTGTTCATATACGTTTACATCCAGTCTACGTTAATTTGGTATTCATCCATTCTTGACTTCCTGTGTCCTGATTTTCTCAGCTATTTAAGAGTAGCTATGTATTTAAGAGTAGCTATGTACACTCAGGAGGGGCTAACAGGACAGTGAAACCTGCAGGCTTTGTAGGGAAGATTGAGCTCAATGTAGGCTCTGCCCATGCTCTTTTCTTTGCCTTAAAAAGTTCTGAATCAGTTTTGGAATGTTATTGATTGCCTTTGTTTTATATTCAGCAGGAAAAAAAAGAGACTGAAAAACACCTTATATATAAAAGAGGGGTGGGGAATCAAAGGTAGAACACAGGGATGACAAGCCAACCTCTAGAGATAATCTGGGGGGCAGGAAGAAGGAAAAGCTTGCATTTTAAAATTGTGTGAGCAGGTAGGAAAGTTCTTAAGCATTGCCTGGTTGTATATCCCATGTTTCCCTCAATAATTACTCTAATATAAAATCTTTCCTCTGTATAAGCTTTAAAATGGTACAGTATTGGGATAGCAAGGATGAGAATATCTCAGGATCTGCTTGAAAAGGAAGTGGGGTGAGGGTGCTGGGACTTCACTTTTAATGGAAATACAGTGACAAAAGTCTTATAATGAAGTCCTTTGCCACCATACATCCATTCAAAGTGAAGATACAAAAAGTTACTAAAAAGTTAGCAAATAACTACATTATGATTGTGGTAGATCGGATTACACTAATTTTTCTATAAAAGTATAGTAGCAGTTATGTGTGGTTTGGGATATCAAAGAGTACTTGAAACTTTATCAAACTGCATAGACCAGTCGGACAAGGAAGACTGGAATGAGGAGTTGCACAAAGTAGGTGTGGATAGGTGTGTCTTTTGTTACAGCGGTTCTAGCCAAGCAGAGCATCTACTTCACCTTTACGTATGCACACAAAAATGTTTGAGTCTGAACTCTCAATTGCCTTGCAGAGCTATAATTAACCAGCATTTATGAAAACCAGTGTTTTTCATGCTAGCTGGGGAATTCTGGGAGTTGAAGTCCTCTTAAAGTTGCTAAGGTTGAGAAACACTGATTCAAACAATTACAAACATCACATGAGTTTGTAAAGTCATCAGATAGAAAAGCCATCAGATAGAGTAGCACCTAAAGTACAAATAATAGAAATAAAATTCTGAATAATTGGCTTTTGGAAGAATAGAATACAATAAAAGAGTTGTAAAGGACCTTGGAGGTCTTCTAGTCCAACCCTCTGCTTAGGCAGGAAACCCTACATCACTTCAGACAAATGGTTAGCTAATCTCTTAAAAACTTCCAGAGTTGGAGCATTTACAACTTCTGGAGGCAAGTTGTTCCACTGATTAATTGTTATAACTGTCAATAAATTTCTCCTTAGTTCTAAGTTGCTTCTCTCCTTGATTAGTTTCCACCCATTGCTTCTTGTTCTACCTACAGGTGCTTTGGAGAATAGTGTGACTTCTTCTTTGTGGCAGCCTCTGAGATATCAGAACACTGGTATCATGTCACCCCTAATCCTTCTTTTTATAAGACTAGACATATTCAGTTCCAGCAACCATTCTTTATATGTTTCAGCCTCCAGACCCCTAATCACCTTTGTTGTTCTTCTCTGTACTCTTTCTAGAGTCTCACATCTTTTACACTGTGGCGACCAAAATTGGATGCAGTATTCCAAGTGTGGCTTTATCAAGGCATTATAAAGTGGTATTAACACTTCACATGATCTTGATTCTATCCCTCTGTTTATGCAGCCTACAACTGTGTTGGCTTTTTTGGCAGCTGCAGCACACTGCTGGCTCATATTTAAGTGATTGTCCATTAGGAGTCCAAGATTCCTCTCACAGTCAGTTGAGCAAGGTACCACGTATACTGTACCTGTGCATTTTGTTCGTCTTGCCTAAATGTAGAACCTTACTTTTTTCACCACTGAATTTCATTTTGTTAGATAGCACTGAATGTTCAAGTCTATCAAGATCCTTCTGTCTCTTTTTTTTAAACAAATTTTATTCAGTTTTTCACATTAAAAACAAAAATCTCTTTTTAGTGGACAACATATTTCCGGGTCATCACCTTTACATACAAATATGACAGCAATTATACATTCATATATGCATACTTAATTCTATTATTACCTTTTCCATTCCAGATTTTCAGTAAGGAGAGAAACAAACACATTAATTCTAGCCTCTTTCATTAATCTCAATCGAAACATCTTTTTGTTTCATTTCAATTATTTCAAATATAATCCCTTAATATTTATTTTAAAAATAAAGATAAACAATATGTGTTTGCCTAATAATAATAATAATAATGGTTACCAATGTCTCTCCTTGCTTTTAATAGTCTATAATGATTTATTAATTTAGTTGGTTCTTTAGTCTGTCCTATTTCCTTTCCATTACACATTCTTTGTATAAATTCTAGATTAATACAAATTTTAACACTAAAGAAAAAAAACAAGTATAGGTTTCCCCCCTTTTACTGTTTTGAGTGTGACACATCAATGATTAAAATATACCATTATTCCCTCATCTTGATTCCCAATAAACCATTATTTTTAAGAAGTTACAATAATAATCATTACACCTTTTCATTTGGATTCCGCAGCATATTTTTCCCCCTTAATTTTTAATAAGAGTTATCACTATCTATATTACCCTATTTTCTAAATATTTTTAATTGCAGAAATATTCTTATTACCCCTTGTCACCCTGCAGAATCCCCTTTTTAATTCATCAACCATTATCTCTGAAAAAACAATTTCTTTTCAACATTTTACTATTTCTGTATTTTTTATTTCATGCACCTGTTTCTTACTGCTTCTCCTCCCCCTCTTTTCCCCATGTCTTTTCTCATTCCAGTTTATATCCTTCTCTTTCTTGATATCTTCTTTTTCTGCTGGATCTTTCTGTCTTTCCCAACTTCACAGTTATTCCCTTTTTTGATTGCCTTCTTAAATCTCAACTTTTTAGCCTTCCTTCTTTCCCCACTTCTTTGTAATGTTCTTTGTGTTAATTGTCTATTTAAGATGTCTTCTCTTTGACTTGACTCCTCCTCCTCTGAAGCTCTTTCTTCTTGTTCTTCAATCGTCATTTCCATTTTTTCTAACACAAAGCAAAGTGATTCGCCTCTTTCCTGTAGTAATTCTCTCACATTTTTAAGTTCCATTTTTAATTCCGGAAGAGATATCATCATTACACACTCTTGTATTTTATGATCGTTAAAGTCCACAAAAAAACCACTTTCTTTCCTTCTTTCTTCTTTCAATTTTCTAAAGTTCTCAATTATTCCACCCCAGGGTCTATACCAAAAACTTCAATCAGTCCCACAGTCAGTCTTTCCTTGCTTTTTTCTTTATTCTGGCTCTGCTTTCACTTTCTAAGATTCTTACTTTGTTTCAGTATTTCTTTAGTGTTATATCCACACAAGTTCATTCAGAAACAGGATGCTTTCCCTTTTGTTTGAGCTCAAGTTTTTGTCAAAAGGTGGCACTCTCCATTATACAAAGTCTTAACCTTTTTCCCCTATTTTTTTGTTTAGGGTTTTTCGAACCTCAATATTCCAGCACAGTCCAGTCTCCAATTTGTAAACTTTATTATTAGTTTTTGACAGTCTAAAGTCCAGCTTTATTTTATGCCTATTGCCAAAATATTTTAGTCCAATTTAGTTAAATCTTTAGTTCCAGCTTCTTCCTTTCCCAGTTCGAAGCCCCGCTTAGCTGTCAAAAATATTTTCTTATTTTTTTTTTCCTGTCCCTTTGTAATTTCACCACTCACTTTTCTTTTCTTAAAAATTCCATGTTACCTTAATCCTGGGGTACTTTTGTTTAGTTGTATTGCCCAATTGTCCTGGTTCAGATGTTATCCACCTCTTTCTTCCCTCCTGCACAAAGCTTAATCCAGCTGAGTCCTCCTCTTTGGGTTGGCCATTTTAAACCACCGCTGCAGTTGTCTTCGGGGGGAAAAAGACCAAGGCCAGGAGGGGAGATGCGGCTCCGCTCAACCTGGCTTGTGACTTCCCCTTACTCTGCCGCCCCTCCAAGGCAGCTTCAGCCCCTAATCGTAATGATTGTGGCTCTCCAACGAAAGAGCACGGACCATATCTGCAGAGAGTCACAATCTATGGTCTGTCAGTGAGGAGGCTCCGCCTTCTTCCAAGATCCTTCTGTCTCTTAAGCCTATCTTCCGGAGAGTTGGCTATTCCTGCTAGCTTGGTGTCGTCTGCAAATTTGATGACTTCCCCATCTATCCCCTCATCCAAATCATTGATGAATATATTAAAGATGCCAAAGAATATTGCACACTGCTTTGGGGTGTTGCTGCAGATGTTGAGCTATAGCCACAGCAGGAATTGTTGCATAAAATCAGGGCTGAAAGAAACTTTGGAGGTCTAGGCCCAATTCTGGCTAGGCTTGTAATTATCATATATTTTCAGTTTGTGGCTTCCTCAACTCATGAATTTGTTCCCAAATTCCAAATAGTCCACAGAAGAACCATTCTTTGATTTCTTCATGTTGATATTTCGTAAGAACTGAAAAGGTCCTGAGTGGGACCTTGGAGGGGATTAAGCTGCATTGCTTGAACTCATCCTCCTGTTAATACCCTCTAGCTATGAATATTATAAAGCCAGGAAGCTGTTCTTTGGCAGAATATCCACTTGAAACATCATTGTGCCAAAATAATTCTGTTTCTTTCACCTTTGTAATAACTAACCAATGCTTTAATTCATTAGTGAGAAAACAGCTTCCTCCTGATTCACCTCTGTTCATTGGCTTTTCCAGTTCTAATGGCTGCTTCTGCTGCTTAAAAGGTCTAAAGGCCACCTGAGCATGTATTAGGAGTGGTCACACCTCCGTTCTCCCAGGTCTATTATTTTTCCCTGTTAAGAGTAGTTGGGATAAAATCTCTTACAATTAGGCTGTGTCTGAATCACCACTCAATTTTAAATCTTACTGTATGTTAATTCATATAACTTTTAATTTGGGCATTAATATATTTGTGACAATTTCAGCTTTGTTCAGCTATGAAATTATTTTTTAAAATGTTGTAGTAGGATGTGAACTCTTCTAATGTTGAGCATGGAAAATAGCATACAAAGAAACTAAATGCTGAGATGTTTTCCAGCTGCAGCTGTACTAGGGATGGGCAGGAAACGAACATGATAAATGCCTGGAAGGAAAAAGAAGTTCATCTATTTCAGTTATCATGAAAGTGCACTTTTTTACTGAGGTATTTTTAAAAAGCCTAAGAGGAAAATACTAACAATGGAGAAAAAGCAGCAGCACTGCATCTTCAAAGCTATTTGAAGATGCTGGAAATTACACAAAGTAAAAGTTGTTTATCTCTTTAAATCTGTCATAACTTCAAGATTTGTTGTTTTTCTGACACACAACATATGCTGCATAATTTTGAGATGAGATGTGCAGAGCATGATAGTACAGAGCACACCATTTCTTTTGGCTTGCATTAATCATGGAAGAACAAAACGGATGATAAACATTTATAGAAAAGGCTTCAAAGATATGTGCATTCGTCTGCTCTCCCCACCTTCCCCTAATTTTTATGCTGTGCTCTGTAATTTAACAAAATTATCACAGTGCACTATATATTTCATAATTGAGATACAACATGAGTCTGAAATTTAGAGATGGAAAATTGGTATACAAGTCAGATGACAACTCATTGTCATTGTCCAGGCTAAAACATTCCAAGTCTGCCTCCATAAAAAATATATTTGACAACTAATTAACTCCAGACTATGACAGATAGAAACATTTCCATTTTAAAAAGCAAACCTCAAAATAATCCTTTGTGATGGCTAATATAATGTGCAAACCTGTTGAAGTGAGCTAAACCAGACTTCAGAATAAGTGAGGCAGAGTTTTGTACAGCCTTTTCACATGCCCTTCTCCACCTGCTTTTCAATCCTTGTTTGGGCTTTTTCAATTTGCTGAATGCCAACTATTTTCAAAGCAAGATTAAAAAGAGTCATACTGGATTAAACCAACAGCCTGTCTCGTCCAGTACACAGGATTAGATTGTGGCCAACCAAATGAATTCAGGAAGTTTGTCAATGCAGACAGGAAGTGATTTCCCACATCAGTTGCTGTTTTTTAGCATATGGTATTTAACATATACTATTACAGTAGTACTAAATAGACAAAAAGCCTAATAAGCAGTGATAACTAACTCTACATGCATATTTGTAATGTCATCAAAGTTGGTGTTTCTTATTGCACCTTATCGTAGCAAATATCATTTTAACTATCCATTGTGTAAAATACTTTTAAACTGGTTCTGAATCTCATTACTTAAGAGCCATGGTGGCAAAGCAGTTAGAATGCAGTACTGCAGGCTACTTCTGCTGACTGCCAATTGCCAGCAGTTTGGCAGTTCAATTCTCAAAGGCTCAAGGTTGACTCAGCCTTCCATCCTTCCGAGGTCGGTCAAATGAGGACCCAGATTGTTGGGGGCAATATGCTGACTCTGTAAAACCGCTTAGAGAGGGTTGTAAAGCACTGTGAAGCAGTATATAAGTTTAAGTGCTATTGCTACTTGAAGCTAGCAAAGAAGGTAGAGGGAGCTTTTCAAAGGCATTTTATTCTGCAGAATAATATTGGGAGATTCCAAAAGTTGCGTGATGCCAAGAGCATTCCAAAGCAAATTAAGGTAAACAATTTCTGTAATAGGTTAGAAATGGCAAGCAAAATGCCAGATTTTTAAAATAACAGAGGTGACAAAACACAGGCACATCCATCTATTGACTGACTTTGAATCTAGCTATGCACAGGTCAGGATTTTGCATAATGTCAATTTATAGAAGATCTTATTGGCTTTGGTTTAACATGTAATATAAATACATTACATTTGTCAGCCATTCCATATGAACCCAGTCATTATAGATTTTTCAACAAATTAAAGTTAAAATAATAGCGGATTAATGAGGAATTTCTCAAAAGATGGCGACCATAATGGCTGCTAATCAGAAAACATCAGAACGCAAACTGATACGGTTACTTCATAATAAGCCACCTACTGTATGGTGTTGCCTTTTTTCTGAGTAGGTCAGCTCACTTCCATATCAGGCTGAAATTGTCTATTGCTTTATGAGTGCTGCTGAACACTATGCAAGACTTAGAAGAATTGTTGAAAATACAAATTAGGCTTGAATTTATTGCTTTGCTTTTCATTTATTTATTTATTTTTAATGAAATCAGATCAGAGAACTTGGTATACAGAGAGTGGCATTGACAGGTAAACTGATGCCTATATCCTCATACTGAGACTTTTAAATATGCCATGTCTATAAGGGAATATGCCATTGATCAAATTTACAGGATCTTATGTCAAACAACATTGTGCATAAAAATATATCACTATAGTATTCTGTATGCTTGGCGTCTTGTTCGAACAAAATCATTTTTCATTAGGCACTTCTATGACATGACTCCAAGACCAGAATACTGATCACCATAGTAAATTAATACTAGATGTAAGTGGGTCAAGGAGCCAACTTAAATTGTGATAGGTCATACAGATAGATTGTTTTGCTCGGTCAGCATCAACTTTAACTGGATCTGGTCAGTGTAAAGCAATATCTTCCTGTCAAGAAATGTGAAACAAATCACTTGTAGCACCAATTTTATTCCATGATTTCATTAATTAAGAGTTCTGAAGGGGTTTTTATGGTTGAGCTACATCAGCCCAGAATTTATTATGGCAGTTGAGCCCGGAGCTGAGATTTAAAAACAATGTGGCTATACAGAAACTTCACTAGCATTTCAACAATCGGGCTCTCTGTTAATGCGGCTGCATACTTTGAATTCCTTTAGATTCAGTTGGTGCCAGGCACAGCCTGAAACAGCCTGTCCTTCCTTTTGCTACAAAGAGCAACTGGCCAGAAGGTCTTTTCAGAAGGTCAGCTGTGATGAAGTGAACCCACCCACACCTTTTGCCACTTAACAGAAGTGTGATGCAGGCATCAATATACAGCATGTGATATTTGCGTTCCCGGAAATTGTGGAGGGAATGGTAACAGGTGAAAGTGCAAAGACCGCTTGATGTAATATTTGATCACACTTGCTAAAAGATAATCCTAGGCTAGATTTGAGAATGCCACTGGAACCATCTCTGTAACAAGAAAGTGCCTGAGGAGATTCTTCTGGTTGTTTGAAGTGAACCTATTGATCTATAAAATGCTAAAATAGCTGGGGAGGGGGTAATAGCTGGGAAAAATGAAGAATAGCATGACACTAGGATAAATTCTGTGCAGAAAATGAACTACAGAAATTGAGAGGATTTGACAAATTATTGGCAGATATTTATCAAAATAACTTTTAACTTTTTTAACTTTTATTTTTATTTTTCCTCTTCCATAAAGGACAAAGTAATTGTTAACACTAATGGGTGGGAAGAATGCTGTTATCCTCATGAATTTTCAACACCATCTAGTTGGTCACCATGGGGACAGAAATATGGATTTAGTAATCCTATTGTCTGATGCAAATAGTGATTCATATCTCTGAAGTGGTACATGGCCAATAGCTTTTAATAAAAGTGGGCTCATAACATTATATCAAGTCATTTATTCTACAGGCAATTTGGGATTATAACAATATTATTTAAAAAACAGACTGAAAAATAGAGGCTAGCCAAAAATCACCCATAAAGGTTTGTGGCTGAGTAGGGACTTGAATTAAGTTCAAGGTTCTATCCCTTATGCCATACCCAATGCTACAGTATATATTTGTAAAAGTACTATCAGTGACAAAAATGCTGGAAATGATTGAAAAATGTATTTTGAACCAGGAGATTTCCATGGAGATTTGTTTAGCTCACTATGCCTCTACCAGAAGTCAACAGCAGGCGTCATATTCCATTGAAATATGTGCATCTTAATATAGTTTTATAGTTCTAGAATATAGTTATGATTAAAACAATGCATTCCAATGCTATTTATGACAAAACAAGCTCTACTGAAATCTTAAGACTTGATATGTGTCTTATGTGTGGCTATAACAGACTTCAAAGCGTAACTTTTTTTCATTTTCTATCATAAATAGAATGAATAGAATGCAACAGAACAGAATATAATAGTTTTGTTTGCCAAGTGTGATTAGACACACAAGGAATTTATCTCCAGTGCTGGAAGTTAGGAAATACTCAACTCCTATAATTGTCACATTGTCTGCTGCTAAAATCTGTTAATACTATGTTTTTCTGTTGATAGAATCTCTAGCAAGAATGACTCTACCTTTCCAACTCATTGTTACAGAAAGGAGGGAGTATTCTTATAGGCACCACATGGATGCTACCAGAAGCCTATAATGTACATTTTAGATCCTGTATGAACAACTGACATTTTTTTTTATAACTACTCATTATAACAGTTGCAAAAATTCTGAAAAATGTAAAATTTTCAAATTTGTGTGTTGTTAATAGGTCTCCAGCTGACTAATTAGCACCTGCAACAAGGACTTTTACGAAATGCTTTAGCTTTTCCTCTTCTCCAATTAGCTTTAGCAAAAGTGAACATGAAAAATTTATTGTTTTTCTATTATTGTTTTTCATGTTTTCTAGTAAAAATATAGAAACTAAAATATATAAACAGAACTATTGAGGATGAGAACAAAGCACTATGAAGAGACAGTAAAACACACAGACTCTCAAATTGTAAAGTGTGCTTGTTTTGTTACTTTGTATTGAACTTGTAATAGGAAAGGAGCTTCCAGATTTTCAGTTTTACTTGAACTCAGCACTTCCTCATATGCCTTTTCTAAGAAACAAACATTTCCCAAGAGGTGTTAACTAGCTCACACTGAGTGTACAATTGAAAAAAATGGCAGCCCTAATTTCATGCGCTTACCCTCACTAAGAAAGTTGGAAGGAGTCTGGCATGAACAAATTGCTGGTATTTTTTAGCAATGTTGTTTTATTACTGTCAGAAGCGTTCCGTAACATGAACTGTACTTTGTTACACACTGAAATCCCCTAACATTTGATCCAATCTGTAAGTAAAGATATATATTCTTTGGGCAGCCCAACCCTAACATGTTTTCTAAAATTACCAAGTTCAAGAGAATGATTTCCAATTTACATGGGACTGTAGTCATAATTTCTTTTGTTTCGTATAAAAAGACTGCAGGTTTATTTGCAGTATTTTTCAATATCATTTTTAAAAGGGAGAGAAATTTAATCATAAATGATAAGAAAGGTGCTATATGATGTCAACTTCACTATCTACTGGGTGTAGACTGCACAATTAAAACACAACAGGATACATGAATATTGCCAAAAGTCATCCCTGGGCATATCCACGAGGTCACCAAGAGCTGAGCCTGATTCAGAGACTTCACTTTTCCTGTCCTAGTGCCTTAAATTAAAAGAAAAAAAATCATAAAAGATCTGGAAGATACTCTGAGGCATTCAACCTTAGAGGGATTAAATCTACAGTCTCACGGAAATCATTTGGACATGTAACACGATCTCTTTTCCTTTCTTTTAACAATGCAGGGCATTGTGGTTTTACATTCTAAAGCTATAGGAGAAAGGGCCGCTTCACATTTTTGCGAAATCAGCATTAATACAGGTCACGTTTCAAAATAGAGGTGAAGACCTGTGATTGAGTCCTGGCAAACACATTGCCAGCTATTCAAAAACACTTCCTATAGAATGAAAGTAGGCAGGTCCTAAAACTAAGATATCAAAAGAAGCCAAAGATTAGCTATTTCTCCCTCAAATGGACAAATGAACAAACTCCAGAGACACGAAGAAATTACATTTATTTAATTAGACCTTTTAGGGTTTTTTTTGCATGAGCACAGTCATCTGCTATCCAAGTAAAAAACTGCAGAGATTACAGAAAATTCCACAATTCTTAGCTCATTTTTCTTCCAGGCTTGCCTTCTTCAAATCGGGCAAATAGCTGATGCAACAAAAGAGTTTCAAGGTCTCTGGCCCATCTTCTTCAGGGTACGATTCAACTGAAAGAGACAGACATCTAATTACAAGTTAATTGGGGGAAGGGGGAGATAAGTCCTCACATAGTTAAGCACTTCAGTATCATTGCCCCAATTATATACTCTCCAAACAAGTGTCTGAATCCTACCAAGAATGCTGAATGCAGCTGAATGAGTAAATCAAATCTAGCCCATATGCAGACTATACTAAAGTGGACAGATTTGAGGTCCAACCATATATTTGAGGTCCACCAACATATTTGTAAAAAGCGATGGGCACCTGCAAGTTACATGAACTACAAATAAATTTTAGCAGCATTTTATCCAAATACACACTGGCAAAATTGTTTAGAAATCATCATTTCTGGAAAATGACTATTCAACTGATAAAAATAAACTTAGAAAAAGAATTTTGGGGTTATTGAAATTGGGAGATTCATAGCAAAGATCTGGTTGTAAAGAATTCATACTCATTGATCCACTGGTTATCTCAATTCTTTTTACTTTTGGGATTGCTTTCAGAAACCTCATTACATAGTATTATTTAATCTCCTGCACTATTTTCCAAATTTTTATACAATTGTTGGAAGAAACATCCTTCTGGGTTCAGTTCCAAGTGGGGAAAAAGACACTAGAATCATGGAAACTTGGAAAGGAAGTTTACTGATGAACAGAATCACATGCCTTGGAGCTCTGGACAAAGAAAGGGGAAGAGATGCTGAGAGTCCCTGGGTTTTATACCCCCTCTGTCTTTGAACTTCCTGGAACACAGGAAGAGTATCCCGATTGGCTGTTGTCAGAGGCCATAACTAGCTTTTTAGGTTGTCTGTGTGCTAAGTTTGGTTGAAACTTGGGTGATAAAATGAAGAGCTATTAAATGGCTCTGCCTGAAGGAGGTAGATCTTTGTTATGTAGAATAGACTGGCCCTTGCTTTAATGGCCGATTAACAAAAGGGGAGGGGCTGTTTCTGCCTCTCTGAGTTTCTAGTTCTCTTTTAGGGAAAATATTCTGCCATTTTAATATATCCTAAAATATTTCATTTTTCAAGGAGAGGGGTGATTTTTAACTTCCAACACTATATTATGCATTTCTAGATACTTCCTTATACTTCCTTATTCCTTATTCTCTCCTTCAGGAATCATGTAATTCCCACAGATATTAATGTGACCAACTACTGGTAATTATGTATTCTGAAGGTGAGTCAATACACTACACTTTATCTCCTATTTGGTGGGATGCAGGAAATTGTACTATACATGAAATGTGCAGAAAAAACTAAGAGGTGATAGAGATGTATATGGAGAAAGATTATTCCATATAAATTAAAATCAGCTGCTTCCTTTCTCTTTAGATCAGGGGTGTCAAACTCTGGGCCCATGGGCCAGATGCGTCATGTGCTGGCCATGCCCACGCCCACTTTAGTGAAGAGGAAAAAAAGTTCCGATATGTCACGTGATGCCACCATGACGACATGAGTTTGACACCTGTTTTAGATGTTTATTTGGTTTATTCTTACTCCTTTCTGCTCCTTACACAATGATGACAGGGAACAGCATTAATAATAGGGCATGCATCTATACATATGTAAGATTTGTGTGATCAAGAAAACTAACAGAAAGGACATATTACAGAAATTATTATAATAAACAATATGGAAAATAGACCACAAATATTTACCATAGCTCAATTATACACAATCTATTCAAATAATTCAGCCATTTCTGTTTAAACCATTTGTTGTATCCTTTACTTGACAGACACTAACCCTAACCCTTATGATCTTCATTAGACAACCCAAAATTAGCATCTTCAAAATTAATTTGCCTGGCGTTATTTGTAACATAAGCTGCTTAGATCTTGGCAAGCCTCTGCAAAAAAGCTGCAGTTTGGAGAATATCTTTCACCGACTCTGACCTTTCATTCTTATGAGGGCAAACTCTTTGTGCAGTAGGGATCCCTTGACCCCTACTTTTCAACATAACTATAATCATGCTCACTCAAGACAATATCTTTATCTACAACGGTGAGGATTAAGACATCTGAAAAGCATAGTTATAATTGAGGCCATTTTAACCATGCACCTTCTTATGAAGCTGGCTAGCATCTTGGTTTTATTTTAAAAATGATGATAAAGTGCATCACGCAACTCTGAATAAATCTTGTATTAACATACAATTTGTTGATTACAAATAATCAGGAACTCAGTTCTGGTGGGATGGCAAAGAGGGGTTTTAGCTCTCCGTTCTTGCTCTTCTATCCAGAATAAAAACAAAGCAGGCAATTTAGGGAGGGGGGAGCCTTTCACCCTTCCAGAAGAGACTTGCCAACTGCCAGCAGTCTGACAATTTTTGAGGGCTTAATCACAAGGCAGCTTTACATGATGCTCATCTGATAGCTTCCCTCCATTTTCCCACCATGATGCCATGTTAAATGACCTCAACAGAGTGTGCCAAGCCATTTCAGTTTTTCAAAGCAACATAGGAACTAGGTATAACCACACGCACACACATCTTTACTCCTTTGGATAGATTTCTGGGTAATGCAGTGACCTCTTCAGGATACTAAAACGGCCACATTTTGCTCTCTAGGCAGCAGGTTGCAAGGGATCTTTTTGACAACTCCCTTTTCTCACAGAAAGAGGGCAGCAATGCCAGCAATTGCTTCATTTTGGGGTTACAAACAAATATTTTTTGGAATAACTGATGCTCTTTTAATATTTGACCACCTTTGTATGGGAAAGAAGCCCAGACTGAAGCAAGAAAGACGTTTAAGTTTCATGGCCACCAGGTTTTGGAAACTATGCCATTTATTTGTTAATAGATTTCTCCTGTGCATTCAGCCATTAACTTACCTCTTCAAATTTATGAATCTGACGGATGAAGAAATCCCCATAGCGTCGAGCGACTTTTGTATCTGCAATATGGATCATGTCCTGCCAAAAGGCAAATAGAAGTTAGCAACATATCCAGATTCTGCTAGGAGGCATCTGCTGGGTATTATGTCTGCTCTAGGCTGGGATTATAGGGTTTTATTTTTATATTGCCTTGTATCATGCTAAACATTATATGCTTGTCCAGATAAGAACTTGCTGTCATGAAAATGAAAACAGACTTGTCATGTTACCTGCTATTCTCTTAGTCTGGATTTAGTCTGATTGGAGGTTCCCATCTGAAGCTAATGCCCCTCAGAGAGGTGGCCTAGTGATCTGGTCTCACAAGGAAAGGGCTTCAGAGAAGGACTGGGCCCCCATCTCTACTACTATATGGCCCCTGCGAAACAGTCAAGGCAAGAGAATGGTGGGAATATCTAGTTTTTACATTAGTTTCCAACACAGATTCATCTCAAATGTATAAAGGAACTCAAACCCAAGAGAGGATGCTAAATGAGTTTGATGATGATACATTCCAGCCATCCCGTTGACTGGAGTTCAGTACATCTAAATAATATCAAGTTCAGGTACTATGTACTATTGTCAGAAGGGTTGGAGGAAAGTCAAACCTTGTCAATGTAAAAGTCCACCTCAGAAGCTGACTGGAACTCTCCATCCAAGGCAGAGATGCCACTTGTCCAGACCAGGTTTTTCATTTTGTGCTTGAAGACCAGCAATTGGATGCAGAATTCCTGTTCTGTGAGATCCAAGAAGCCAGCCAGTTTAGTCACAGGCATAGTAGTGTAGAGTTTTAGGAAACTGCGGATGGTGGACAGCTGAGCTTGCTGCTGGACTTCATCAGCAAAGACTTTCAACTGCTGCAGGTATGGTTCTTTATGATAATTGGGATGCACATTGTCGTAGTTGGGTACCACAGGCGAGACAAATTTGGGACAAGCATAGCTGAACAGCTCCTCATATACCTGGGGGTCTCCCTTCTGCATTCGTAGCATCTTATCCCCATACTTCTCTCTAAGCTGCAGGTGAATGCTTTCATCAATGCGCATTGGATACATGGCAAGAGCAATGGCCAGAAGAGCATGCATCTGCTCATTTTGTTTGTTAATCTGAAAAATAAACAATTTCCATGAGAAACATTAAAGATAAATTACTCTTTGCATCTAAGAAGATACATGTGTAGCGGTTACTAGCCAAGTAACACATCATTAAGTCTCACTTTTGCCATAAATTCATGGGTAGCTTTCCAAAGTAAAAACTAGACAAGCAAACATAGTGACACACTAATGGAAAGTAAAAGCTGCCCTGATCCATTAAGCTCCCTGAACATACAGTTCTAGTTCTGCATTTCTTTGATTAATAGACCAAGTCCCTTGGATAATGGGGTCTTGTTCATTAATATAAAGGGACTTTAAAAAAGCACTTTGAAACTTGCTGTCATGAAAATGAAACAGACTTGTCATGTTACCTGCATATTGTATGCTGCCTATTCTCCCCCTGCACCCCCCCACTTTATTTGAACACTTCAAAAATAAAATCCCAAAGAGTTCTCAGCTCTTTGAACATTAACTTTGAAGACCAACCCAATAAGGAAAGCTACCTATGAGAATTCTCCACAGAAGTGATTACCATATTTAAGAAAATACCAGCAAAAATAGGAGGAACTGAGATACCATCATAGGCATATGCTGGTGGGAATGTCACCAGACAGGATATACATTAACAAAGAGTACAAAGCTTTGCACAATTCACAATAAGGAGCCAGTCCCATAGAAAATTTTGAAAACGCTATCACTATATAGGAAGAAATGGGAAGGGGAGAGGGCATCAGCAGAACAACAGCAGACTAGGGAAATAGACAAGTTAAATCAAATTATCAAAAGTGTCTAAAAGTGAAGACTGAAGTTTGATATACCTAGGGCAAATGAAAAAGATCAAAGGATAAATAGTCTCCTGAAAGATTTAATCAGTTAAATACTGGATGCATCTAGTGGGAACTATTGATGCCAGGAAGGACAATAAGGATCAGCTAAACCAGAAAGCATTTGCAATTTTTTAAACAAACTGACTTGAACTAAAAGCTGAAAGATGAATACAACATACTTCTTCATATCAGTGAAACAGATTCTGATAGAATTGTGCTGAAAGATCACTAACATTATTAGCAAATAGGAAAGAATTTTCAAGGACAACTCTTAGAAAGGAGGGTAGAAACCTTACAACATTTTACCATTTCATATTTGTAAGTTGTTCTCTGGAACATGCTCTTGGTCCTCTGAATATACAGCAGAATATTAGCAAAGACACGGATTGCATCTTGGTAACGTCGCATCATGAAGTATGCAAAACCAACATAGTAATAGGTGGTAACCTGGCATTCTGGTACTCGTGAGTACATACTCTGAGAAGGGAAAAAGGAAATATTGTTCAGTAGACAAGACAGGAGAATGTTACCAGCCTCTACAAAGAGTGAATAGCGTCATTCCCAAAGCTATAACATAAGGACTTGACTCCACATGCCTTCAGTCTATAAATAAAGATCATGTGGGTAAATGCAAGGTAATTTCAGCAACTTTAAGATGTGCGGACTTCAATTCCCCAAATAACCCTAGCCAGCCTGTTTACAATTTACAACTGCAATTAAGCCCCAAATTTCTGTTGCTAAGTAAGACCGTTGTTAAGTGAATTTTGCCCCATTTTACTACCTTTTTGCCACAGTTGTTAAGTGATGCATGGCAATTGTTAACCTAGTAATGCAGTTAAGTGAATCTGGCTTCCCCCTTGAGTTTGCTTGTCAGGTATAAAAGATGAACACATGAACTCAGAACACTGCAACCATCATAAATATGAATCAGTTGCCAAGTGTATGAATTTTGCTCATCTGACAATGGGAATGCTGCAATGGTTGTAAGTTTGAAAAACAATCATAAGTCACTTTTTTCAGTGCTGTTGTAACTTCAAATGGTCACTAAATGGACTGATGTAAGTGGAGGACTACCTGTACTGCCCTAGTGTCTCTGAAGTACTGCAGCACAGTACCTCCTTATTCAGTCTTAATGTAGCATTTTCAGAGAGATAGGCCTGTTAAGTTCCTTGCAGCAAACAAAATGAAGAGATATAGAGTACCTTAAACTTGAGCAATAAGACATTGTTATTTTAAACCAATCTATGATTTTAAAAGCAAACGTATTCAGCATTTTTAACCCAAACTTGTTTACAGGTATTTTGAAACAATTATCATCAGCTAGCTGGCAAAAAAAAAAGGACAAAGATACAATTTTTTCTCTGATTAAAAAGGTACGATGTAACAACTTCACCACTGTAGAGATCTTTTATTACAACCTTCCCCAACTCTGTACTTTCCAGATAAGTGATTTGATTCTTGACAGGAGAGGTCTAAAGGGTACAAGTAGCTGTCAAGAGAAATCATGGCAATCCTGTGTGAAATCACAGGGGCTGTTTATTTTCAGCTCAAACACAGCCAAAATTAGATGGGGCTATATATCTACACAGATATACGTTACTGATTTTCTTCACATTAGCTTGTTTTTAGTATACAACCTATATGATTTATTTGGAAATCAGGGGAACAGTAGATTTGGGGGAAAGTAGGTAGTGTATGAGGGGAGAAGCACAGCTAACAATCATCAGAGAAAAGAAGTAATTTTGGAATCTCACTGTACGGTTCTGAGACATTCACCAGGCTGATGTCTATTGTTTAGATAAAAATTTTGCAGAACATTTAGCATCCTACCAAACAAAGTTTATATATTTATATAAATATAGCTGTCTAGAGCCATATTCAGGAGATGGATGGTGATATAAATCTATGCAAATAAATAAATGTTCCAGAAGAGAACTGTTCTTTTAAAAAAGTGCAATTTTTAAACCAAAGGTTATTACCTTCTTGTTAAGCTCAATATTTTCCAGAACCTTAATGGCTTGATAATAATCACCCAGCAATGAATGAAGGCGCAGCAGACCCACAAGGCTAAAATAGCCCAACATCTTATATAAAGAATGACGACCGTATTCTCCAGCGACGCTCTCGGGGTCCCCTAAGGGGAAAAAAGAATTTGAAACTATATATGTGGACTCTAAATGCAACAGTGAATGGAAATGCAAATTTCAATCTGACAGCTTGATTCCTGATCAGAATGAAATAGCTGAAGATTCACAATTAGAATTAAAATGGCTAGACCTTCCTCATGAATAAACTACTGGATAATTATTATTGATAATTGACAATGGCAAAGCCCACTCATTTTAAAATATTTATTTCCTTACCTCCGCTGGTATAGACTTCCAGTTGCCTGTTGATGTTGGATTTGTCCACTATGGAATATAACACATTAAGAACACTGTGGACATTCCAGATCTTAGGATTTAACCTCAAGAAATCAATTTCTTCCTCAGATTTCTTGGCAGTCTTGCAGCGATACTGACTGTAGGACTGAAACTTTACAAGGAGATAGAGAATGCAAGAGAAAATGAGGGTGGCATTATTTTCCTCCTTGGATTTTTTTTTTTACATAACCAGAATAAAAATGAAATGACTGAATAAATTGGAATTACCCAAAAGCAAAAGTGGGAAAGAAAGAGCAATTTATCGATGAGTACAAATGTTATGTTGTATTATAACAAAACCAAACTATATACTATTTTACAAATGAAAATAGTAGTTTCCTCAGTGCTAACCAGAAACCAGATTGCAGCCATAACAATTTGTAGGAGGAAAGACACATAGTGTGAGAACACTGAATAAAATTACAACTCACCACAAAAATATTATTCCAAGTCACTAACGATAGATATGTTCCTATCCAAAATATACAGTATATAGTATACGTAAAACTGAGCTGGTATTAAGCAGAGTTTAAATTCTGCCCAGCACACAAAGTCCCATACAAATTGCAATCTTACATATCAATATAGAAATAAACCCCTCTTTCCATGCATATATATAACTGGATATCTATAGTGTTCCAAGACCCAAACAGAAAGATATATGCATTCCAACCATAAAATATCTGGAAGTTTTAGTGCTTTGAAAAGTGTTTTGCAAATTACTTGCATGTTTAGCATTTGATTCTAGTGATCTTTGTAGATTTTCATCATTATTAAAAAGGCATGTGGAATTGACATAAGAGAACTATCCATTTTTATACCTGATATATAAATTCATCTATAATATCCCAGAGCCATTGATTGGGTAGTTCTAGAGGAGCTGGACCATCTGCATCTAGAAAGGAACATTCATATAGAATATATGGAATGAATAATACAAAGCAAAGAGTCTATATGTTTTTATTCTCCCCGCATCTTACCGATAAAAAGATAAAGAGGAAAGCCTGGATTGCTGACTGAACAGTTCCAAAGACAAGTTAGAACCTAACTTTATAGTATTATTCTGCATTGTGCCAAAAGCCACTTCATAATATAATTTATTTACCAATTTTGGGAGGAAATCTATACATTGCTGCATTTTCCAATAGACAGTTACTTTTAATTCAAATTAGATCCCACCATTAGTTAATAAATACTGAATATTTACTAATTTAACTAGAGCTTGCACTGTTGCTTGTTTTAATTTTACATACTTGCATTGTTTTCTGGGCATTCTAAATAAACATTGTATCATAGCAAATCATGTCCTTAACAGAACAAAATGTAAAAAGGAGAGGAAAGACCAAACAGAGATTACAAAATCAGAATGAAGACGCGGATTTTTCTTTAAAAAAAATAAAGATATACAGTATTAACAAAAGGGGTCAGAGAGTTTCAGAAGGCTTCCAAAAAAAACCCCACCCACACTTGGGAACAGAGTTATATATTAGGATAGTAACTGACTAAATATTACTCTAAATATAGAAGATATATTCTTATTACCCCTTGTACAATACATAGAAATATATAATTTTAGAGACTCACTAAGAATATAGTTGAAGAGATTGCAGTAATTGTAATAAGATTCAAATCTTTGTTCCAGGGTTGGGCCACCCTGCAATAAATGAAGAAAAAGTAAATAGTTGCCTAGATTTCTGAAATGAATGAATACATGATCTCAGAGTTCTACGTAAACAGAGCAATTGAACAAAAAGTAAAGGCACTTTTCATTGAGGACAATCTAAATCTGATACTCACACTGACTTTAGCATAGATGTGTCTATAATACAACTCCTTGTACAAAATCAGGAACACAGCATCTACAATTAAAGAAAAGCTATAAATCATTGTATCTGAAGTATTTGCCTTTGATTTTTTCATTCAATTGGTCAAGTATTTGATGCAAGTGAAAATAATAAAATATATCACAAATCCAAAAATTTCCTGTAACAAATAAAAGTCAAAAAAATTGCAGAAAAAGCGTATCAACATGATTCTTTGGCAAATGAAATTTCATACACTATCTGAAAGTTAACGAATATGATATGCTACGGTAGAATATGCCACAAATACATTTTTGTCTGAATACAGTCTCTCTTGCTAATGAGCAACTGAGATATCTCAGAATTGGTGATCGTACACTGTCATTAAGATCTATTAACTGCAACTATAATAAAAACAGGCTATTCTTATTTTGATAAAAACTAATTGTGTTGTATATTTAAAAAATACAGTATTGTACTATGCTATATAATCTTCAAGCATGGAGTGATATTGTTAAAACATTATTCAAGAATACTGAGTGATGCAAATAGGAAATATAATTAAGATTGGAAATTTCTTCTGGCACTAAAGACCCTCTAATTTTTTGAAACTATAATATCAACAGCTTAATACAATAGGGTAGAATGCAAAAGTTCAAGGACAATATTTTTTTATACCACCTCTTAAATTTATCACGAGTTTTATGATTTCAGTACAAAAAACAAGCCAGGTATAGCTACCATAAAAAAGAATAAAATCTTCTGCTGAATCTATTTTTAGGCTTATTATATAAATGTTGGAAATATGGATCAGATCGCATGTGACATATCCTGTTACATTAAAGAAATCATTTGGAATTAAGAAAGTTCAATGCAATGCAATTCTTAATCTGTCTTCTTCGATATGTACTAATTCCCTTCCTTTCCCACCCTCCCCCTCAAAATTACTCTTCCAATATGGGACCAAAGTCAGAATAACATTTTCTATTAAAAATTCTTACCATTTCCAACCTGTGGTGCAATAGCCTCTGCTTCTGGCCACGGTGTGTTTTTAAAGAACCTTTCTGTTAGTTTGGTCCAACTGCAATACACATAATTATTTAGAAAATAATGGCATGACTGACTATAATAAACCCATATAACAAACTACCACAATTTACACGCCCCATCTCACTTTTTGCCAACTCTACATATGTAAAGATTTCTATGAAAAATGTGGTGAGAAAGATGCTAAAAAACAAGATTTTTCAACGGCATGTGCTAATGTGGGCAGATAGCCTATGTCACTGAAAAATCTTGTTCTTTAGCATTTTTCTTACCATTTTTCTCATACCTTATAATCTTTGATTATGTCCCATTATATATTCACAATTATATAGCTATGTATCACTTACATTAATATTTTATGTCTTTAAACGTAATTGAACCACAATAAGAACTAGCCATACTGATAATTTTTGCCCTGCCCTTTTCTGAAGCAAATGAAACCATACCTGTTTTCATAGATGTCTTGGATCTCATATACCTTCTGATCAATGACATCACTAGATATGCGACTGGCCTGAAGCTCATACACTTTCTGGTCAATCAGATCTGAAACAGTCTTATGAAAGTACTGTATAAAATTTTTAATCACTTCTGGAATCACCTGATAGGTTTGCTGTTCATATTGTCGCTCATAGGCTAAATCCTGTTTTGGATCTCCTATAAAATACAAGTTATAACAACTACATCAAAACATAGTATCAGGAAGATATAGAGTAGCAACAGTTTGAATCTTATGTTTAAATGCATGCATCTGTTTTAGAATCCTCATTTTTAATAAAGTTCTTCAAATATGAACCTGGGCAGATGCCAGGAAGGAGGAATGAGAAGAGAAATGATAACATACTGATGATAATGCCGGCCATGCAAATACCATTACTTTCATACTTGCAAAAATATATTATGAAAATATATAATAGCAGCATTTGCATGATGATGTCTGTCTGGATGTCTGAGGCTTACAGCCCATCATAGGCCACTCAACACTGGCAACATTAGGGTTACTGTGGAGGCCAACAAACATGAATATTACTAAACAAGACAACAGAGGTTGGAAGAAAAAAAGCAAATAGAACAAAAGGCCCTCAAAAATGTTTTTGGCCAACAGGTTTGGGGATCCCATGAATTTGGGACTCTATTAAATGTGATGGTTGACTAGATGCATTCTTTGTATGCTTTGCTGTCATTCAGTCTTATTTCCTGGTTTTTTTAAACCTTGCTTTTATATTGTCTTTATTCTAACTTAACTTGGGCTTTTTAATAGTATTTAGGTATTTTGTTCTGTTATGGATGCTATCCAAAGTCATAATGTGAACTTAAGCCATAGTATTATTGGTATCTAAGTCATTAATTCAGAAACATTTTTTTCTTAATTAAAAATCACTTTCAACTGGCAGCTTCAGAATACATATATGTTTTTTTTTTCATTATATTCTTAAACTATCCAAAGAAGTAATTTATTTTGGGAGAGATAACTGCTCTATAATTACCCAAATGAGTTCCATAACTGAGTGGACATTTCAATTTGGATCTTCCCAATTCAGTCCTGATAACTTTAAAAATATTTATTAAATTAAATCCCATTATTCTTAAGCAAGCCAATCTGAATAAAACACCTACAATAGATTACAAGAATGGAAAGTATAAGAATGGAAATGCCTAGTAGCTATTTTTTGTAGCCATATTTTTTAATATTTAGTTTCTACTCATTTTTTTTCACATTTTAGCCTATATCTGCAGATTAAAAGTAATTGGCAAAGAAACAAACAAGGAAGAATTAAAGTTGCTAAACCAAATATAGGTCAAAGTACTTTCTTTCCATAAGAGACAAATATCAAAAGTTTAATACATAGTTATCCATTTTTTGGTAGAAATTGAATAAAGAAATGTGCTGGGCTCAAAGCACTTCTGAACGATACTGCTACTGTGTCTGTAGCACAACACACATCTCTTTGCCTCCAGTAACATAAACTCGAAGTAGCAGGACCATCAACACGAAAGTATACTGACTCACCTGTGTGTAAATCATAGTCCCCTGTATAAGCATATGGGTCGTAAGAGCCCTGCGAAAAGAGAGCGTGGAAAGGGAAGGCTTGAAACTGGTACAGATAACACGGTGGAACATGCTTAATCGTTGCTCCACCACCACCACCTCATATGTTTTGGAAAACAAGACCCTTCTTCTCGGCTTTGCTTTTAGTGACAACTCAGCAACCCCTCTTCCTTCCACTACACTGAGGCACCCGCCCATCCCTTTTATCCGAAAAGGCCAAGTAAAAACCACCCTTAAAGGTCCCAATTCCCACACGCCAATCAAGATCGCAGTGAACAGATACGCAAAGTTTGTACCTCATCGTAATCGTCCACCGGATACGACATGGCGGGCTTAAGAGCACGAAAAAACGAGAACGCACACCGCCGAACAGCCGACCGGTCTGAGAAAGGTGCAGCAAAGAAGGTCTTCCGGTCACCGAATTTGTGGAATTTCCCTCGTAAACCGGAAGCCGCCTGTATAAATAGTCCGTTTGGCGGACGACTTAAAATACTGCAGGAATGAGAGGGAGCGTTGTTAAACTGCTGCTAATACGACTAAGTAAACGCACTACATTTAGTGTGCGTTATAACGTGACGGCAACCACGCTTAGAAAAAGTAGTGCATTTGATACACTACTGTGAATTGTGTTATGAAAGAAATGCGGGTTATAAACCTATTGAGAATAACTGATCTCTTGTTAGATCAAATCAAAGGACCCCTAAAGCGTTATCTGATCTTCAACATTGACCATCTAGTTGCAAAATCGCAAGCAGGGTGAAAATGTCACAAATTTCCATTGGTTTTGTGACCAGAATTGATGGGATTTGACAAATGTCTAGAGCAACATTAATAACCACTACACAAGAATATTGCCTCCTAACCTGAAGTCAGTTTTGTTTTCATAAAACATTCATTAGATAATAGCAAATTTCTCACAATTGCAACTCTAATTCATAATTACTAAGGAATGGTAAAAATATATATAAGAAAGTATAAAAGTTTAGTCACAGCTGAGACATTTCTGTACCAGTATTTTTATAAAAGTATATTCTTTGCCCCCCAAGAGAAGCAAAATAATTACAGAATACTTGTTTCCTAAGAATGTTCCTGTACAATTTCAATAAGGAAAAAAAATCCTACATCAACAGAGGAAAAAATTTAACAAATGACACCAAAAGTTAAACCTATTGAGTTTCTGTCCTGTGGGGTTTACCTGTCAATGCTTAATACTACATTTATAACAACCAATTGTCCTTGAATGTAAACCTTTTATTTTAGTTAGAACAAGATGTAGACATTACAATCTAATGCCTGGAAATAATATCTTCTCTCAACACTGAGGTTTAAAATTTGGTAAATAGGTGTGCATAATTTATATCTGTAGCAGTGTGCTTTGCTATTGTTTCATTTTGGGGGTCAAGTAATTACAGTATCTTCCCCTCTGAAATGCTTTCTTTTCTATTTTTGCTGCCTTGTTGAATAACATTATTATATTTCTCAGAGTTGCACAAGTACTATATTATCCTGGGTATAAATGAGGCTTCTAATGAAATGTTGGTATGCATTTTGCACTTCTGCTCAGGATGGTACAGTAGTTAAAGCCTCCCCGTTTGCAGATTGTGGTTTCACTTCCTTCCCTTGAAGGAGTAGCACCATCTTTTTCTGCTACTTGGGATGTCCACCTACCCTTCTCCCTTTCACATTCAAACACCTCTTAATATGTAAGGTGTGCTGTTTTGTCTATGTAATGATCCACATTCGAAAGTGCATTTTATTCTAATACATAATGCAGCTCTGGTGGCCTAGAGGTGGAGCTCTCACCTCACAATCAGGAGGCTGTGAGTTCGATCCTAGGTAGAATATTTGGAATAGACTCTCCTGCTGGAGCAGGGGGTTGGACTAGATGACCTCCAAGGTCCCTTCCATTCAATCTGATAATGCTTATACCCTCCCCAAAGGATGTGCTGAATTGCACATCATCTTCGGCCAGTAATCAGCACCGACTGTGAGCAGAAGGCCCTCCATCTTTCCAAGCTTGCGCACAAAAGCATCCGTTCCGCATTCTACTTGGCCGTAGACCGAATTCTCACCTTTAAGGACAAGGTGAGGGAAACATTTGGGGGCGGGGGAAGTACACTCCCTTGCCCGTCATTCTTAACCCGTCGCTTACGGTGTCCGACCGCTGCTATTGGCTGCTGCTTGCTTGTTCCCTTCCTTTCATTTCTATGGTTACGCGAATTTCCCCGCCTCCCGTCCGCGAGCTTGGGCTTTCTGGGCCCACGCTTGAAGCGAACGCTTGGAGAGGCGGTGGGGAGGTTAGGGGTAGCCGCAGGGATGGAAGGCAGTAGCCCCGGCGAAGCCAGCCCGGCCGATGCCGCCAACTTGTTTTCCCTGGCGGGTCTTGGCGTCGCCTTGCAGACCATCCCGGAGACCCCGGACCCGGCTGCTTTGGGTTACTTGCAGCTGCCGTGGCAGAGGGAGCACCGCGTGTGCAAGATCATCAGCCGCCGCCGCAGAGACGCCCGGCTACACCACAAGGTGGGCCCGCTGGGCAAGGAGATTCACGGTGAGGTGCTGGCTGCGGGGCTAGGCGGGAAGGGGAAGGCGTTCTGTTTTTTACCGGGTGACCGAAAGGCCGCCCGTCCTCTCCTTACTGATCAAGGAGAGTTCAACCTGGAAATAAGAAATTTTCTGACTCTGTGAGCAATCAACCAATGGAACAGAAGTTGCCTTCAGAAGTTGTGAGAGCTTCATCATTGGAAGCTTTCAAAAAGAGACTGAACAACCATTTCTGTCAGAAATGGCGTAGGGTCTCCTGCTTGGGAATGGGGGTTGGACTAGATGACCAACAACGTCCCTTCCAACTCTGTTAATCTGTAATCTACTGGATTGTCTAGGCACTTGGAAGGGGAAATTGGGGAGCTTTAGTCTGGGGCTTTGTCAGGAATTTAGAGCTCTTCCAGGTGAAGGCAGCAGGAGTTTGCTGTCAAATACAGCTAGTCCTGGATTTACAACAGTTTGTTTAGTGATTTATGATCCTTTTTCACACTTACATCCCCATAGTCACATGATCAAAATTCAGATGATTGGCAAGTGGTTCATATTTATGACAGTTTCAGAATCCTGGGGTCATGTGATCAGCTTTTGCAATCTTCTGACAAACTTAAGTCCATGGGGAAAGTAGATTCACCTAACAACCGTGTTATTAACTTAACTGCAGTGATTCATTTAACAACTGTGTCAAGAAAGGTCATAAAATGAGGCAAAGCTCATTTCAGTGTCCCACTTAACATAAATTTTGGGCTCAATCATGGTTGTAAGTTGAGGACTACCTGTAAATACGGATGAGGACTAAACATTCAAGCAAACACACTTAGGTGTGGACACATAATTGTTCCCTTGATAATGCAAGGCAGCCTTCCCCAACCTGATCTGAACGCCCAAGCTGGCGTTTGTAATAATTGCCCAACAACCTGCCCTATTGCCAGGGTAAAGGACAGGACTTTTCATAATAGCTCCTGTGTTTTGGAACTGACTGCTCTTGCCAGGATGCTTGGCTTATTTTAACAAGCCAAACTTCTTACAAGAATAAATTGTACTATTATGGATGGTATGATTTGTTTTAATGAGGTCTTATTAATCATTGTTTTTCTATTGTGTGTCACCCAGAACATGTTTGATTGGATTGCCTACAAATATTATAGATAAATAAATGGTACTGGGGTGTATAAAAGAAAAAAATGAAATACAAGCATGGCTCAATGGTGTACATTTGAAATAATTTTGCCCATCAGACCTGAAGTCACCAGAATTCCTAATTTTGTATTAAAAGAATGAATGTAGTTTAAATTGAGAATAAAATGAGGTAGCTTGTGTTATAAGTGAAGGATTAAAAGATTTGTGATGAGTAAATGAGAGCAAAGCAATCCAGTTATTAACTGCAACTTACTGCCAGGAAAATTTATACTGTATTGAAGCCTGAGAAGTTTTGTTTTGTTCTGCTTTATGTATTATGGATAAATAGCTGCAGAAATGTAGACAAAGTTTGCTCACTTCTCAGAGTAAAATTTTGAAGAGAAGCAAATTGTGAAAACTTTGTAGACTCGTGTTCCTCTCTTTCCAGATACAAAAGGATCATTAATTCTTGAAAGATCTTTTCAGTCAAAATTATATCAAAGTCCTCAAATTACGAGAAAAGAAAAATCAAAATTATTGGGCTCTGCCCATCCAGGAACATTGTTGAAAGGCCTCCTGTGCCCTACTTGTAAAAGATTATAAATTCTTTCTGCCAAGGCAAAGAAAAGATCTGTTTGTTGTTTGCACATCTAAAATGAATTTTAAGAGGTAAAAGATACCTACAAAAAGTCATGCTATCCGAATAATTATGAGTCCACTAGCTAGAGGTAACATCACAGTTCCTTAGATATAAAACACTGCATTGCTGCCTTCCCCCAGTAAAAGATCACTCTTGAGGAGAAGGTGTGGATTGTGCATAGTGAGAGAGTCACAAAACCTTTGTTTAACCAAACCTGATGTGGTTGTGGTTGTTTTGTTTTTTGTAACATTAAATTGAGAAGGAAATAATTCACTCTCTTTTTCCACAGCTTTAAAAAGATTGAGAGAAGCTGCTAATTCAAATGATTTGGAAACAGGTAATATTGCATCTGTCAAAATTTGATCTTTAGCCCCATGTATTTTCCCCTACATAGGTTCTGTTAGAGAAATATGGGTCTTATAAAATGACAGGCTGTAAACAGGAACGGATTATTTGAGATGAGAATGTTCAATACACTGTATTAGATTCCTAAGAATTTCATTGATACGTAAGCTTTTACATATATATGTGTGTGTGTGTGTGTGTGTATGTATGTATGTATATATATATGTGTGTGTGTGTGTGTGTGTGTGTATCTCTATCTATCTATCTATCTATCTATCTATCTATATCAGTAGCTTGGAGGAACCTCAGGTAGGCTTGAAAATGGGTCTGTTAACAAAATGTTAGTTTTATGCACACACACTTCTTCTACCCAGGTATTCTTTCATCTCCTAGTTTCGATTAAGTCTTTCCTAACCAGTTCTATCTTATTGTAAGACGCATATAATCATTTCAAATAAATTTGTTTATGGAAATGTTGGCTGGAAGAAATGCAGAGGGCTAGATTTCAGTGCTTTGCTAACCCTCCATCTTCACTCTCCTCACTTGTCTGCATATTTAATTTCTTGGCACACAGTTCCTGATTGCCAATCAGGATTACAAGATGAGTACATTTACTAGAAGGTTACATTTGCAGGAATATGAAATTTTTCTATATCTCTGATTAACCTATATTAAATATCCTTCTATCTCTAAACTTTAGCTGAAATCAGAAGAAGTTTAGACTTAAATTTGTCTGAAGAGTGTAGTGAGATATTGGAATATTTGGTATTTTGTCATTTTTTTTAATTGAATAAGGAAGTAAATTTTAAATAAAAATATAGTTCTGGGAGAGACAATGTCCTAACTACCTGATGGATTAAAATTTGCATTTAATGTTTTCATTAAAAGAAATATATATTCACATTGATTGAAACAATTACTATGTACAGTTTCTTTTTGTGGGTGCTTTAATTCTTTCTGGTTCACTTTGAGCTTGAAAGGAAGTAATTTACTGATACTGAATTGCTTGAAAAGATCTGAATGAATTTGTGCATGTATCTTATTTGTTTCTTCTAAAATGAACTTTAAGTATTAAGTATTGTTTCTTGAAAGTTTTGCAACAATTTATTACATTTTAAGCTAGGATACTGATGGTGACTTTTAGCCAATTAAATCTTCAGGTTATTAATGCTTCCTTTTCTTTCTTATTTGGTGGCATCAGTAATGCAACTTCTAGAAGATGGGGCAGACCCCTGCGCTGCTGATGACAAAGGTCGAACAGCCTTGCACTTTGCTTCTTGTAATGGAAATGATCGCATTGGTAAGCCAATTTAAAGAATGGGGGACTTTCACTTTGGATGCCACTTCACAGAGAGATAACGCTGATTATTTTCAAAAGCATTATTATTTGTAGATTTCAGTCAGGTAGTCCATGGTTCCTAGCAGGTAGAAGGAAACTGGGCAAAAGTCATGGACATAGATCAGTGTTTCTCAATCTTAGGAAAGTTAAGATGTTATAGATTTCAATTCCCAGAATTCCCAGGCCAACTATGCTGGATGAACAATTCTGGCAGATGAAATCCATGTATCTTAAATTGGCTAAGGTTGAAAAACCACCGATATAGATTATTACAAGATAGAATGAAGTTAGAAGTGAAAATACCATTATGAAGTATACTTCCTAAAACAGTGTTTCTCAACCTGGTCAAGTTTCAGATGGATGGACTTTAACTCCCAGAATTTCCCAGCCAGCAAAGCAGCGTTTAAGGTGGGTGGGTGGCTGGGGAATTTGGGGAATTGAAGTCAACCCATCTTAAACTTGCCCAGGTTGAGAAACACTGTTCTAAAAATCAGTATTACAGAGATTGCCTGGTGTCCAGAATAATTCCAGGAGGTTTTGTGGTTTTATAAACAAACTTTGGGTGTGTTCCTTGAAAAGTTTGGCTAAAAATATAAGAATAGGGGCAAAAAAACCCTGAGAACATAGGTAACACCTGCAAATTAGGAGTGACACCAGCATCCTTAATTAAAACTTTTCTGTCCCTTCTAGGTTGAATGAGGCTTGGATATTGGATAGAGGACAGATTCAATTAAGCTAATATCAGCTCACTGTAGTCATTTTTGGTTACCAAGAGTTGAGCAATGTGTAAGTTGGCTTCTTGCTTCAAAGATGAGCAGTTTGAGATTGTGAGGGTCCATAACTCAACTTTACATTCTTTCCTTCAAGTGCCCCTGAAGGCTGATAAATAAATATGTGATATTATTCAATAACATGTACTTAAAGTTTATTGGCATATTCTTGGAGTTGGAGTGATTAAGAAGGAGCTGAGGGAGGTAATATTCTCACTGGCAAATTACATTTGGGGGGAGGGATCTGCAGTGATGCTTGTGTTGTGAAATGGCAGGTACTACTAGGCAAGTAAAGCCTTGATCCATTTTATGGGTATACATTGCATGCAATGCAGGTTAAAAGAGATTTGAGCTTTAATCCCCTGATCATGCCCATCATCTTGAAGCCAGTGACGCTCATTATGGACATCCCATTATTTTTGAACAGCCCCCAAATGTGGCAGATTGGCTCACATTGTGCTGTGGCAGTTTATATTGCAGGCAATTTTGGATAGTGTGAACTTGAGATGATGGGGCCCAGAGGTCCATTCAGTAGTGCTTCATATGCAGGCTTGACTGTTTCAAGGGACATAAAAGCATCATTTTATTATAGAGACCTCTTCCATTAAAGTCCTTAGGGAAAGAGGTTGATTTTGGTGAGATGCAGCTAGGACTGGATGCTATCCATCTCCAAAAGTTGCTAGAAAAGAATGAGTTCTTTAAGACTATATGACCACGGGCTAATATTGGGGATATTTCTTAATGGTTTTCAAAGTGAACTTGAGAGGCTCTTTGTTTGTGTTTTAGTGCAGTTGCTTTTAGACCATGGTGCTGATCCAAACCAGCGAGATGGATTAGGGAACACTCCCTTGCATTTGGGTAAGCATCATTTATCTGAAATGCCATCTTTTTTTTTCCTGAGAAAATTTGCTGAAACTGGATTTGCTTCAAGTTCAGGCAGCAATAGCCTGGGACATATGGGAAAAATTTCTTTAGAGTAAACCAGGAAATTGCCCATTCAAATATCACCTCAGCAGAGAGTGAACATATGCACACTTTTGCCTTTGGAACTGAACTCACATCTGCCATACAAGAAGCATAATATTTACTTTTCAGGACTAGCTTAATGTTTACTGTGATAATTTCTATAAAGTATGTTTTAGCATTTTTTTTATTGCGTGTAAGCAGTTGCATATCTCGTGTTTTTAAAAAATGGATTTTAATAGTCTTACATTATAGAGCCAGTACATCTGCGCCAAAGAACTTGTGATACTCTGTTTAGTTTTTGTAGGTTCTATAATATTCTTAACTTTTACTGGAATATTTCTTCTAGCACAGATAGGATTTGGTGAGACTGCATTGACTTGTTTCATGCCCTGACATGAAGCTGAGATCAGATTTCTCAGCTTGCATTCTTTGTTAGTATACTATATAGATTTGCAAAGGGAGCTTTTTGGAAACACAGTCTTTACTGTATAAATAAAGTGGTGATTCTGATCAGATATAATATATCCCTGCTGCTTTACTGCAAAGCACTCCTTAGTTCTATGTTTTGTATTTCCCCTCCACAGCTGCCTGCACGAACCATGTTCCTGTCATCACCATGCTGCTCCGCGGAGGTAACCTTTCTTTTAGGCAACGCTAAAGCTGCCCTTTCTTCTAGTGCTCTTTCAACCTGTTTTTCTTACTCTGCATTTGCATATTTCAGGAGCTCGAGTGGATGCCTTGGATCGAGCTGGAAGGACCCCTCTGCACTTGGCCAGGTCAAAGTTAAACATCCTGCAGGATGGCCTCTCACAGAGCTTGGAGGTTGTGCGCCTTGAAGTAAAGCAGGTACAGGAAGGTTATCCTGGATTTGAGGGGCTGCCAGGTGTTATATATTTAACAGTTGTCTCTGCACTCCACAGAAGACATTTGGGACTGAGGAATGTATGTGGACATGAGAGTTTGGTGTCAGTGGATTCTGAGAGAAAGGCAAAGGTGTGTAAACCTGATTCACACGCTAGACTAGGAAAGGAAAAACACCTTTGGCTTAGAGGACTGAAATTCTAAGGCGTAATTGGCCAATCAGATTAGTTGGATATGGTAGAAGTCTTGATGAGTCGAAAAATGAATGTGATCTTTGAAAAGTTTTAGATCAGGGAATAATTACTAAGTATATTTGGAGATCCTCTTGGAAGTACAATTTGCACTTCCCTGGCAACTGTGAAAAAGGAAAATAGAGAAAGTATAGAGGGTAGCAGATAGAAAAGTAAGGCTTGTTCCTCCCTCTCCTGTTTTATCTGTGACTTGTTGCTGACAAATGGCCTTCTATAGCCAGGGTAGGATATTTTCTTCCACAGGCTTCAAAACGTTTTGGCCTCTGAAGGTCCCAAGATATATTGCTAGTAAGATCATGAAGTAATCATACTGAAGAGAGCCAATCTACTCTCAAAAATGTATAATACAAACATGCAGAGTTTTTTAAAGTACATATTGCACTTACCTTTTATTTTATTTACTTTCTAGCTCTTTATAGCTATAGTATCTTTAGAATCTGCATTTTGCCAGAATGATATTTCATTTCTATTGTAATCCTTCTATCTACTGCTGTCCAAAATCTATGGCAATGTATTTAAAATGTTACATTCTGATCTACGTGCACTAAGTGCATTTGTTTAACTGTCACTGCAAAGTTTGGGCCATCTGTTGATGTGGATCCAAAATGTTATGATTTGGAAATGTTTACCATAGCAGTGTAGCTTTCTTGCTACTGTTGTCAGCATCCATACCTATAAAATAGAGATGAATTCTGATCTAACAATGGATTTTTACATATAGCACGCATGCTTTACCTGCAAAAAAAGGGTGGAGCTTTGATTGCATAGTTGTGGTCAACGTGTATTACTTTTTTGCCCATCCCATGTCACCTCTTCAATGTGCCTAATAAAACTGTTGATTAATATAATTTTTAACCCCCTACCTGTTGAAGGCTGATGGATTGCCTTGCATTCATCATTGGTTATTTTTTGATGGCGATAGGACTGGTAGGTCAACATTTGTTTTAATGGTTTTTGTTGCTTGACTTAGTATTGCTTATTGTATTTCAACTTTATTAGCTGCTAAGAGTCACATATGTGAGATGGAAGGCATTGTAAACTGAATAAATAATAATACTGTCACTTTTAAAAAATGAAGTGCCTTGAGTCCCAATAAAAAAAATAGTTTTATTCATTTACAGTTATTATTTATGTTTAATTCTTACTTTTTTCTCCTAGGTAGTTAATGTACAGTTGTCAGTCACCTTCCACTTTACTAAAAGCTTATAGTAACTCTATAGATTTGCTTCAGAATTGGGTTTTTAATTAAAAATTTGGGCTTTTTTCATTGTTTGCTGCAAACCACATATTTCCATGCTGTTTTAGATTATCCAGATGTTGAGGGAATATCTTGACCGTCTTGGACGTCATGAACAGAGGGAACAATTGGATGACCTTTGCACCAGGCTACAGATGACTAGCACAAAAGAACAGGTGAGGGCTAAATAAAATTTTGTACTAGCTGAACAGTTCTACAACATGAGAAACTGGGAAATCCAAAAACTATGTTCAATGTCACTGTGAAATATTTTAGTTTTGGCAAAATACATATATCACTTGAATTTAGGATAAATACATTGAGAATAATTGGTATTGTAGGAGAGTGTCTGATTTTAAGGATATTTAAATTGTATTTTGTGGCTATATTGTTTCATCCCTGGTGAAGATGACATTTTAACCCATTTTTCATTTTTTGGAGTGAGTTACAAGTCTGTTAAAGAACTTCATGGGAATTAATGATCCAATTATGGTCCATTTGTTATTGCCATTATAGGATGGTTTGCTGCTGCCGGATTTCAGCAGAATTGGGTTGAGGGACTTCAGCTGCTTCAAAAAGGGGTTGGGCGACAAGCTGCCCATCTTTGTAGGGTTCTTCTTCAGCTCCTATATAATCATCTCATGTGCTTCCCTGGCAGGTCGATGAAGTTACTGATCTCTTAGCCAGTTTCACCTCACTCAGCTTGCAGAAGCAGAAGATAGACCAGGGGTAACCGGCTTTTCTGTTGTCCTCTCACACCAAAGGAGAAGCCCTGGAAGAAAAGATAGCTGGAGCACCATTGCAGGACTGGAGCATTGTTGTTGCCAGCATCCAACTTACTTTTCCTGCTGCTTCTATGTTGAACAGTTTGAAACCATGAAACATCAGGGACTGCCTTCAATATCCTTTCTTTGGGCCAAGGATTTTTGCTGTGCTGCCTTCAAAGGCATTCTTATTATTCTTTGTTTAAGAATCAGGAATTACCTTTCAGCTAATGAATTCTGGTGGAGCTGCCCTTCTTTAAGGACACTGTCTTCAGGAAGTATTATTGAAGTCCTGCAAGTAGCATCTTCAGTCTGCTCTGATATATTTGGAGAAATGGCAGCTATTAGCAATTGCTCTGCTTTTAATACCCAGTATTTATGCACACAATTATTGAGCCTTTGTAGAAGGTGACAAACTTAATTGACAATAAATAAAAAAATAGGATGGGGATATTTTAAATGGAGCAAAGTTTGAAGGGCTAGAAGTGCTGCCTATGTTCATTGTTGGAGGAGGGGAGAGATTTTATTGATATCACACACGTGTACATACATGCACACTTCAGATTTATTCACAAGGGCCATTTCCTTTATGCTGATTCTATTTCTTGAATTTTGAATCCCCAAAAGGCTGGTATAAGTAAGTCTATGCTCTGCCCAAGTTTCTCTTGCTGATATTAATTGAATTAAAGGAGCAGAGCAAGAGTAGCTCAAGTCTTTGGTTGTCTCTTAGCCTGCTAGTACAAAAAGACATTTGCAGGAGTTGGGTGATTCCTTTAGGGTGCTGCAATGACTTGTTAGATCATCAGCTGAATATTCTTATTGTGCCCTTTTATTACTTTTCCAGAAGGGGGAGAAAAGGAGGAAAATAATGTGAAGTACAATGGGTGACATGCTAGTTTACTTTCATATGCTGTTTTTCTTCCTACAAAGGGCATAAAATTGGTTTACAGCTCATGCCAGATTCAGGGACTGTAGCAAATCATCTGCTTTAAATAAAAAAAATGTCTCACTGTGATAGTATGTAGATTATACTCAAATCAAAATATGGTTAGTTATATTGCATTAGGCACAGGCCTTATCTAGGATAACGTAGATGAGCAGAGAAAAGTGTTTAGAGAGAGAATGTAGATGAGCAGAGAGAAGTGTTTTCCCCTGGGGCCTGTGAGTTCCTTGAACATGTAAGACATTTTTAATGATGCCATTTTAATTGGCTCTGGCTGAGCAAGTTTTGGAAATTCTGCTTCTTTTATGGGAAAGTACTTGCTTTTTCATTTTGATGTTCCAAATGAAAAGAAAAACCCTTATTCTGAAGTTCACACAATTTTCTGCAACCATAAATTTGTTGAATAAGACCTGGTTCAGAGGAAAAAACCCTCAAAGCTGTTGTTATGTCCTAACTGGGTGTTTTGACTCTAACCAGTCAACAGTAATTAAAAAGGAAAAAAGTTGTAGCCATCCCAGCATCATCAAAATTCCAAGGTTGTTTTAGTTCCTTGAGATTTGTATCTTCTTATGACTTTATTTTTGGTAAATATGCAATGTTTGTGGCAGAAGAGTTACGGGATGCCTAACTTTAAAAGAGACACCGTTCTTGGATCTACTGAATGCAGCAGCTTGATCAAGGAATCTTGAATTCTTTCCTCAAGAGGATGCTGTAGTTCTGAATTGGCTCAGACTTTGCTAGAACTGTCACTGTGAATACAATGAATTTTATTCTATTATACAAGGAAGGTGGGAAGCAATTTTATCTTTTCAATAAAACTGGTTTGCTGTCAGAATGAGTTTGGGATGTTTATTCTTTCCTGCCTTTAGGTTGTTTCCCCTCCTTTTTTTATTTCAACCTGATGCCATTTCCTTACTGAAACTAACCGCAGTGAAATGAATTGTGATAGTGTCCAGTTAAAGTGAGCTCAGAGGCTGTAATCTTGATGTAATTTCCCACTTTTAGCGTGTGACTGAAAACACATTAAGTTCTCCCTGACTCCTAATTCACTGGGAACTGAGAACATGTAAACAGTGTTTGGAAAAGGGAGGAGTTGATGGGGACAGAGAAAGTCTCCAATGAGAACTGCTTGTTACTTTATTTGATCAGGTTGTAAATAGGATAGGGAAACATATAAAAAGCTGTTCTGATAATTCGGAGGAAACTATAAGAATTATATAAGATCTCCAAAAACATATGGAGGAGAGGGAGGAATGATCAAGTACACTTCTTAACAACACAACATAAACTATGTGATATGAGTACTTGCCTTCAACAGTGGGATGCACATACAAAAGTGGGACTTATGAGATATGTATGTTTTGTTATTTTCATAGTATGGCTATGAATATTTCTTAAACTTAATCAAACTTGCTGGAATACCTTACAGGGGTATGTGTAAGTAAAAGAAGCAATAATACTATGTTTATACATTATATCAGGGCTGTCAAACTCAATTTCATTGAGGGCCACATCAGGATCAGGTTTGACTTTGGAGGGCCAGTGGGGGCATGGCTATAGTGGGTGTGACATGGGACCACACCTCCACAGACATGGTTTTATAAACTTATAAAAATAGGGAGGCATACATTTCTGTGATTTTGTTTTTTTAATACTTACTTGATCTACTTGATCACCTTATGAGAAAGAGATCAAGAAACTGACTCCATAGGAAGACTAGAACTACAAAATTATTGACATAGGCTACAGTAGCAGAATCCTGCAAGCCTGAAAGGTAAAATATGTTACTTTTCCTCCCTTTAATAACCATCTGAGTCAAGGACAGCCTCCTGGACCACTCCAGAGGCCCCATTTTGGGCTTGGAAGGCCTGGGCGACTCTGGAGGCCAAAAGCAGTTATGGGGGGGGGGGGCACCCCACCCATGCCCCATTTTTGCTAGCAGAGGCACCGTAGGCCGGTCCTTTGCTATTTCCAGACTGGCCCCATGGGTCAGATCTAAGCACCCCGCAGGCTGGATCCAGCCCGTGGGCCTTGACACCCCTGCATTCTATTAATCCGTTTGGTGCTTGAACACAATTTATTGGCATAATTTGTTCATTTTACCCAATATGTTAACCCATAAACCATGGCTCACAAACCACAATAATTGGGTTAACACATTATGCCAAACAAAGAGGAAACCATATTTTGACTTTTCATAATATACAAATACATATATTGATTTTTTTTGCTTAATATACCTGTCCCTATCTGAAAATTGTAGAAATTTGGAGTAGAGTCTATCAAACAATCTCCATCTCAAGCTCCTTTGGAAGTGTGGGGAGCTGCTTAAAACACAGAAGGATTAAATTGAACTCACATATTGCATGACTGGTTCATATTAGATTAAGCAAACTACATGGCTTAATGTAATGTGTAACCCAATATTACTTTAGCTCAAGATTGGCAGGCTTGGAAATACCACAATTGTAATAAGTTTGCTTCTGCATAGCTAAACTCTTATAAACAGAAAAGTCTGCATAAAGGATTTGGCATAAAGTCTGACTTTTGGGGTTCCTCCACCTCACAACAAATGGCAAAAAAGAAAAATATAAATTACGCAAAGCCAATCCATCCCCTATAAAATGTCTTCCAACTTTCCAAAGGAAAAGTTTTTTCATCATCTCTATCACTATTTTGGCATAACCATCATTTTCTAATTTTTGTTTATGACATCTTCTATTACTTCTTGGTTTATTGATTTCAAAATCAATCTGACCTACAGTGTCATAGAAGAAACAGGTGTTTTATTTCTCACAAAACTATTGCCATAGTTACTTTGTCCCCAGTTCTTTTTTCGATGTGGAGCCTGTAAGTGTTCTGGGTAGTTTCCACATCTGCCTCATAGCATTGCCAATAAAATAATAGCCAGTCCAGTATTTGTGTATGTTTTAAGATGGCTGATATCTAACAAACACCTGATCATCCAGAATAATCAAATCACTCCCATGTAATATGATTAACTATTGGGGAGAGATGTAATCACCAGGTGATCAAAGACTGTCACGGATGATAGGCAGTGTTGTTTTTATAATGCCACAATTGAGAGGTTAGTTAGTGGGAATATTATTAACAGATTTTTCATCACATGCACACCCCTCTCTGTGTGCAAACACCTGGCTTCTATTTTCCCCACAACAAGAAGGCTGGGCTCAGGTGATATTACTGGTACTAGCTCAAAAGACACTTTGCCAGCTTTCATGACTAAGGGAGACCTAGAAATCGCATTCTAGTTTTCCTAGCCCAGCACCTTAACCACTATACCAAATTGGTTCTTCCTAAGATCTCCTCCCATTAAAGTATCACTTTTTGCAGTAACGGCAACACATGCAGCTATAATCCTGGAACAAATAACAAGAGCTCCCTTGGTTACTTACATATTTAAGCAAAACATCAGGCAACTGTTCCAGAATCTCTTAGTATATCTTCATCCTTTTTTCCTGTTTCCTCATTCTCTATGTATACATATTCATTATTACCAACCTCTAACTGTGGTTGGGGGGTGGGGGGGTGGGGGATTAGAACTCCAGCAATTTGTCCTAGATTCTCTATTGTATGAATGGGCTGCTTTCTCCCTCTAAAAGAACATGTTTCTCCATTTCTCATCCATGGAAATATAATATTCTGCCTTTTTAATATTCCTCAAAATATTTCATTCTTCAAGGAATGAAATAAATCTAAAAAGCTTCAGCATGATGACAAGTAGATGTTTTGCCATTTTGAATATTTCCCCCAGGATCTCATTTGAACATGTCACTGTCAATAGGAAAGCAGCAGAGCATCAATTTTAGCCTGGCAATCGTGCGGTTTTAGATGGTCCACTTCGCTCAGCCAAAGTGGCATTCTATGATAATTGAAAGCTGTGTGTGTGTGTTTACAGGCAGTTCCATGAATTAAAACATAAATATGAATCTGATAGCTTTGTTTCAGGTTTCCTTAGTATCACCAAATAGAAGTTTTAATGAGTATACACGAAAATATACATTCATTGGATCTTAAAAAGAGTTAATAAGCTGACATGCAGGTTTCTTTGAGAAATGTATCTCACAAGGACAGTTTAGCCTGGATTGTTCCTTATGAACAGGCCATTACACAGCACTTATTTATTTTATTTACGATAGCTACTACATTGCAGTACCTTCTTGGTCTGCTTTTCTTAGAAGAATCCTTATTTCCAGCTTCTGTTCTTTCTTGATTCTTTCTTTGGCCTTTTCTTCTTTTCTCAGACAAGGATCATATTTCATTGCCCAGACTGAGTCTGTTCAGAGAATCATACCTGAATCTAATTTTAGTACCCCTGTTGTCAAAACAAGCACAATACTTGAATCCTTTTCTCTTTCCCCTTTTTTGACAGATAAATGGTACTGTAAATGGTAAATATGCAAAAACTGGTGAAGAGATAAAATAGATTGATGCCTAAATTTTATCAGCATGGCCAATGTCATGCAGCAGAAGTCATTTTATAACATTTTGGAGCTGAATACCTCACTTTACTTAAATCAATCAAATCAAATGCCTTAATTATTGCATGAATAACTCAAGGGTAAATGTACATGATACTCATTCCTCCTCCTATTTTTCCCACAACAACCCTGTGAGGGGGGTTGGGCTGAGAGAAAATGACTGGCCCAAAATCACCAGCTGGCTTTCATGCCTAAGGTAGGACTAGAACTCACAGTCTCCTGGTGTTTAGCCTGGTGCTAAAACACCATACATTTGGACCCAAGTCCACAATGTCCTGTAAGTTCCTGTGCTAGGATTTATTTCCATGCAAATATGACTATGGCTTTATTGCCAACCGTATATTAAAATATTTGTTGTAATTCTAAAATGAACTAGAAGAAAGTGTTCATTATAGAAAGAAAAGTAAGCAACTTGTAAGCACAAAAGTAAGCACAGCCATACACAATGCTTGTGACACACCCAGACTGGTTCCACACCTGCACAATCCCACAACACAATTTCTACTTAGAACTGAACTGGTTTACTTTGTGCTCAGTTGCAGTTCAACAGAAAAAATGGCATTTAGTAGGGTCTTTTACAATTACAATTCTTAAAGTTTCTTCTATGGAATAGCCTTAGTTTAGATGCTTTATGTGATACAACATTGAGGAAGGAGGTGACCTCTTTCCAGGATAGAAGTACTGTAAAAGTCCCCTTCCCCAATCAATACCTTTAACGCACAGAGAAATTGCTCCGGGTCAACACATGCAATGAAGAATGTGTCCAAATGTTGAATAGTTTTATGGAGGTTCGAGTAATAATCTGATAAAGACCATCTTGATTTTCATTGTAAACTTTCCACATATTCTACTTTGTCATAATCTGTATCTATGAAAGAAAAGCACCACTAGCTTTATAATGGATTCTTACAGTAGGATAGACTTGGGAAAGATATAGGCAAGAGACCAAAAGAAGAAAAAGAAGCAAAAATATAGTGTAGGAAGTTAGCACCCGCCCCACTCCTAGGAAAAAGAAATATCCTAGGAAATATTAAAAAGGCAGAATATTTCCCCTAAAAGGGAAGTAGGAACTCAGAGAGGGAGAAGCTCATCCCCCACCTTTGTTAATGGGTGGGCCATACATAACAAAGGCCTCTATCCATCTCACCACCTGGCCTGGGAAGATTGCATCAGCCAGCACTCAGGTGAAGCCATGTGCCCCTGGGAGTCTGACAGCCAATAAGATACATTTTTTACACAGGGACAGGAAACACTAAGGTGGGGCCCAACAGAGGGTATAAAACTAAGGGTCTCTCGGCATCTTGGCCCTTCTTTTCCTTCACCCAACTTTGGAGCTCCTAGCCATGTAGCCCTGTCCACCATTAAACCTTCTTTCCAAGCAACTTCCATGAATCCAGTGTCCTTTTCCCCACTTGGAACTGAACCCAGAAGGATATTTCTTCCAACAATAGATTTCAAGCACACAAATGAACATTTCTTCACTAGTGTCATCCAGCTCTTGGGGTGTCAGAATAATAGCTTGATGGGAAAATAATATGTTGTCCCCATTTATGTTCTGTCCTCAGTGGCTAATAACATGTATTGTCTTCATGGAAGAAGACGTTTTTAGAGGAATCCCTAGGAATCCACCAATGACTGATCAAAGCTGGCCCCTCCCTCCCCCCCACCTCACAGAAAGAGAGAGAGAGAAAGAGAGAGAGAGAGAGAATGACCTGAAATGGGGCTAGCCGCTAGTGTAATAAAGATCATGTGACTGATGGGCCAATTGGGATTGTAAAGATATATTGGGGGGAGATAAATGACATTTTATATTTGCAACAAACTGAAGTTGATTTGAAAGAAGCGAAATTCATCTTCCTGTGGTAAATAAGTGCTGTTTTGGTAAATAAGTTGCACATTGATTAAAAATCAGCAAAGCCTATTTGAATGGTTGCAAACATTTTAAAAAATGAATATATAACAAAGGTTCTTTTGTGCCACTTTCAACTGCCTTAAAAACCCATGTGTGGCTTTGATGATTATGGCCCTAGAAAACTCATCCTGGGTGCAAAGTTGTCTGGCAGAAAAATCAACCTCATAATAGCTCCCATGATTCTTGAATTCACGGAAAAGTGGAAAGATAATAACGGACTGTAATTGAAGCAAACTTGTCAGATATTCTCACAGCTTTTCAACAATTCTTTGGAGAAACAAATGCTGAAGGGAAACTGAAATAATAAGCTATTTATATGAATTATCAGCTTTCTTTGCTGTTGGGTTTAAGGTGTAAGATTGAAAACTGTGATTTGTTCTGATACAAAGCCTTGAAACTAGGAGGTGGAGGATTAATTAACTAAATACTCCTGGGCCAGCTGTAATTTTCAGAATCCAGCAACAGAAACAGAGGTGCTGCGCTGCATATTTATGAATGTGAAATAATTAAAGTTAAACCTTGATCAGGCCTTTGGGGGAGTCAGTCTCACTGATATTAGTGTGGAAAATACCAGTTTATCATTATTTATTCAAAAATGTATTCTGCTAATTCCTTTTGTCTATTAATAATAGCACACAGGACCAGAGCCTATTATGCTGATGATTCTCACTGGTATTCATGCTTACTCAGAAGTCAGTCCCATTAAATCAGTAGAATCAACATTCCAAATAAGTGTGTAAACAACAATAGTTTTAAACTTAAGGACATTGGGAGAAATACAAGTTCATTGATATCAGTAATGTAGCACTTTGTTTCTAGGTTACTGCTGAATTCAAATTAACTTAACTGCTCAAGGAGGAGAAAATTGCAATTATCAGGCAAATAAAAAAAGGCTTCTCTAATCTCTAAAACTCCTGCTGAACCACAAAATAAATACACAATAACTTGGGTTCACTTGTCATGTTTTTGATTCTCAATCTGATTATGATTTCATCTAGTACGCTCAGCTAAAACCAAACAATCATATTATGGTTGAATATAAATAGAATAGAATAGAATAGAATAGAATAGAATAGAATAGAATAGAATAGAATAGAATAGAATAGAATACTTTATTGGCCAAGTGTGATTGGACACACAAGGAATTTATCTTGGTGTAAATACTCTCAGTATACATAAAAGAAAAGATACATTCGTTAAGAATCAAGAATCATAACGTACAACACTTAATTATAGTCATAGGGTACTATCAGCAATCAAATCATACTAGGAAACAGTCAATATAAATCGTAAGGATACAAGCGACAAAGTTACAGTCCTACAATCACAAGTGGGAGGGATGGGTGATAAGGAGTGACGAGAAGGTTAGTAGTAATAGTAGTGCAGACTTTGTAATAGTTGAACAGTGTTGAGGGAATTATTTGTTTAGCAGAGTGATGGCTTTCCGGAAAAAACTGTTCTTGTGTCTAGTTGTTCTGGAGTGCAGTGCTCTATAGTGTCATTTTGAGGGAAGGAATTGAAACAGTTTATGTCCGAAATATGAGCAGTCCATAAATATTTTCACAGCCCTCTTTTTGACTCGTGCAGTATACAGGTCCTGGATGGAAGGGAGGTTGGTAGTAATTGTTTTTTTTCTGCAGTCCTAGTTATCCTTTGAAGTCTGTGTCTGTCCTGTTGAGTTGCAGAACCAAACCATACAGTTATAGAGGTGCAGATGATAGACTCAATAATTCCTCTGTAGAACTCCTTCGGCAGTTTGAGCTTTCTGAGTTGGTGCAGATAGAACATTCTTTGTTGTGCTTTTTTGATGACGTTTTTGATGTTAGGTGTCCATTTTAGGTCAGGTGATATAGTAGAACCTAGAAATTTGAAGGTCTCAACTGTTGATACTGTGTTGTCTAGTACTTAAGAGATGGTTGTAAGGGAGGGTTTCTTCTAAAGTCTACCACCGTTTCTACGGTTTTGAGTGTGTTCAGTTCCAGATTGTTCTGTTTACACCACGAGGCAAGATGTATAACCTCCTGTCTCTATGCAAGTACATTGTTGTCTCAAATTAGACCAATCACTGTTGTGTCATCAGCAAACTTCAGTATTTTAACAGATGGATCGTTTGATATGCAGTCATTGGTATATAGGGAGAAGAGAAGTAGAGAAAGCACACAGCCTGGTGGGGCCCCTGTGCTGATTGTACAGGTATCGGATGTGATTCTGCCTAGCTTCACCTACTGCTTCCTGTTTGTTAGGAAGCTTATGGTCCACTTACAAGTGTGTTCAGGTACTGCTAATTGGTTTAATTTACATAGAAGAGTGTCTGGAATGATGGTATTGAATACTGAACTGAAGTCTACAAAGAGGACCCTTGCATAGGTATGGGGAGATCCAAGATGTTTTAGGATGTAACGCAGAGCCGTATGGATGTGTGAATTCCATCACAAATTATATAATAACTCTTCAACTTTGAGATGGTAAGCAGGGTCTTTTGGGTTTGCAAAAGGTTCAGTAGCTACAAGCCCCACATACAGAGGGACTTCCACCCCCAAAATGGTTCAGCATTTGTAATGTTCAAATTAAACCATACACTTATTCAAGGAATAAAACTAAATTCAGCTCCAAAATTATTCTATAATTCAGTGTTTCCACTTACATACCTGTTTACTAATTGTAAATAACAGAGACAATGTTGGATGGGAGCTATATTGACATTGGAAGTAACAAGAAGAAAAGGAGGAGAGACTGAGTGGAAAATTTATCCTTAGGATTCCCAGAATCCTAATTTTTTTTGAATCAGAGCCACCTCTGAACTTGAGCTCACATTGCCAAGACATCAGCCAGTACAGCTCTTTGGATTATCCTTGTGACAATCAAAACAACAAGTGTCTTTGGAGATTCTCAGTCATCCAGGTCATAGTGATCCCAAAGGTGCTTTTTCAAGAGGCAACTGGACTTTCTGGTTTTTCTTTGAAGACATTTCATTTCTCATTCAAGAAGCTTCTTCAGTTCTATTTCTCCTCTCTCAGAACAATGCTTAAGTGCTTTAAAATAATGTAAAGTCCTTCTTTTTTTTAAAAAAAGAAGCAAAAACAAATTCAAAATCAAAAGACAAAGAAATCCAAACATAAATGTCGTCATTACAAAATGAAAGGAAAAGGAGAAAGAGTCCAAGCACTTACCTTTATCAATCTGGGTCCAGAGGCTAAAACACAACTACAAAAGCAACAACCTCTTTGTTTATAGGTATATCTTCAAAACTCTAATTCCTATGCAGCAACCCAAGAACTTTGAAGCTTTCTTTTATGCTTTCTATAACCACTTCTGGAAGAGTAAATAAGTATTAAAATGATCTTCCGGGCTCATCTTCACATCCCTCTAACTGTAGCACAAGGAGCCTTGTGAACCATTTTCAAGTTACACATCTTCATGACATTGTCTTGGTTTCATCCTCAGCCAACTATGGAGACAGACTAAGTAATATCAAGCTGTTCTCTAAAGAATTGGGATACTTTGGTTGCATTGAGGAAAATTAATTTGAGTTAACCTACACTCCACTGACCCAAGCCTGATTTGAATGAAAATATGATAGTCATGCTGAGAAGGGATAATTGATACCACCTGCCATTAATTTTTAAGAATTACTGTTGTCCATGTTGCACTCAGTGAGGTGACTTGATAGTTCCAGAATTTTCTTGGTCCTTTTGTAATTTCTGTTCAAATATGATGTCTTGTAAATGTTAGAGCCATTTCTCAGGAAGAATGTCTTCCCATGTTCTTACCAACAGATCTATGCAACAGTTCATATTTTCCTCATTAAGCCATGCTACTTTTGTGATTCCTCCAAAGAAACCTGCAGTCTGGTTGACGGAACCATCAGCAGCATTGGCCACTTGGATTTATTATCAGTTCATTTCTTCTTGTTCTTGTCTTAGACAAGAACACAAGTGAAGACCTGCTTGAACTTCTTGCGGAAGTGCTTGGAAATGAGAGCATAAACAATTGGGTTGAGGCAGGAATTGGCATATGAGCAGCAATGAGAAGCTAGGCGTAAGGCAAAGGTAGCTTGGTTAAAGTCGAAATAGCCAAACCAGAAATACAAGATTAACAGATGGTGGGGCAACCAACACAAGCAGAAGAGGACAGTCACTGCAATAATCATCTTGGTGACCCTCCTTTTGGCCTTGCGGGACTCTGAGATTCCTTCCAGAGGGTCTACAGCAGTCCACAAGAATTTGATGGTTCTAGCATAAGCCAGGCTGACAACAGAGATTGGGAAGATGTAACTAAACACAAAAGTGAGGATGTCTAAGATCTTCCGGTGTTGGTCCTCCCAAACAGGGGCACACATGAATGTCTCCTGATAATTAATGGTTTGGTAATAGCTGAGATAGGGTCCTGCAAAAAGCAGGGAGAGGGACCAAATCATGATAATAGCAAGGACTGCATTGCAAGTGGTACGGAGATTCCGAGATTTCAGTGGATAGCAAATAGCCAAATATCTGGAAACAAGACAGAAGTTGATAAATTCAATATATTATGCATACATACATCTATCGTTATTTTCACCTTTATTGCTTAAATGTGTTGCACTTTCTTCCAGATTCAGACTCTACTTGTGACAAGCCTTTTTATGCCCTTTTCAGCATGAATTTGATACTTAAAGTGCCACCCAAACCTACTATTTGAAAGTCTACTGAAATTGACGTAGGTGTTCATAATTTCATAATCCCATAAATGCAGGGGTCAGCTGCTACTGATTTCCACTGGTTCAGGTGAACCGGATGTTAATTTTATGGCCAGTTCACTGAACTGGTAAATCCCACCCCTGGCTGGCCCTGCCCATCCTGCCCCTCCCCTCCCAGGAATCCCTACGCATCCCATTTTGGATCTCAGGTAAGTGCAGGGCACATGTGAAGGCTCAAAGAGGGCGAAAAATCCCCCCCCCCCATTTCCAGCCTCCAGAGGGCCTCTGGAGCCTGAGGAGGCCATTTTTGCCCTCCCGGAGGCTCGAGGAAAGTCTCCGGAGCCTGGGGAGGGCAAAAATAACCCCCCGGTGGCCTCTTTTCGCTCCCAGGCCTGTGTAGTGTAGGAGCCGACTAGGCCACACCCACCATGGCCATGCCCATCCAGCAACCTGACAGAGAACCAGTTGCTAAATTTTTGGAAGCCCATCCCTGCGTAAATATAATATGGATCTTTTTTCGCCTGATACAGGTAGAAAGGTTTTGGAACCCACATAGTTGAACCATGCTAGAAATTCATTCTATGTTTGGATATGACATTTTACTGAAAGAATTTATTCATATACATTTGACAGGAAACATAAAGAACTGGTAAATGTGCTACAATTATTAAGGGGAAAGAGAAGGGAAAGTTTGAAAAGGGTAAAGTGATAAAAATAGAAATAATTATTCAAGGCATTTTCTTTTTGATTGACTGTGACACAGGTAGAGGTTTGGAATGAAGATGCAGATCAGGAGATCAGGCCTAAGGCCACAAATCTGCATTCAGTTGGATGGAATGAGAAAGTTTGGGGAGGGAAGAAATGGCAGGTGAGCAATCCATGTAAACTCTGTTGCCAGGAAGATTTTTGGTAGCAAGTAGAAAGCTAGCAGTTACAAATATTCTCTTCTAATAGGTCACCTGTCAGGTAATTTAAGATTTTGGATAAAAGATTAAAGACTCTCCTCCTTCTCCTGTTTAGAAATAAATAGACTGATTTCACATATCATATTAAGCAATGGTTTCTTCTCTTTCTTTTCTTAAAAAAATGGTTTCAATGCCTGAATAAACACAATATACTTTGCCAGAATCAATCAAACCACATTAGTGCAATGTCAGAGCAACTACACAAGCAATGTTTTGTTATAGGAGGAGACAAGAAGTTTTGACTTTTGGAGGAAAGAGAACATTTATACTTACCTGTCCACAGAAACAGCTGCCAGGGTAAAACTGCTGGCATACAAGGTAAGGTAGATGAAGAAATGCACAGCTTTGCAGGCAATGGCACCAAAGAGCCATCCATCCAGAGTATAGATGGTGGCCTGGAATGGGACACAGAAGACAATGAAGAAGAGGTCTGCCACTGCCAAGTTGAGGATGAACAGGTTTGTGGTATTATATTTCACCTCTCCATTGTGTAGCAGCACAGCCAATACCAGGCTATTCCCGACTGTGCCTACAAGGAAGATGAGGGAATAGACTATAGGCACAATAATGCCTATAGTTCTTGCTTCTAAGCTGTCTGAAGATATATTCCAGCGGTCTGACATCTCTCCATCAGAGATAATAGACCTGGCAGAAATAGAAAGAGAAGTAAATGATGACCTCTCCTTAAGGATGGTTTCATTCCTGGGTTCAACATATGCTCTTCTTATCTCCCAAAACTACCACTTACATTTTCTATCCCAGCATTTTCCAACTTGAGGCGAAGGATAACATAACTCTTGTTCCCTACCATTCCATCTAAAGAACCCAACTGAGTTCTTCACATCTTATATCTTATTTCACTTGACCACACCCGAGAGCTGAAAGCCCATACAGGGGACACAGGATAAGGTGTTCATTGTTGCTACTAACTCTTGACAGCACTCAGCATCAGTGATCTGGGGCACCATCTTACTTCTGCAATTCTCCTATTTTAAGCAACCTACCACTCAAGCCCAATATACGTGCTAGTCGTGTCCGACTCTAGGGGGCGGTGCTCATCTCCGTTACAAGCCGAAGAACCAGCGCTGTCCGAAGATGTCTCCATGGTCATGTGGCCAGCATGACTAAACGCCCGAAGGCGCATGGAACGTTGTTACCTTCCCATCAAAATGGTTCCTATTTTTCTACTTGCATTTTTTATGTGCTTTCAAACTGCTAGGTTGGCAGAAGCTGGGACAAGTAACAGAAGCTCACTTTGTAATGCAGTGCTAGGGGTTCGAACCACTGAACTGCCGACCTTTCTGATCGACAAGCTCTGCATTGGCAGAGTTGTGGGAAGGCAAGAGGAAGAAGTGCCACATTTAAATTACATGAGTAAAAGAATGGAGGGGGTATGGTTAAAGTGGGTAGGACAAATAATGTGCAAGGCTTCAAGGTCAAAAATATTGTGTCCTCCCACTCTTTTCAGTGTTGCTGTATGTTGATATTGTAAGAGGAGAACCGTGTTAGTCTATGGTAGAGTCTGACAGCACTTTTTCTAAATAACACATTTGAATAAAATCAGTTAGAGAAGGTGGTAGAAGATTCCTCCTGATTCATGGGGGATCTAAGAATTGCAAAAATTGGGCTGGACTGGCTCTAAGTGGCTGTCAGCCCTTCGAGGTAGCCCAAGAAAAGAAGCAGACTCAACAAATGTAGCTGGAACTATACTTTATTAAGCTTAACTATAGCAACAGAATCCCCCCCCCCCCCGCCTTTTATATCAAAGTGCTGTGTTTCTCAACTTTGGCATTTGGAAAATGTGTGGACTGCAATTCCCAGAAGTGCTGGCTGGGGAGTTCTGGCTAGGGAAGACTGAATCTAATGAATCAAGGAGGAATGAATCTCATCTTCTTACTCACACTTTCTCTATGTCTGTGTTAAAACACACTTTTGTTTTTTCAACCTTTGTCTTGCTTCCCCAAGGCAATCTTCTTCAGCTGTACAGTGACCCAAAGCTTGTCCATCCCTGCCAAACTATGTCCCAGATCATCTACAACTTGAAGAACTGAATATACTGTTTGCACATCCTGCCCAAGCTAGCTATGATTTCGTTTAATATTTGTGTTAAAGTTTATATTAAAAGCTCCTTGGAGCAAGGACTATATAATAACATTTGTGTTAAACTTTACATTATAAGCTCCTTGGAACAAGGACTATATACTTGTTCTAAATTTGTATCTTGGCATTACTATATATACATGTTTGTGTTTAATATTTTCAAAGGTAAATCTATATACAGCAACCATCGTTTCAAATAAGCAGGGCAAAAATGTTTGCAACCTGAAACAGCAAACAAAAGCAATTCCATACTTCTGAACTATACAAAACAAATAGGAATCTGATCAGGACTGGCATATTATTTGATTTCTTCATTCAATTGCCAAGTAATCCTCAACTTATGACCATAATTGAGCCCCAAATTTCTGACGCTAAGCAAGAGTTAAGTGAATTTTGCCCCGTTTTATGACCTTTCCTGCCATAAGTGTTAACTGAATCGCTGCAGTTGTTAAGTAGGTAACACGGTTGTTAAGTGAATCTGGCTTCCCCATTGACTTTGCTTGTCAGAAGGTCACAAATATTGGCCCTGGGACATTGCAGCGATCATAAATATATGCCAGTTGCCAAGCATCCAAATTCTGAACATGTGACGATAGGGATGCTGCCACAGTTGTAAGTTTGAAAAATGGGCATAAACCACTTTTTTCAAGTGCTGTTGTAACTTCGAATGCTCACTAAACGAATGATCGTGAGCTGAGGACTACCTAAACTGCCCATCATAACAAGTGACTCTGTGCAACAATCAGAATTAAAATGAAATAAAACAATTACAAACATTACAATTTTTAAATATTTGATGACTCTGTATGTTGCTTATCATGAACACACACACACACACAAAATCCCAAATGCTTTTTAGTTTCAATTTATGTGCATCAAATGCCTGCTTTTCTCAAAGCAAAAATACTGTACATAGAAAATAGATGCATTAAGAAAGGCACAGATAAAATTCAAGAGTGTAAAATACATGGCTAGTAATAGATAAAGATCTCCCTTGGTAAATAAAACAAGTATTTATAAAATGCCTAGAATTTACTTAGTACCTAAAAGACAGAAGTAGGGACCACTCATACTGTCTTGAAGAAAGCATCCTGTACCCAGGACACCATTAGTGAATGAAAAGTCAGCTACGGAGGCGATTGCTTCTCTACACTGCTACTTTCCTGCTTTGTCTTTGCAGAAATCTGACACATGCATTCAACAGGTTAAGCTTAGCATATAGGTTGGGAGAAAATAATTTTGGCTGAAATGTATTAATGTGTGACAATGTTTAAACACAGGAGCAGAGGAAGAATAGAAATATGACAGTAGGGTCCACAAAAAATGAACATAGCAGCTTTGATCAACATTCAAACCTGTTAATCTGAATGGCACCGGCTGGAGTTTTGGCACCCATCTGCTATCCAGTGACATACAGAATTGGGTAGTGCTACTGTATGTTAGGCTCTACCTAAGGGGCTTGAATTTGACATCTTGGACATCTGGCTCTGGGATTTGTTTGTGAAGGTAACTATATCCTTCTCCTACATCATGAGTTTGTATGGTTGGGCTTTGTATACTGTGTGGGAATCCAGCCACTGCCATTTGTAAGCTATGGTTTGTTGCAATATCATGTCTTAATCTAGCCACTGTGGTTTATTCAACAAATCATCATTAAAATAAACCACAGCTTAGTATATTTCATGTATCCAACCAATATCTTTTTGATGCCTACCCTAAATATGCTAGTTTAGTGTGCTGATATTGAGCTATAAAGCTCCTTCTCCATTACTCAGGGTGTGAGTTCAAATCGTCTTTCGTTTTATGAGGGTCAAAATAAAAACTTCTCGCTTCCCTCTTTTATCCAGCCATTTTCCTCATAGCTGTTAAATCTTTTTTTCTTTGTTTGTGATCCTGTATAATTTGCTAGGTTTTGAAGCAGATCCTCTCTTTTACATTTTCCCTATGAAAAACTGAACTTTGGATTCCTCTCAATCTTGGGAATGATAGGAGCCCTGGCACATAATGCGTGGATGAAAAGAAAAAAAAACTTTCATTACTCATAATAATTTGATTCACATATGACTTTAGGTTCATACATCATACTAAACCAAAACCAATTATATAACATTATGGCTTAGTATAATGAATGAACTCAGTATATGATTTTAAGAAAAATTGGGTATCTGCAAGGGACAATCAATACATACTCACATTCTTTGGTCCTTGTGGACAAATAGATTTTGTAGATTTTTCATAACTTCATATCAGAGCTGAGCATGTGGAATCACTGAATAAAATTATTGTCTTTCTGTGGCTCTAACTTGATTTAACCGGGTTCAGCCTTTAGGCTTGTTTCTGATGCATACAATTGAGGTTTTTGCATTTGACGGTCTTTTTTTGTATTTCTGCAGTCTCCTTTCCACTGTTCATGTTAAGTGAATAATTCTGATTTGCATAGAATAAGCAATAGTGACAGTTTGCACCTCCTGATTATGCCGCACTTAGCTTGTTTACAGTATGTACTGTTCCAAAAATTGGTTGTAAAAAAGCCTCAACCTTGATGCCTTAAAGAAGGGGCCACCAAGTTATTATGAGTACAATCCCACAGCTGTCTATGTTTGTTTCATCAACAGAAAGAAATTCTGCCAGGGAAAAGAGCCTGGAGATTGCAAGTTACTAAATCCCAATTGGAGGAAAAATGCACCAGGTTTGTTTTAATATTTTCAATTTTTAACTCTGTGTGATAATAATATATTCTCAAGTAAGATTACTGGGAAAGCACATAATTGGTGTGATTAGTGCAGGATCCAATCTGGGTCTATCATCAGGACCAGAGGTTTTGTCTTCCAAGCTTTCGGACTCTGCTAGAAAGAAGTTCCCTGATGAGGGGCTCCAGCACAAGTCCAAAATTTCAGAAGACAAACCCTCTGGTCCCAAGGACTGCGCCTTATTCCAGAATCATAAAGCCTCTTGAAATGCACTCTTTCTACTACTTGCTTCTGGAGTGCTTTGAGGTTCAACACAAAGACCTGGTACTTTCTGCAGCTTTATCCTTGGCAGAAAGAGATTCCAAAGGTATATTTATTTTATTCAACAAACAAAAGTTATTATTATTAAAATTATTGTTAATTTTATTCATCAAACAAAAATTACAAAGGCGAACAAAGAGAATTGTCAAAGAGAAAAAGCGTTATAATACTAACAGAGCACAGTACCATGCAAAGTTAATAAAGCATAAAACAAATGCTGTCATATCTGCAGCCATGCGTCACTTACCTAAAGAAAACACCTTCAAAAAGCACTGAACTGCTATCTGTTCTTCACCCCCTTTGTCCAGTAATGGAATATACAGTTTTATTCGTCTGTGGCCCTCCAGCTGGACTGGTTCTGAGCTTCACCCATCCAGTCATTGTCCACTGCCACATGCCCTATTTGGAGATGGTATGCAGCTCTCTGCATCATTTTCTTCCTCAGATTAGAGTTGTTTCTTCTTTGCCTCGCCTGAACATAAAACTGTCACGCAAGAAAACACACCTGCTGAAATTCTCCCCACTAAAAGTAGGCAGAGCTTGCCCCCTGAATCTGGTGACTCCAGCAACATTTACTCCCTCCTTCTGTCTCTGTGCAACCTGCAGAGCTCTGGAAAAGCCACCCTGTAACTAGCTGTCTTCTCCCTTGTAAGCTGCACTTACTCACTTTTATTAGACTCCTCCTGGACCTGAAGAAGCAGTAACTGGAAACATGAAGAAGCCCTCATTCCAGAGCCTGAAAAAACAGACCGAGCAGAATTTCTGAAGTTGAGATGAAAGATTTGGCCTGCGATTCACCTCCCCTCTCTGTAATCTACTTTCAGTACATCCATCCAACTGTTCCCTGCCTCTGCTTTCCTCTTCTTCTCATTCTATAATTTGTCTTTGCTCTTCCCCCTCCTGTTTTTACTGTGCCTTTGTGTTAACCCTCCAATAGCCAGAACTGCTTATCTAATGTCATCCATCCATCCATCCATCCATCCATCCTTATTAGCCTCTTCCCTAAACGCAATAATGCCTGTACAACAAAGAAATATAGGAATGTAGTTCAGGAAATATGTATCTTATATATTGCTCCCATCAATGACAGAAGAGCATATTTTTCCCACTCAATATTTGCAGCTGCAGCTAAGTAGAGTCTTCTGAATGACCATACAAATAATGACAGCCCGGAACATAACCAACTGATGTTACATATCTGCTGGCATACAGAGATTTCCAGATTATATTGAGAAGTTTCCTTTCTTTTCCTTTCCCTGGAGCCAAAAGAGCCATCCATTTACTATGGTTTAGCCTCATAATCCAAAAGGATTTTTCAAAGATTTGTTTCACAGGCAGAATTTGCTTATATAGTGATGTAGGTTTCATTCCAGTGATTAATTTCCTTCGGATTCATAGAAGACTTGTATGTATATGAAAAAACAGTTTCAAAATGTGGTACCATGCTTTAGCTTATCTATATGAATAGTAGAATGCACACTTTAACTGCGGTATATTCACACATCAAATAACAGAACAAAGGTGAAAAAAATATTATTTTCATAATGATCTAAAATTACAGTTTGCATGTTGGCAAAAAAGTCTCCAGAGCAGATGAATTATACTGAGAAAAAAATGCTAGTAAGATTTAGACAAAATAGTTAATAATTATCCATTTAATATTCTGCAGACTGTTAGGCTGGGGTCAGACAAACATTATTACTCTTCTGAAGTCTGTTCAGTTGAAAGAGAAAGAGTGAAACACATCCTTTATTTAATGGAAACCTAAGCATATATGAGATCATGCTTTATGTCCAGAAAACTGTTATCATAATTATGAGCCCTTATCATTGGGCAGTTTTACCTATATTTCCTGTCATTAACTAGTCACATTATTTTCACCTGCCTGGGATTAAACTGACGCATCTCATCAAGGCAGAGGTGGTATTCAGCAGGTTCTGACCAGTTCTGGAGAACCAGTAGCAGAAATTTTGAGTAGTTCGGCGAACTGGCAAATATCACCTCTGACTGGCCCCACCCCCATCTATTCACTGCCTCCCTAGTCCTAGCTGATCATCTGGGTCTTCTTTCATTGCCCTGCACAGGAGAATGGAGCTGGAAAGCAGGTTAGTGGGGTGGGGAGGGAATGGGATTTTGTAGTAACCTTCCCCTGCCATGCCCACCAAGCCACACCCACCAAGCCATGCCCACAGAACCAGTCATAAAAATTTTTTGAATCTCATCACTGCATCAAGGTGTCATTTTTCTGGGACTTCCGGTTTGAGCTTCTTCAGTGACAGACCGAAACCTCATCTCTGTGAGGCTTCGATCAATGCTCACCGCTGGAGCGCCCTGAGTTGGCTGTTTTTGGGCCTAAGCCACCCCATAGAGGTGGTGAAGAGGGGGGAGACTGCCAGCAGGGTTGAGGAGAGCTGCATCTCTCCTCCCCAGCTGGCCATTACTCCCTTTCCCGAACGCGGTTGCAGCGGTGGTCAGAAATGGCCACCTCAAAGAAAAACTCGACCGGAAAAGAATGTGCAGGAGGAAGATAAGAAGTGAAAGTTTTGGTTGACCGGGTCAAACAGCAAAAGCAACAGATAAGGTACCCTGGAATTGAAACGGTTGAAGATGTATACAGAGTTTTCTCTCTCCCCCACCTGGGACAGTCTGATCATCTCCCATTGTTCCTACTCCCTAAATACACATCGTTCATCCAACGTGTGAAACCCTCTGTGAATACAATCAAAGTTTGGCCTGAAGAATCAGATAATATACTGCAGGACCAATTTCAGCACACAGACTGGAGTATGTTTGCCTCTCAAGCTACCTCTGACTCTCACATGGACATTGATAAATATACCTCCTCCCTTTTGGATCATATGAACTTCATGATCAACAGTGTCACAATTGAAAAACAGATCATCATATATCCCAATCAGAAGCCATGGATGAATAGGGAGATCCATCTCTTGCTTAAGGCTTAAGGCGTTGCCTTCAGATCCGGTGACAGACAGGCCTATAGTGCATCTAGGGCCAATTTGAGAAGGGATATTAAGAAAGCAATGTGTAGCTATAAGCTAAGTATTGAGGATCATTTTGGTAACTCCAATCCTTGATGCGTGTGGCAGGGCATCCAGAATATTACCAACTACAAGCCTGCACATTTTACTCCCTCATTTGCTAATGTCTTGTTTCTTGATGAGCTAAATGATTTTTATGCTCGCTTTGAACAAGACAACCAGGAGTACACTGAGTACTGGCGTACCCCAAGGCTGTGTGCTGAGCCCCTTCTTGTTCTCTTTCTTCACCTATGACTGCAGGCCTGTGTATGGCTCTAACTCCATTATCAAGTTTGCAGACAATACTACGGTGATTGGACTCATCAATGATGACGACAATTCAGAGTACAGCGAGGAGGTGCAGTGCCTAGGTACGTGGTGCTCTGACAATAACTTATTACTTAATACTAACAAGACCAAAAAGCTCATTGTGGACTTCAGGAAAAAGAATGGTCGCACACACTCTCCTATATACATCAACAGGAGAATGGTAGAATGTGTCACCAGCTTCAAGTTCCTGGGGATCCACCTCTCAGGACTTGTCCTGGCAGATTAACACCACTAGTCTGATTAAGAAAGCTCACCAGCGCCTCTTCTTGCTGAGATTACTGAGGAAGAATCACCTCTCCTTAGCCATTCTGATTAATTTCTACCGTTGCACAGTCGAGAGCATCTTAACTAGCTGTATCTCAGTTTGGTATGGAAATTGCACTATAAAAGAAAAAAAGGCATTACAGAGGGTGGTGAAAACCGCCCAACGCATTATAGGGATTCCACTTCCTGCCATTGTGGACATTCAGAGGAAACGATGTCTGCGTAAAGCCCACAGCATCATTAAGGACTTCTTCCATCCAGCCCACAAACGGTTTATTCTTCTTCCATCTGGGAGGAGGTTCAGGTGCCTGCAGTCTAAGACCAGCAGGCTAGGGAACAGCTTTTACCACACAGTGGTTTCCTTGCTGAACTTCTCAGTTCGTTTGTCCCCACACATATGCTGATGCTTCCCTTGATAATATATGATGTATTTTGTATAATTCTCTGTGCATTTGTATTTATATTCAATGTGTCCATAAACATTTTGTACAGTTGTATATGTTCATATATGTGCAGTCACACTTATCTTTGTGTGCTCATGTACATACATTTATTTTTGTGTTTTCCATTGACATATTCATAGATGCCTTGCATATTTGCATACATATATTTATATTTTACTGTTGTTTTGCACTTCTGGTTGGATGCTAACTGCATTTCATTGTCTGTATCCATGGCAATGACAATAAAGTTGAATCTAATCTAATCAAAGAAGAGGGGGGGTCAACCTTTTCTCCAAAGTACCTAAGGGCAGGACAAGAAGCAATGGGTGGAAACTAATCAAGAAGAGAACAAACCTAGAAATAAGGAGAAATTTCCTGACAAAACAATTAATCAATGGATCAGGCTATCTTCAAAATTTGTGTGTGCTCCACAAGTAGAGCAAAACGTGGAGGTTTGAAAGAAGTGATTGACAATCACTTGTCTGAAAGAGTATAGGGTCTCCTGCTTAAGCAGGGCTTTGGACTAGATTTTCTAGAAGATCTCTAAGGTCCCTTCCAACTCTGTTATTCTATTCAAATTCTGCCTTAGCAAGTAATAGGGCATGACTTTGATTTCCTTCCATTATAACTCCTATTGTTATAGAATTTGCTATCAATTTGGACTTTTCCAAAAGAAGGGCTTTGGATCAGTTATGAATGTGACTGATGACATCGCCAGTGCCCGAAGGCATGTTATGAATTATTCTCTATAATTCATGCCTTTGTCCATACAGTACTGAACAAATATGGTTGGGGACCTTCCTTGCTATTTGCTTTATTGTCTTATATCTGCAAGATTCCAGGAAAACATCCTGTCATATATAATGCAGCACAAAATAGATTTGTCAGAATCATAATGAAATAATTTTCTTCTACTTCTGTTAAAGCTGTGTTTTGGGGGCTGCGATTATATTTGGAGTTGTTTCTAGAGAGAAATTTGTTGAAAACATTATTTCAGACATGCATATTTATACGATATCTTGACTGGTCCTGTTTATTTTTTTATTTGATTTTATTTTCATAATTTTGTTTGTTCTGACATAAATGATATCCAAATAAATATATTGCTATACTAGTAATATTGGGATGTGGGATGTGCCCCCCAAATGCTAATTTATATTGCATCCCAATATTTTAATTCCAATGAGGGAACTTTTTTTTTCTAGATTTCCTTTCTTTCTATAGAGCTGAGTAGTGGGATGCACACATTTTGTTAAAGGACAGTGTTTGGCATAGCACATTGTGTGAGCCTAATTATTGTTGGATGTAAACTAGAGTTGATAGTTTGTTGTACTAAGATTTCTTAGCTAAACATTTGATTGGCTTTTGGAGGAACATCCAGTTGAGCGCAAATCCAAATGGAGTATGCTTTTTGTAATAGAGGCTAGTGAGTCACATCTTATCCCAATACACTCAATCTTATTATTCAAGGTTTTTTTTTTTTGAGCTAGGATTGATTACACTATGAGAGAACATTGCAGAAGGAGAGCCTTATAAGGCTATGGTAGCCCAAAATCAGAACATGTCTGGTAGTTGTTGGGCTACAGAGGCTCCACATTCTCTTCTTTTAATGCAATATATGTCAGCATATCCCTTTAATGCCCATCTGGATTCTGCATAGGATAATATGAAACATTGCACACAAAATAATTAATGGGCACAAATTTGACATCAGGACTCAAAACAAGGACAAAGTAATAGCAAAGACTTTTAACTTCCTGGCCAGTCCATTACAGATGTCATTTTGGAATGAAAAGGCAACACAATTGAATGTGATGCAGCTAAACATACATATATTGAAACATTCAGGCTGTCTCAGAAGGTCTGAAAAAACAGCCAGTGAGAGAAATTACATGTGCTATATAGCCTATTTGGTGGTTTTATAGTGACTTTATATAAAATCACATAGCAGAATTCTTCCAAACAAACATACTAAGCCAATACTACATATTTATCCAATATTAAATAAAACTAAAGCTGTTATGCTGGGTTTAGATCTAGTTAGTTTCCTGTCATTTAAAAATAATGGTGAGCCATTATTTTTAAATATTGTTTTTAGATTGAATTATATTGCACAGGCAGATAATCTTAACTTTAATATTTATATTAATCAATTTGAGCAAAATCTAGCACTAGCAAATAAACATTCTACAGTGTTTGACTCTTAGTGAGTTTGAAAACCTGTGATGTTTTTATATGTTGTAATTATGTTACTTTTAGAAAGTAACATTTTCTTCAAATTTCTATGAGCAAAGCATGATTAATACAAAAATATCATAGAAGATCCAGAATTCAAACACGATCTAATATATAAAGAACTTTGTCTTTATCAGTTACTGAGAGCAGTAAGGAGCCATGAATTTTCTTTAGGACAGCCTACTCTATTTTTTCTCCTCTTCAGCCCATGTTTTTGTTCTCTCACCCCCAAATTAGCCTGCAACCTCTGCCCACTATCAGGCTTGGTTCTCATTGGACTGCTTCTTACCATTTGCCATGTATAGTAAAACCAATTAATTACTCAGAGAATGGTGGGTTCCCTTCATGGGTTGTATTCAAATGGAAACTTGGCAGAAACTCATTGAGAAAACTTTAATTTGGATTCTTGAATTAAGCAAGAGGTTGGACCAGAGGTGGGATTTTACTGGTTTGGACCGGTTCTATCGAGCCGGTTGCTACAATTCTGCACAGTTTGGAGACCTCCCCTGGCTGCCCCTCCCCTCCATGCCCAATCAGTCCATACCACGCAAGTGCAACATTGCACATGCCCAACATTGCTGACTGTGTTCTTCCCTGCCCAGTCACTCCTTAAGGTATTTCTTTTCTTTTTTCCCTCTTGACGATCAGCGGTTCCTATGATCAGCTGTGCTGGGATTCCTCTCGCTTACTTACTGCTTCACCCAGGAGCTTCCCTGAGGCCCAGGAAGGCAAAAAAATGGAGGGGGGGCACAGCAGCACCCCTCCCCCTCCATTTTTTGCCTTCCTGGGCCCCAGAGAAGCTTCCTGGGAACAAAAATGCCGCCCTAAGAGGCTTCCCTGAGGCTCAGAAGGCCCCAAAATGGAGCACCGGGGTGTGCTGCATGCCCCCCTTCTCCACTTTTTTCCTTTCTGAGCTTGAGGGAATCCTTCTGGGAATAAAAATATTAGAAATATTTATGTAGTTTTAATGTTTTTAATGATGTAGGCTGTCCAGAGTCACTCTGAAATGAGACAAGATTAGATTTAATGTATTTTTAAATCTAATAAATAAAATAGCTTCTCTCAGTAGATGGTGTCATTTTGGCCACATAAAGATGCATAAGAATTGATTCCTAGACTGGTAGATTTAGGTGACTGTTATGTAAACAAGTAGCTATAAAAATTATCTTCTTGAAGATATAAGGAAGAAAGTAAGTCTCTTAATTGATCAATTAAGAGACTTACTTTCTTCTTTATGATATTTTAAAGAATCTGCTGTTTTTTTAAAGTAATATCAGAGCAGCACATCTCAAACTCCACCTATTTGGGACATATGTGTAACATTTTGATGTAGGTAGAAAAGGTTTGCATCCAATGGTGCAATGTTACTTTCGGTCTCACTCATTTAATCTCTGCTTACAGATGCTGTAAACAAGAGAACCAGAAATATTTTTCCTTAAGATATATGAAGATATTTTGTTGATAAATTGGAAATTGTTCACTTATTGAAATTCTTGCCCCCATACCCTTCTTCATTTCAATAGATCTTGCTGAAGAGAACTTTGTGAGAATCAGGAAAAAAAGAAAAAAAAAAGAATTCTTTTTGAGCAGATGGGGTAAAGGATAGGAAACCTGTTGAAGTGAAATTGAATTGATACTATGGAAGGGGACTTTGAAGGACACTTGTACTGAGCTATAGTTATCTCACGGACTTTATATAAAGGACTGCATGATATTATTTATAATCATCTTTTCATGATGAATAATTTCTCTTAGAAATGTATAGTTAAACATTAAACAGAGAAATAAGGGAGATAACTTCTTCCTAAATGCAAATGTTTTGTTGCCATGGCAATGGGTACATTTGGAGATACGTGGCCTTGGCAGTAGGCATTGTAAATAAAGTGTTCCTGTCTCTCCTACCCATTATGTAGTTTTGCTCCAACAAGAGCAGGGTGCTTTCAATCACACTTCTTTTGGCATACATTAAGCCAAGGACAGGCTAGTTTACTTCAAGGCTTCACACTCTCTAACCCTGACAGCCAACTGCTGATCATCCTATTAAAAAAAATAACCCTCTGTTCTTATACAAGATAACAGCAGCATTATGTCCAGACATGAAAGGACTCACAAGTGCCAACAATGGAAGAATGGATTGTGATGATAATAGATTTGGAGGAGAGGGGGAAATTGGCTGCTTTGATTAAAGAAAAACTTTGTCCAGCTTTGTTTTTCCTTGGAAACCACTTTTGGACTTTTTGCTTGACCCTAAAAGAAAACAAATTTTAACCTTGGGATTTGATGACCAGAACTGCTAATGAGTACAGAAGTACTGTGTGCTATGGTTTATTCCAGTTCATGCTTGTATAACTGTAAAGAAAAAAAACCTGGAAGTGAACATTTTTATATATTTTTCTCTAACTTGTCTGCATCACCCAATTTTGTTTTATTCCCCACTCACTTTTTTCCTCTTTCTAACCTTTCTCTTTGATCTTTTGGAATGTATATGTTTTGGACATTTAATAAAGTTTTGCGGGGTGGGGAGGACACAAATTGCCTGCTAAACTTAGCTCCAGTCTTTCTTACACTGAAAATAGGACTGAGGGTCAAGAGAACAAGTCAGAGGCCAAAAGGAAGAGGGCAGACCCTGGTAGACCCAGCAGAACCTATTGGAGCCACAAATTGGCTGACACAGAATATATAATTTCAGTCTACCTTCTCCATGAGCAACAATGCATTCTACCTGACCAATACGCAGCACCTGGAGATGGAATAAGAGGGGAAAAAAATCCTTCCAGAACAGCCACACCTTGATTGACTCAGCTAAAGATGGATGATAAAAATAAAGGCAGTGGTATCCAGGCCATCTTCTGGAACATTTAATGGATTGTCCCTGCATCAGGACCAAGAGACTCTGCAGATTCTCACTTAGTAATATGAACATGAACCAGGTTTTAGGAAGACAGTTAAGATGTTTGTACTCAGAAAAGCTTTATATCTCTTGTGCCTGGATTGTTCAAATTATTATTTTGGTTTTAGAAAAAAAATTCTGGCATCTGTGCCCTCCCAATTTTTGAACTACCTGTGGAAAGGAAAGACAATAATTTACATGATCAATATTTAATTTGTTTTAAAACTGAATTGTATTAAAACATAACATTTTACATTTTAATGTTTTTTTTGTTTTTTATTAGTCGTGTATTAAATGTAAATAACAATTAAAAAACAAATAAAGTGTCCATGAGCATCTGGCATCACAAGGTATCATACTGGGAACCTACCGTACCATTAGGATATACTTTGATAGTGTGATGCTGAGGTATAGGTTATCATGCACTCCATCAGAAAAGCTGAATGGAGCGGACACTGAATATTTAAATGGTCAAAACAGGATAGCATCTTCCAGTGAATAGGAAAGCAGCTGATTAGCAGAATGATTTAGCTTGGTTTTCTCAATCACATGTGTCTTGAAAACAACACCTGTTTTTTTTTAATATTAAATTTGGAGTGAGGGGAGTTTTGAGTTCCTTAGAAGTATCTGTTTTGTGTTTGTGTCTGTATAACTGCAGAGTTGCCTTGGAGAATATGAATAACACTATTCAGATTCCCAAAATGCTGGTGGGTGGAAATTCAGATGCATAAAGATACTCCAGCTGTAAAACAGGATTCCCTGTAAGTATAGGAGTTTTAAGATGTAGCATTTCCTTATGAGGAAATAACTGAAGTTAATAAAACTGGTTGTTTACAGTTGATATCTGGGCATAATAGTGAAGTTTCTAGCTTAAGAACTCTCCATTTTCAAGATTAATGCTAGAGGTATGTTTGAATAAACTCTTGCTTTTGCACCAGGTAATTATTGTTCTGATGTAATTATTTTTCTCATGACTGATCTATTTACTGACCAAGCATGTATGAGTTTTCTCTGTACTGACTTACCATCTATGCAACAGAATATGTTCTACTTGGAACATGTTCTATAGCTTCATTCTAATGTCAGAATGAGTCCTGGGTCACAAAAAGATCTATAAACGTGGCTAATCATTGTTGCCTTTACAAAGAAAGCTAGAGTGAAATTTCAGATGGGATTTTAACTGAAGAATTTTCAATTTTCCAGAGAAAATGAGGAAAATGAGGGATCTATTATGCCTGGCAATTGAACATTTGTCTTATTGGGGGACTTCTAGGGAATTGCATAGAGATAAAAAGAATCATTCCCACTTTTTGATATCTCATTGTTGGAGACGGAATCAAATTTTTGAATGGTTGCATGGTCTATGTTCAGGTTCCAAAAGAACTCGATTCCAGAACCACAACTGTTCTTGCAGAACATGCATATTATCCAAATGCAATGCAAGCAATTGAACAAAAGCTTGGTATGCAATAATCCAGAAACCGCTTTACTGTTACAATAATTTGCATATATGTCAAGTTAATGGTCTACTATGGGGTGGACGGATTTAGTGAAAATCTGAAATAGTCAGGAATGATGGATTTGTGATCTGACCCATCTGGAGGGCATTAGGTTGGGGAATGCTGATCTAGACTAAAAACCCAGAACTAAGTTTCAATTTGACAGTGGCTGGTGAATCCAAGCCCTAACATTTTTAAGGAATTGCTCAACTTAAAGTTCTTGAACTATTAATGCTGATGATAGTATATCATTAAAACTCTAGGTTAGTAAAAAAAAAAAAAGGTCCAAATGGCTTAAATGAGGGCTCTCTGTTTATGTCAATGGGAACCACAGTGTTATTTGTTATCCAAGCCTGCAAGTAGGATAGAGGGCAGCTGCTAAACTCTGGGTCAAAGGCTGATAATAAAAGAGGTGGAGAGAAAGAAAGGCTCATAGAGTTAGCTTGCAGCAATTGAGACACATTCAAGTCCTGAAGAAACATGGATGTTAAAGTATGGTTGGCCTGTATGCTGCTTCTGGAGCAATGGAGCCAGGAATCCCACTACATTGGAGCAATTTTCGTCTCTCAAAATGGCGGCTTTTCCTTAAGTGGGGTTCTCTGACCACCGAATAACATCAGGGTACTGGAGTAGCCCAATCCTGACACGCATCTTACCTGGAGTTAAGCTGCAGACTCAAGCAAGGCCTTACAGCCTCTCCCTCTCTTCTGAGGACTACCACTATTCTGTGCCCAAGCCAAAGCACTTGCGTACTTCCAAGCTGATGAAGTTTCTGGGATCTTCCTATGACCCTTTCTAGATGTCTCCTGAAGACCCCCAAAGTTGGAACCCAAGCACTGAAGAACTGAGCACACAGAACCTAGAGCTGGCTAAACATACAGCCCAATTTAAGAAGAAGCTCCTGGAGGAGACAAGCAAACCTCAGCTTCCCAAGTTGCAGCCATTGCTGCCTTTTGAGGATGGAATCGCTCGTAATTTGAGCCAGTCCTTCATTCATCATCTATGTTGATGGCCAGTGGATAGTGCAACCTGTTCTTTAACCTCTTCCTAGGTAGACATGGGATCCGTCTTCTGGCCACGCTGGATACGCCATACATACTGTGACCTGATGCAAGCTGGGTGCTCTTGGCCTCCAGGCATGTCTTGCCAGCCAGCCCAAATTACCCACATCAAACTCCTAGCATGGCACTGTTGGATAAATGGAACCCAGCCTCTGAATCGTAGAAAGTCTCGTAAGGAATGTGTTTGGAGATAAATTCCTTATCCTGTTGTAACTGCATGTAGGTGTGCCTGCTCGTGATACGGATGAAGTGAAGTTTATACTGCAGCATTGGACTTCGTGAGGATTTTGTTGTCATTTCCCAATTAGATTAAAGCTCAAGATGACATAAACTTGAGAGCAATAATTGTAATGAAAATGAGAGATGTCTTTCATGAACATCTGAAAAACTGTGCTTGGAGGAATCTTCACAGCTATGTAAAAACCAAAACAAGACCAGGTATTACAGTTCTCTGTCATACCCAAAGAATGCTAGCCAAATACAAAACAGAAACACCAGCATCTTTCTCAAATGTGCTATGATGAAATAATAGCAGAAACTATATATGTTTTAATCAAGAGTTTTGGAACTCTGGAAATTTAGTAATAGTATTTCTTTCTTTTAATTGGAGATGATGCATGAGATTAACATTAAAAAATAAAGGGGGATAAAGAAACAAAAGGTCTTAATTAGAATTTGGGTTAACAAATCTCGGCATATTATTATCTCTATGTTACTAGATATTTATAGTCTTGGTTATGCGTAATTTAGTAAGCCTTATATATAGGGTACATTTTCCATTGTGGATTCTATTTAAAAAAAATTTTTTTAAGTTAAGTTCTGCAGTTTTGATCTAGGTCTTTGAAATTCAAGAACTGCTATTCAGTTTACTTTTATCTATATGAATTCCTAGCAATTTTTTAAGTAAATGGAAGATTCCTGCTTTGCTAAAACTTCCTTTGGCCTGGTTTCCCTTCTATGTATTTGTTTCAAATATACCCCATGTCTGGGAACATAAATGATGCATCTGGGAATTGGGATAAGTTGTTGTATAAAATCAACAAAGTGCAGTACAAGTGTAATACTATATACATGATTCCTGGGGCTTCTAATTAGACTTGGGTAGGATGATGTCACAATAATAATTTGACAGCAAGAAAATTACATAATTGATGGCTTATGTCTGAAATGACATGCAAGTTGCTAAATTATCCAACCTTCTAGCATCTCAAAAGAACATTCTCTGGCTTCTCTGGAACCAATCTGGCCAATTGTATAAAGCTGGGTGATATTTTGATGCAATTTAATTTACCTATGTGATTGAATGGCTTGTTACATGTGAGATAGATTGCCAGTATGTTATCAATTAATTGCAAAGTGTTAAAAATCCTTTGTGATGAGATGTTTGGATGTATATGAGTTTAGCGATCTCTTGCTCAGTGTTGCTTAGAGTAAGTTTTGTTCTTCTAAAATGGTCACTTTGAGGTCTGCAATACAGTGTCCTGGGATGCTGAAATATTCTGATATTATTTTATTCTGTGTCTGTATTACTCAATGTATTTGTATTTTAGGACTGAAAACAAGGACAATGTAGATCATCAAGCTCAAGCAGATGTTATGCAGTGTTTGATCCATGCAGGCTGGGGAATTCCTCGGCTTTTGCCTCATAAACCAGAACAGTAACATTGCTTGAAAGAATGACTGATGGCTGTTTTTCCTGCCAATAGATGATATCAGGGGCCTCACTACGAAGGCAGAATATGATTCAGCAGTGAAGGCAGCATGAGGTATGCCAGAATACATTTGTGCCATCTCCGTTCTAGAAGAAAACACATTAATCCTGCTTTGAGGAAAAGTCCTGGCCAGAGGAATTCCTTATTCAGCTTGACTTAATGAAAAATTAGACAATAAGGACCTTAACAGGAACCAATGTTGACTTCATAAGGCAACAGATCTGCCAAAATGCACTTCCTCCTAAATCATTGCAATAGAATCAGTGCAATAGAAACTCAACATTGCAAGACAGTTCTGGGTTCATAAGACAGATGCATTCCAAATTCTTTGAGAGTTATATTTCAAACCTTCCTACCTTGCCTAAAAAATATCTCAGTACTTGAGAATATGGCAATAGCAATAGTATTTAGACATATACTGCTTCATAAGGTTTTACAGCCCTCTCTAAGCAGTTACAGAGTCAACATATTTCCCCCAACCATCTGGATCCTCATTTTATCAACCTCAGAAGAATGGAAGGCCGAGAACTTTGGGCTGATGAGACCTGAACTGCTGGCAGTCGGCAGTCAGCAGAATTAGCCTGCAGTCAGGAGTGGGATTCTACCGGTTTTGTCCACCTCTGTAGAACTGGTTGCTCTGAAGAAGAGTAGACAGAGAGCATACAAAGAACCGGTTCTATCTCTGCTGCAGTTTTGGCCCACCCGCACGCCTGGGCTGTTACCTGACCTTTATTTCCTGCTTTTTTCAACCACAACTGCTTTGCGCGACACAGCTGCGGTTGAAAAAGCAGGGAAAAGGTGTTTTATCAACCGCTGCGCACCCATGCGCAGTACTGCTCAGCTCTCCAGGCAGCTAGCTGACGATGATATACACACGCGCGCAGCATAAAATCACCGAACCGGTAGTTACACCAGTCGGATCCCAACCCTGCCTGCAGTACTACATTCTAATCACTGAGCCACCGTGGTTCCACAATAAACATTCCAGAATATTAGTGCCCATAACTAGAGTGAGGTGGGAATTTCTGCTAAGTTTTTTTAATTCCTGAAGCTGAGTGGCTCTTTCAAAAGATGTCCCTGTGTCTTGTTTTATAATTGTTGATTGCTTAAAGGCTTGTTGAGTCAAAGGCTCTCACAACATAATGATCATAAGAACAGAGCATAGATTAGGTATTTTCCAGCAATTGAGATAACAGTTCAAACAGGCACAACAAGACCATATTATTACATTCTTATTATCATGAAATCTACTTATATGCCAATAATCAGTCTCATATAGTGGTTACAGGCATCAGACTAGAAACCTGGAGACCATTAGTTCTAGGCCTGCCTTAGGCACAAACCAGCTGCGTGACCATGGGCCAGTCACTTTCTCCCAGCCCTAGGAAGTAGGCAATGACAAACCATTTCTGAAATCTTATCAAGAAAACTGAAGGAAGTCAATTGCCAGGTGTTAAGGCTGCTTCAAAGGAATACATACAAATTCTAATTTTGCAATTACTGTATAGCTTATGAACATTGGCAAAATGTATGTGAATATCCTACTTTGTAACATTTTTAAAGTGTTCATTTCCTTTACCCTTGACCTCCCTCCATCAGCAAGCACACTATAACCCAGAAGGCTGTAATAATGGAAAGAATTAAGAAAAAAACACTTTGATACTTGTTTCTTTCCCATTCAGTTTGCTGTTGCTCAGGACAACAAAATCCAAGAGGTATCACTGCAAAATGTCTTGAGTAAGATTAGTCATTATTGCAGATTAGTGAGAAATAGGAAAGTCACATATGTCCGGTTTTTCTATGTATTTCCCAAAGGTACCTCATGTAATTCATTGATAGCACAGAATGTATGTTTCCAGCCATTATAACTGGCTCACTGGTTGTCACCATCCCTGTATATATGTAACATGAGAGGGCAGAGATTTTATTTTTGCTTCAGACAGAAAAAGGTTGGGTTTATGCTAATTTAATGAGCGGTCAATACTGCTTTTTAAAAAAGAAAAATGGCAATGCTTTCAGATATATTCTTATATCCAGGGGTGGGACTCGACCAGTTCGGACCAGTTCTATAGAACCGGTTGTTACGATTCTGTGCAGTTCGGAGAACTGGCAAATGGGGCCAATGGCTGGCCCTGCCCCTCTCCGTCTGTCCCTTCCCTCCTTGCCTAGTCAGTCCTTATCACGCATGCACCACATCGCGCATATGCCCGACATCACTGACTGTATTCTCCCCCAACCAGTCACTTATTAAGGTTTTTTTTTCCTCCCAATGATCAGCTGTTCCAATGATCAGCTGTGCCGGGATCCCCCTCGCTGTCTTACTGCTTCACCCAGGAGGCTTCCCTGAGGCCCAGGAGGCAAAAAAGGGGCGTATGGAGGGGATGTACTGCCTGCCCCCATTCTATTTTTTTTTTGCCTTTTTAGGCCTCGGGGAAGCTTCCTGGGTGCAAACCCCCCCCCCCACAGGAGGCTTCCCTGAGGCCCAGGAGACCCAAAAATAGAGTGTGTGTGGGGGTTGCTGAAAAAAAAAAAGCCATGCCCACAGAACCGGTTGTTAAAAAAATAGAATCCCACCCCTGCTTACACTGTATCTTATAGCTATGCCAGTCTGACTTCACAGAAGGGAACCCAACCTCTTTCTTAATCTTAACAGTGATTTGTGCCAGTTAGGGCTTCCACATGCAGGCTATACAAATATAGAGCTACTGGACTAGTGCACTGTATTTCTTGGTTGCCGTTTACTGCTGTTCAGCTCTTTACAGGCCAGATATGGTAATCTCATGTACATGGTAGAGCTGCAAAATCAAATTTGGCTTTATCCCATTATAAACATGTTTGTACTCTGGCTCTTTTGTCCCATTTAGAACACATCCTATTCCTTCCCTCTTTCCACTTCTTTATTTTATACACACACACACGCACACACACACGAGACTATTAAAAAAATACAGAGAACCAGCAATTGTTTGTTAATATTTTTAGTATATTGTAAGGAAAATGAATATACGACAATGAATAATGCAATGTATGTATGTTCCGCTGCTTTGGGGTCCCTGAGGCCAGAGTTACAAATATGCCCTCTAGTGATCAATATGAAGAAACTGCTTCCATAAAGACAAATTTATGCAAAGGTGAGAAGGAAAAAAGCCATCTTTCCCTCTCCTTCCTCCAACTTGATTTCTGCAAAAAAGGGGTAAAATGCACAATGGCCTGAGCATAAGGCACAAATCAGAACGAGGTATTTTATGCAACCTGCAACCTTTTCCCTTGTGTTGTAAGCTCTCGTTGCCTTTGACCAAGAGAGAGGCAATCGTTATTATCAATCTTCTAGCATAGTAGTGGACTGCAGTTCTTAGAAGAACTTAAACCTTCAATTAACATTGCATCATTGGAACTATTGCAAAGTAACCCTTATAAAAAGAGCAGGCAAACTGGGGAATTTGGAACTGTAGTTGCCACAATCCTTGTCATTGGCAAAGCCAAGGAGTTATTTGGCAGCATTTGGTTCCTGTTGTAGAATGGCACTGTTCATTTCCTGCAGCTGTTTAAGGCAAGGCTCCATGTTTACGCCCCACTTCAATAAAGGCCTCCACACATCGATCAATATCTTCTTCGCTGTGAACAGCTGAGATCTGAACCCGGATACGGGCTTTACCTTTGGGCACTACAGGATAGCTGAAGCCGATGACATAAATGCCTGTTGGGTGACAAGAATGGTGCTGCTGTTAGTCCAGCCATGGTTTTGCTCTGGGCTGATATGAGGGAGTGAAGTTGGTATGGCTATCTGCACTTGGGAAGGGTAGCCATAGCTAGGTAAAAATGCTTCCCACTCCCATCTCCCTCATACATACATTCACTCTACTCAGAAGCACCCAAGCTGGTCTTTCAGCTGCCTGTAATCATTGAGTCACATCCCACATTTTCAAGGATAGGCTGATTGGCAGAGGCAGCCACCTCCCACCCAGGTTCTTAGCTTATGAAAGCAAACATTAAGACAGAGTGGGTGTAGTAGAAGAGAAAAGGAAATAAGCTAAGGGCATGCAGATGGGAGAGGCAATGTCTGGAGATTGGCAGCTATTTTATTTTTTTATTTATTTATGTCAATTGCTTACAAGATAATAGGTATAAGTAAAAAACATAGTTATGTGTTGTGGCTCCGGGCTTGGATTCAGCTCCTGTGATTAATATGAGTTCAAGTGAAGAGGTTATGTCAGAACAATATGAACCAGCCTGGCTTACTGATTGGACTGATAACCAGGATGAGGAGATGGATGTGACAAAGGACGACAGACCTGATGTATTAGAATTGTCAGGACCTTTGACCTCCTCTGGTTCCTTATCTGATCAACAGCCGGGAATGGCTGACAGGGAAGTTTTGAGAGAGTCTTCTAGTGGAGATGAGAACTTGGAAAATTTGTGGTTAAATGTAAAAAATAGAAGACGGTTGAGAAGGCAAAATCAGCTGGAGCGAATGAGGAGAGCGAGTCAGTAAATTAGCACGTTGTCTTAATGAGTATAAAAGGACACAGCTTGGGCTGGTACATTTCGCCAGGAACAAAATGACTATTTGAGTGAGGACGTTACAGCAAAGAGCTCTGAGGCTGAGGATTTATTGCCAGGACTGGTTTGCCAGACAGAGTAAAGATTTATGCTGTGGTTTCTGCCAGCCGTTATCTTGTAAGACTTCTTTCCATTTGATTTAATTGTGAAACGGCTGCTTTCTGTTTTGTTCGTTTGAATTTCAAGGGAGTCATAACAGTTATGAATATATGGATACATATAAGAAAAATAAAAAAAAGAAACAATAGGACAGGGACGGTAGGCACGTTGGTGCGCTTATGCACGCCCCCTACAGCTATTACAAGTAGGCAACAGGACTATCAGTCAACTGCTAAAGCAGGGGTGTCAAACTCACATTGTCATGGTGCTGTCACGTGACATATCATGACTTTCCCCCCTTTTGCTAAACCAGGTGTGGGTGTGGCCAGCATGTGACGCATTCAGCCTGCAGGTCGTGAGTTTGACAGCCCTGTGCAAGAACCAGAAGCTATGGTGGGCAGCACATCCTGGCGGGAGTTCTGCCTGGAGCATTTCTGGGAGCTTGGTAGCAACTAGAAAAGGAACAACTCCTGAGGCAGCACCTTATCCTAACAAGTGCAAGAACTTTTGGAAAAGGGCAAAAAACTTTTGGAAAAAGGCTCTTATTTCACAACATTTGAGACTTTTGTTTGAATGAAATATTAAAAGACTAAGCATAAAGGATGTGTATTAATGATGTATTTACATGGCAACAGTAACTTACAAGTCCTACGTGATAGAGCTGTGCCTTGGGCAAGGGGCCGGATTAGAAGACCTCCAAGGTCCATTCCAGCCCTTTGGTTTTAGGACCCAGAACAATAGCCTGTTGTTGGGAAGGTGTGTGCTGCAATAAAGCATTGTGTACAGATTTGCTACATTGTGGTGTATCCAATCCTAGAAAGCTTCTGTAGCAGACCCCGGCTGAATCTTCTTTGGCATCCTCTGCTTCAACTGGCACTCCAGGTTTCAGGCCAGAATCTTTCCTAATCTAATTAGAAGGAGCAAAGTCCTAAAGAATGCAGGAGAATGAATAGAAAAATGAGATGCCCTTGGAAGAGTAGATGGCTTTAGGAAGAGGGAAGGAAAAAGAACAGAAGCAAGTAGCTAAATCAAAAGGACATTTCAGAGTACTCGAAGTCAGACATGGATGCTTGCCATCCACAAATCCGTAATTCTAATTTCACTCTCTCTTTAGGACTCATCAACCAAGGTGGAAGCAAATGCCAAATCAGCTAGCAGCTCTAAAGTACTTGGGCTTCCAGTACTATGTAATGTCTTAAGAGATCATTTTAGGATCTCTTTCAAAATCGCAAATGGCACATTTTGTGGATCATTTTGAGACAAAACAGAAGTTGGAAATTGCTAAAAGTTCAGTTGATATTTGCCATGACTCATCATAAGGAAGATGTCACGAATTATTCTCCACTCCATACATACTGAGGTCAGAAATAATGAATATAAGTTGCAGGTGTCTGGATTTCACTTAAACATAAGCAAAACTACCCAAAAGTAAGAGCTGTACAAGAATGGAACAGTCTACCTAGGAAGGTTCTAGGTTCTTCACCTGAGAAGTCTTTTAAGAAGGACCCTTCTCAAGGAGGCCTTAATTCGTTTTCCTGGATCTAGTTCCCTGAAGTAGATAACCTCTGAGATAATCTTTCAGTTTGATAGTGTCATAATTCTATGAATTTTCAAAAGGAATTTCTATTTCATTTATTAAAATAGAAGAATTCTCAGAAGTAGCAATTAGTTCAGTTGTTTCTTCTACTCAGGCAGTTGTTGAATTATGACAACTGGGACCAGGATTGCTGTTGCTAAGTGATGTGATCATAAAGTGTGATGCATCATGCATCGCTTAGCGATGGCAATCCAAGCAGTCCCAGTTGTCGTAGCAAGCCTAAGACACACGGGTTGTTCCATGGGGAGCAGAGGGAGTCCTAAGTAAGAAGTGGAGGGGTGCCTGTGTTCAAGCACAAGATGGCTAGGGAAGAAGGGATATGGTGGGTGCATGACTGGAAGGCCCAGGGAAGGAGGGTGTCAGTGAATATGAGCAAGCTAAGAGGGAAGGAGGGCATAATGCACGTATGAAGAAAAGCTGGTGGGGGTGGGAGAAGGAAGGACTTATCTGAGTGGCTTGTGATCTTCCCTGACGGCTTCCCATTGACTTTACGTGCACAGAGAAGGTCAGCAACAGTGATCATATGATTGCAGGATACTCTAATTCAGAGGTGTCCAATTTGGGCAATATTGGCTGGAGAATTGTGGGAGTTTATGTCCATAAGTCTTAAAAGTTGCCAAGGTTGGACAGCCCTTCTCTCGGTTCATAAGTATGAGCTGGATGCCAAGTGCCTGATTTCTATTCACAGGACTGTTGCGGGGGGCACAGCAATAGCTGGAACTTTGAGGACTGATTGTAATTCCCTTGATTCAGAGCCATAATAACTTCAAACAGCCAGGAACGAATGATTATAGCTCAACTATTTGTAATTAAAAATTGCCAAGAAGTTATCCTCATTTACCTGTTCTATTAAAGAATAAAATGAATGGGACAGGAAAGCACTGGTTCCAACTCTGATGGCCTTCAATGCAGACGGTTGCAAGTCATCTTTTTTTCTCACAGCGCTAAGATTTTAAGTAGGTTGTTACAAATGCCCTCTGGAAGTTATGGATTATTACTGCCCATAGTATCTATGACTGGGTATAGAGTGATAACTTTACGCCTTCCTATGATTTAATTGGCGCCGAAACCAATTTCTGAGGGCCAAAAAAAATCACATCAGATTATACGGTATGAGCCTCCAACTTCTCCAGAACATTTACCTCTTTTTAGTATATCATCAGCCATCACTGAAGCTAACCGGGCATCACCCAACATCACAGGGCAAATAGGATGATTATTGCCTGAAATTGTAAATCCAGCTGCTGCCATCTTACTTCGGAACCTGCAGGTCAGAGGAAATTCATCATTTGATCTATTTTAAGCTAAACATCTCAACAATTCAATCCTTAGGAACAATAACTTTCTAAGAGAATTCAGATGATGGGTGCCAATAGTTCTATAAAATGAGAACCACTGAGAATATGTGCAGTATAAGGGTACAAGTTCTACCTCTGAAAATAGAATAAGATCTAAGCATATTTGATTATTTAGTTAGGCAACAGCTGGCTCCAGCAACCACTTTGTTCCTCTCCTTCTCCTTCCTACCATTGATTGCAAATAAAGTAAAATACTTTGGAAAAGTATGCACATAGACAACTCATTAAGGAGTCAAGATGTCTCCTGTTCTCTCTCTTCCCCCATCCTCACAGCCAGAAGACTGGCTGAAGTGCTTTACCCATCTCATAATTAACCAAAGAGGATTCAAAGCTCATTTGTAATGAAGGCACAATTGCTCCAAATTCCATGTTGCTGATCTCAAATCATTAGGAAGAGGACCAAGAGAAGCAGCACTTGTGCTGTCAGTATTGGATGTGTAGGTTCAACTCATTATGATACCTTTATGACACCAAGGAAGAACAGAAAAAAAATAGTTCTAATGACAGACCAAAGTAGCTACATAAAAACTCTGCCAGTAGCCACAGAATGTGGAGAAATATCAGAAAATGAAACAGAACATCCTGAAGGAGAGCTACACTGTCTGGCTAGAACCAGAGAACCATGTTACCACATTTCAATAGAAGTTCTACCTTTTGTACAAGCTGAGCAAATTTTATTAGTTCACCTAATTGGCACAGCAGTGCAAGGTATTTCATTGCCTTTGCCTGAAATGTTGAATATTCAACAAGGATTGGGATGAGATTATAGAAAAAGCAAATCAAAACAGAAGGCAACAGGAAAAAAAATCCTTCCTATAAGGAAAAATTGTGGAAATCAGATCAGTGTCAACTTAATACATCTTTTAGGAGACAGAGCTATATATGGAATTATAAGTATTTCCACAGAATTCAGTGGGTGTACATTTGTCTGAGGCAGAGAGAGTTCAGTTCATTTCTCAGTTCTCATTTGAAAAATACTTATTGGAACTGGATAAACAAGGATGAAAATATAAACTTATCCACCCAAGCCACTTTTTCCATTCATGTCACAAAACATACCTAGGTTCAATTGCTAAAAAATGCATTGCTGAAGGGAATCCGTGCAGAGTAAGGACTGTTGATTTGTTAAATTCTAGACTAGAGCGTGTTTCTCAATTCCTGCATCATGCTAAGACATTACAAAACTTTCCTAGTTTTACCTTGGCATTCTATGTTTAAGGTTTAACTATGGTTTATGATTCAGCATGCAGTGCAAATATAGGTTTATTCTAACAGTTAAGCAACCCTTATGGTAGAGCAAGGGACTTCAAACTTGGCAAGTTTAAGACTTGTGGACTTCAACTCCCAGAATTCCTGAGCTAACATGACTGGAGGAGGAATTCTGGGAGTTGAACTCCATAAGTCTTAAAGCTGTCAAGTTTGAAGACCCCTGCGTTAGAGAACACCCCCCACACCCTTTCTCTGTAGAGCAACCTATTAGATAATTAGAATGAAGGGCACAATATATTCTCCCTTACTGTGAAGTCTTGGCAGCCATGGACTGCGCAATGGCATTGCTCTCCATGAGTAGGTCCAGAGCTTTGGAGGCACAGCCCACAACAGCAGGAGGCAAGCTGTTGGAAAAGAGGTAGGGGCGGGAACGTTGGCGCAGAAGATCCACGAGTGCTTTAGGACCAGTTGTATAGCCACCTACAAAGAGAAAAAAGTATTTTTTCTATTACAGTCACCAAGGTTTGCGTTTCACCAACCAGTAATCCCCAATGAGTCTTCCAAGAAGCTGACACATTGTATTTTTCGCTTTTTTATAATTCAGACAGTGAAGATCAAAGATCCAAATGGAATCTTCCCAATGCATAACTGGTGGTCTGTGCTCCTCCTGATAATTCATACACTTGTGTGAAAAAAATGCAGTATTCAGCCAAAAGAGTATCCAAGTTCTTTACTTCACTTCTGAAAGGAACCTGCATTAGATGCAGGAAGAATAAGTGAATGGCAAGGGGCTGTAGGTGTAGAAAGCTAAGGACAGCATAGGATGGAGTGAAGCCTGAATTTCCAATTTTTTTCTTTCACTTAAAATAGGGCTGTTATTCCTATCAATGGCTTAATACACTTGTTATTTCTCATTTAGCCTCAACCTGAAGAAAATTGTGTTGTTAGTATTTGGTGGTTTGCTGCTAAATTTCATCAGGGCAATGTTAAGGGACTCCAGAAATTAGAAACATACATTAGAAAGCTAAAATAGAAAATAAATTGCCCTGTCTTTCCTCAAAGCTTCCAAGATTTAGAAACAATATGTTAAAATCATTAGCTGAAATTGGCACCTGCTGCTCCCCCAAGGGCTTTTCCAAGTGTTGAGTTGATTATAGTTACTTGATCCATCACTCCCAAAAGCTCATCGGTGCCCCTGCAGAAGAAAAGAACCTTAATAGTCAAGACTCTAGGCAGTTCAAGTCAAAGTAACAACAATCCAAAACTGGCATCTTACATTTGCTCCTTCACTATCATTTTCAGAAGGTAGAGGCACAAACTATCTAATCTGAAATGGAAAACCTATAAATTCTAATAGAATACAAGCCATTATTACAGTCTTGTCCAACTCAACAACAGAACTTGGATGCTGATGCAGTTCAATACATCTGGAAGGCATCAATCAGGAAAGACTATTCTATAGCACACACATTTTTGTATGGTTTTGCTTTTTAAATCTCCCTTAAAAAGACTTTGCCTCAAACAGATCTAGAATTGTATTCCGTGTATCTCTGTACACATACCATAAGAAGCCACTTCAGAATAAATTTTTTGTCCTATCTATAGAGAACTAACTCTTCAAACAAACATGTCCTTCTTGCTAATAAAAAAGCTCTTGTGTATCAGAAAGGATTGGGAGATGTATTCAAAAGAATCTATTTGAAAACAGGGACTAACAAAATATGATGGCAAGCAGCATGCAGAATATTCAGATCTAAAATGAACAAACATGCTTCAGATCCAGCATAGAGATCAGATCTCTACTTGTCAGGTGTCCTTTAAAGGAGTAGAAAAGAATGTATTCATGTTGGGTTTGAAGAATACTTGCCCACTTTGGATCTGAATATTATTCACCTCAAAGTGAACATATAACCTATTATTTCTCAATAGCACTTGCATTGGAGAAGATTAATGTAGTTTTAGGAATGCTTATCTACCACTCATGATTAATTCACAAAAGAACTCCCAGAAACAATCTGATAAAAATTGACTTATGTACAAGGGATAATGCAAACACAATTAAAAGGCTAATACTTCCCTTTATATACAGAAATGTATCTACACAAATATAGATACGGCACAGAATGCATTGTATTTGTTGTCATCTTACAAGCAGAACGGCAAACACGTTATGATCATCCTTTAAGCATATCCCTATTCCATTGAACTTTTTAATGCTTAACTTCCATTCTAGTCCGATTCTGATTATTAAGTTTTTATTATATACTGCTGAGAGCTTGTTAGAAACTGGCTACAAAGGTTGTACATGTTGATCATGTAACTGTGATATGCTGTAACTGTTGTAAATCACACTTATTGTCAAGCTCTTAAATTACAACCCATTGCTGTGGGGATGCTGTAAGCCATGTAACTTTGATAATTGGTCACAAACCTATTTTTGCAGTGCCACTAGACATTCAAATGGTTGCTAAACAAGAAAGTCGTTAACCAAGAACTACCTACATTATGCTAAATCATACTGTGTTTTATCTGATTTTGACTTAGCTTGTTGTGTGAACCCAACCATTGTGAACCAAAAATCATATCAATAAGAGTTGCGGTGGTGCAGTGTTAGAATGCAGTACTGCTGACTACTTTTGCTGGCTGCTGGCTGGCTGCAGTTTGGCAGTTCAAATCTCACCAGGATCAAAGTTGATAAAGCCTTCCATCCTTCTGAGGTCGGTCAAATGAGGACCCAGATTGTTGGGGACAATATTCTGACTCTGGAAACAGTTTAGAGAGGGCTGTAAAGCACCATGAAACGGTATTGCAGTGTGCTTTGGACATCACGGTTTATTTAAGAAATCGTGGATGATTTGATGTGAGAACTCAGAAAGTAGGTTGTATTTCTACACATTGTATGTAGAAAAATATGGTTTTATTTTTTTACAAAAAGCATCACAGAAACAAATTTTAATTTGCTATTCTCAACAAATATAGTCACTATATAGCTGTTTTTCTAACATGGATCAGAAAAAAGTAACAGTTTCTTACCTGCCATTAGGCCCAAGAAATCCAGTGGCATGACATTCGTCGACAAAAACAAAGGCATTGTATTTCTGAGCAAGGCCACAAATTTCCTTTAATGGGGCAATATCGCCATCCATGGAAAAAGCACCATCTGTAGCCACCATCCGCAGACGATATTTCTATGCAGAACAGTGGGTGACAAGAGTATAGGCAAGGGATTCTGGCTAGTTAAAAGATTCTGAGAGCTTTGTTTTGCTTTGGTTTTTGGGAGATCTGTAGTACTGAACAATCTACCCTGTTTCTCCAACAATACGGCCACCCCAATACGAAGCCCCAGCATGTTTTATAGGCATGAAATGAAATTAAGCCCCTCCCCCCAAATTAAGGCCTATATTAAAACATGCAAAATGGGGGGGAATGGTGGGGGGGCCCTTGCCATTAGGAAGTACTTTTGTTGCACACCCAGATATGGTGCTGCCTGCGTTGACCCCAATATGAAGTGCCCCACCAATGCCGAGGTCAACATCCAAGCCGTCGCTGCCCGCCTGCCCAAAGATTCAAGGGGGGGCGGAAATTAAGTCACCTCCCAAAAGACAGCCTAGCCATTTTTTCGGGGCTCAAAAAAAATAAGACCCGGCCTTATTATATGAGAAACACGGTAGGAGTTACCCAGCTACTAACCTGTGCCTCCTGCAGTTTGACTTCCAGATCTTGCATATCCATATGTTTGTAACGATACTTATTGGCTTTACAAAGACGGATTCCATCAATTATGGAGGCATGGTTCAGTTCATCTGACAGTACTGCATCTTCGGGCGTCAAAAGTGCCTGTAAATACCAGAAAACAAATAGAACAGTTAAAAAAATATCCCATCATAAATGGGAATTCTAACAGTGCTAAGGCATTTATTGTTGCTGTTTGGAATGTTGGTATGTTTATTATGTATTGTATTATTGTGTAGACATGTAAATTATAACAGATTATAACACAGATTATAACAAATTGTCAAATGTTTTTTTCTTAAACATTTATTTTCCTCTGACATCGGTTTACATGTTTTACCCCTCAATACTCCAACATCTATTTCCATATACACATTACTGGAATATTGTATGGATACTTATGTCACACTAAACCATGTTTTAACCAAAATACATTTGGCTGCATTCACACAATACACTAAACCAGATCAACTCATATCATAAATCATATGAGTCTAATCACTGTGCCATAATATCATGGAAAAAGGATCAGAACAATTTTTGTTATTTATTGTAATAGCACTACTAGAGTGAACCATTCAGAAATTACTGAAATATGGTTGCTTTACAATTGTGGTGGGTAATCCACCCCTTCTTGCATCAATCTCCTATTTACACAAGGTTAACAACCTCAAAGATCCCAGCATTGGCATCAAAACAGCTGATGTAGAGAATGGCATCTTCTCTTTGATGGAAACGAGCGATCTTCTCCTCCAGATCCTTATGTATATTCTGAAAATTTGGAAAATAGACAAAAAAAAAATCCCAACATAAATGGCCACAACTATCACTATCACCCATGCAGCTTGAAGAATCTACATCCATATTTTTAGTAATACAAACCACAGTGCATGCACACATTAATTATGGTTTACTTCAATCTCATTTTGTTGCACAAAGTAGATAAGTATTCTAAGCAGCACTATGCCATAAACCAGGGGTCGCCAACCTTTTGGACCTCAGGGACCACCAAACTCATAATTTTAAATCCCGCGGACCACTAATACGAATTTTGACTGACGGTGTCTTGCTGATGTTTTCCCAGGGTCTCTGCAGAAAGCAGCAAAGACTCTGGGAAATCCCCCAAAAAGTCTGCAGGAAAATCCCCCACCCCATTTTCCTACTAATCGAACATTTGGGATCGCAGGATACAGTCTCCAGCTCCGTTCTCGGGGAGTGGGAGAGAGCGGGGGGGACTTTTGGCTTCATGCAAGGAAAGCAGCAGGTGCAGAAGTCTTTCTTTCTCTCCCCCAAACTCTGCCAGAAATGAGTCTTTGCCTGCTCAGCCTGTTGGAGCAGGATGTCTTGCAGGGTCCCAAAGACTCATTTCTGGCGGAGTTTGGGGGAGAGAAAGAAAGACTTTTGCTGCTTTCCTTGTATGCAGCCAAAAACAGAAGGAGAAAGAAGTGGAAAGAAGCAGCCTGGTGGCCAGGCCAAGCGCATGGGGCGAGGGGGGGGGAAGTTCCCCCCTCTGCCCTTTCCCTCCTCCCCTCACTACCTTGTGTTGTGTGCAATGCAAGCGATGCAAGCCTTGTGTTCCCACAGGTCATTTGGGCGGCGCAGCCTTGTGTTCCGGCGCAGCCTGGATTAATTGCTTTGGGGGGGACATTTCTCTGTGGACCACCAAAATTTTCTCACGGACCACCAGTGGTCCCCGGCCCACTGGTTGGCAACCACTGCCATAAACAATTCACACATCTGAGTGTAGTAGCTTGAGAAAAGATGCTATTACCTAATAGATCTATACCTCCAACATTATGCTCAATTTCAGTATGTCCAAGAGTAACTTATCATAGTAGTCCTTGACTTACAACAGTTCATTTAGTGACCATGGAAAGTTACAATGGCACTGAAAAAAGTGACTTATGACCGTTTTTCACACTTACAACAGTTGCAGCCATGTGCTGAAAATTCGGATGCTTGGCAACTGGTTCAGATTTATGACAGTTGCTGCGTTCCCTTTTGCAACCTTGTGACAAGCAAAGTCAATGGGGAAGCCAGATTCGCTTAATCAGATAACTAACTTAATGACTGCAATGGTTCACTAACGACTATGGCATGGAAAGTCGTAAAATGGGGCAAAACTCATTTAACAAATGTCTCATTTTGCAACATAAATTTTGGGCTCAATTGTGGTCATAAGTCAAGGACCACCAGCATTTTCCACATAGAATAAGCCAATATCTACACAGTCAAATCCAAACGGAAGGCTGGTATTATGGTAACCTCTGTTTTCTTTTCAGAAATCTCCAAATAAGTGCAAATGCATTAACTATTATCCCACCAAGACAAATCACAGTAGCTTTAAAAAGACCTACTGTATGAGAAAACAGAAAATCCAAACTTTGTGTATAATAGAATCCTGAGAAACTCAAATTTTTATGAACTTTAGGCTCCTAAAGCTAGCACCAGAAATGTATTAGTAATGATATTTTTTCATGTTTTTATCTTTCTTCCAGTACCCAACTTTTTTATATAGAATTATAGATTCCATAATATAAATGTGAAGGATGTGCACTGCTTTGGATTCAAAGGTAAAAAAGAAAAAAAAAACACTCAGTGTGTAATGGGGCATATATGTGACAACTGCCTGCAATTCCTTCAACCAAAAGTCTTTTGTGGGGATTGTACTATAGCGGGAGAAAGGTCCTGGGAGATTTGAAATTGTAACTATAGAATTGTAATCAGCCTGCTTCCATAGACGACCTGTATATCGCTTGGGTCAGAAGGAATGCTGGGAAGATACATACAGACCCCACACATCCTGGACATAAACTGTTTTAATTCCTACCCCCAGGACAGCGCTATAGGGCATTGTAGCCAAAACAACTAGACACAGGGACAGTTTTTCCCCTCATGCCATCACTCTGCTGAACACTAATTCTTACAGTGCTTTCAAATGTCTATGTGTATTTACCCATATAGTAGGACTGTAGTATTTTTATCCTTATTATCTTCTTTACTACCCCCTCCTATTGGCATTGTTTTGATTATTATTGTTGTTGCTTTGCAAGTACACTGAGAAGCTTCTGCATCAGAGACAAATCCCTTGTGTGTCTAAACACACTTGGCCAAATAAAGTATTCAATTCAATTCAAGATACAGCAGATGAATGAAGGTGAATAAACATGTCCAGGGATAATGTTGCAGGATCCAATCTGGGTCCGGCTTTGGGACCCAAAATGTTGTCTTCCAAGCTAGAGAGTTAACTAGAGAGAAGTTCCCTGAAGATGGGTTCCAGTATGAGTCCAAAAGTCAGAAGACAAACCTTTGGTCCCAGTGACCAACCCAGATTGGATCCTGAAAGATGCAGCTCCTTCAAAAAGTTGCAGATACTGCTATGGGAGTACCCCATATGTTCCAAAGCATTTTTTGCCTCAAAATTGAACAGTCCTAAGAAATAATACAACAGAACCTTGTCTTGCTTTTGAAAATGTTTAACTCTTAAAAATTGTCCTCAGAGCAACTGCTAAGGAAAATCAAATTTTCAAATGCTTGCTCTACAAATATAGTGCTATAAGGCATTATAAATTGAATTATAAAATGATAGCTTTTACACAGATCCACATTCCTATGGCTTCCTACTTGTGTTCCACAGATGAAGCGGACAGAACTGAGGCCAGCTCCGTACTTCTCCAGAGCATCATGTCCAGCACGGATGACTTCTGGATGACTAGAAAGTCCAAGGTAATTGTTGGCACAGAAATTCAGGATATCTGCAAAAAAAAAAATGACATGTAGTAAGAAGAGGAAATGAACTGGGCACAAGGAATCCAGCCATATGCAGCTTCTTAAATAATTCTACATTTCTATTATATATAGAAATATGTTCTATATTTCAATTTTATATATATATGGTTTTACTTTATGTCATGAGATAGTTTTGTCCACATCCTATTCTGGTTAAGCTTCAGCTTCTGCTTGTCAGGACTTCTAGCAAACATCATTTTGCCTCTTGTCTGAAGTTTGAATATTTGAAGATAGACCCTTAAGAATAATATTACTGTGCATATCTTCCTCAAGCAGGTTTTGATACTTTTTTTAAAAACTGCACATAGAGTATATGCAGGTCCAGGTCTACTGGGTTACTAAAAACACCCTTTGTTTACACTAGCAAATATGGGAGAATGAATCTTTGTTTGGATTGTCAGAACTATGAATATAAATGCAAAGATTAATCATGAGAATAGCAAGATCAAAGCTAAATTATACTATTAATCTACTCCAAAGGTAGGTGAGTTGAGGTCCCAAATATGCACACTTGAATCCCTTTCTTTTTCTTTTTTTGTAAATTTTATTGGTTTTTAAAAACAAACATCAACAAACAAAACATAAAAACATAAAACATCTTTTTTGAAAGCAGCATAATCCCGGGTTACATCTCTTCGTACAGACACAAATTCAAGTTCATGCTCATTTTTATATTCCATTCCATATCTTATTACTACTCTACATTTTCTATATAGCTTCTCCCCTCTTTAAACTTTCTTAATTTTATTTTATTTATTTCATCTCAATTCAAATCATTGTACTTATATTCTTTGTCTGTCCTGTTTCAACGGTCTGCTATCTTTTCTCATTAAACAAAATTTCTCCTGTAATCACTGATTGGAGTATGACGCCTTTATATCTTTCCCCTAAAATTGTAGCACTTAATATAATACATAACTTCCATTCGGATTCTGCTTGGTACATTCTAAAACTACACACTATATTCTTAAAAAAAGAAAAAATTATAAATGTATAATATAATTAAAACAACAATCCATTCCAATTCAATTCTATCATTAATATTAATATTCATTTAAATCTTAACATTTTGCACATTACTTTTCAAATAAATATCATACTTCTATGGGAACAATTATAAACTTTCCATAGTTAATTCCCCCCCTTCACTTATATTTTATAAAACATTGACTAATTAAAATGTTCCCGTTCCTTCCTAATTAAATTTTCTCATTTATTTTATTTCATTTATTTTATTCACAAACATTTCACTAAATTACACTATTTTATCCCCCTTATTAGTCATATGTTGTTTCCAATTTTCTAACATTATTTCTATTACATATATAACAATACAATCTTATGTACCTTCACAGAATCCCTTTTTCAGTTAGATTTTCACCCATTATCTTTAAATAGGTCCTGTTTCTTTACATCTTGCTCCAAACCTTTGTAACTTCTCTTCCTTTCCTTCTTCCCTCTCTTCTTCTCTCTCCCCTTTTTACCCCCCGTCTCTCCACCTCCATTTCCTTCTTCTGTATTTCCCTTTTCTGTTGCTTTCCAACATTATATCCACTTTTCAAATTGTTTTTCCTTCTTTGGCTGTTTTTTTAAGTCTTAAATTCTCCATTCTTTCCCCCCTTTCCCCTTTCTTCCACACATAGAGTTACTTGTTCATTAAAGATGGCTTCTTCTTTGTCCCAGTCTTCTTGTTTTGCTTGTTGTTTCTCATAGTTGCAGATCTCCATTTCTAGGAATTGAAAAATGAAGCCAAAAGAGCCCTTCCCTTCTTGTGAATCTTCTTTATATTTTTTAAGTTCCATTTTCAGTTCATCCAGAAGTGATGCCATTGTAAAAAAAATTTTAAACCACCACCCAATTGTTTTTAGTCATTCAAATATAATAACCAAAAATCCAAAAGTCACCAAGCAATCCAAATACACACAAGCTGTTTCTTTTTACACTTTCTTCTTTTTTCACTTTCTCTTCCTGGGGTTACTGTTTAGTTGCAAAGTTCCAGTTAAAATGTATCTTTTAGAAGTCTTATTGAGATTTTACTTTAGATTCTTTTGAAATCCAGGCAGTCTCCTCCCTCCAGATCCTGCCCTTATTCTTTTCCTCTCCCTTCCTACTTATAGAAAAAAAAGTTTTTAATGTCCAGAAATCTTTATTGTCCCTTTGGCATTTAATTATATTTTCAGCTTAATTGCCTATTGATGCCAAAGCGGATTTTTCCAATTTCTTATTCAGACCTCTTGGTTGTCAATGTGAGGAAGGAGAGAGAAGAAAAAAAAAACCTTTCTCTTTTCACTTTCTTCCACTGCTTCCGACTCTTCTTTGGGAGCGATGTTATCTTTTATAAAATTTAAGTTCCAGGGTACCTTAATTGTTGTTTTTTCAGCTTAACCCAGTCAGCCAAAACTTTCACTTCTTATCTTCCTCCTGCACGTTCTTTTCCAGTTCTTCTTTGAGGCGGCCATTTCTGACCGCCGCTCCTACCGCCTTCGGGAAAGGGAGTTTGGCCAGCTGAGGAGGAGAGATGCGGCTCTCCTCGACCCTGCTGGTGATCTCCCCCCTCTTCACCACCTCTATGGGGTGGCTTAGCGCCGAAACCAGCCGGTTCGGGGCGCTCCAGCGGCAAGCCCAGGCAGAAACCGCGCACGATCGTGGATTCCTGCCTGTCGCCAAAGTCCTTCAAACCAGAAGTTCCACTTGAATCCCTTTCTTGTTGGCTTGGAACCACCTTTGTCGCTAATGGGCTTAAAGAAACTTTAAGAGCCTGTGCTGTGAATAAATCTGGGAAATAGATGAAAACTAAAGTAGAAAGCCTTACAAAAGAAATCAGTGTTAAAAAACATGAATCCCCATATTTACCCCAAACCCACTCTTCTAAATATAACATGGTCTTGTTCAAAAAAGTTGATCCCAGACCTTAAAAATCTACCCCGTCTTCACTTTCCTCACCTATTCCAATTTTCTCAATTCAACTATCGCAACAATATTCATGTGTGTGTGATGGGGAAGGCATTAGCCATGGAGGTGGTATGAACATTTACACACCAGGTTAATTCTCACCCAAAAGTCTGTAATCTGTGCATTGGTTCCTAGTTCAGCGACATTCCAAGTACTGATCCTTTTTAATATATTCTCAAATGACACAGTGCAAGTCAAATTACTAAGTATTAAAATACTAAAGAGTTAAAATGCTGCTTCTAAATGGAAGGAGTGGGGACTAAAATGGTAAATGTGGTTTGAAATAAGCAGATGGAATTATGCCTATGGGACAATCTAATCCTTAAAATTGGTCACCAACGATTTTTCTGGAATTCCTGAGGAGGAAGCATTAACATTTTGGAGCAGCTTTTGATGTTTTGTGAATATATATATAAAATATATAAAATATATATTAAATTTCTCATCATACATTTGATGAAAAAATATTCTTACTTGATAGCATGGTTTGAGTGTGATTGATTAGGTGCATCTGAAGATACTTGACTTTATCAAGTATTTTAGAAAAAGCTTTATTCCTAGAGCTAATTTTTATTTACAATTGAAAAATGGCACTGAAAAATATGTGTAATTTGCACATGGCTTCAATAAGAAGTTAGATTTTTTTTTTAGCAAATCAACAGGCTAAGGTTTTTTAAAAATGTCAGATCAGTATTACATGACCTTAAAATGAATTTTATTCAACAAAGTATTATTTTTCAAGACTACTGGACATCCCAAGGGACATATAAGAAAAATTGGGTTTGAACCTTTCTAGATTAGAAAGTTCATGGAGGATCTTTCCCAAGAAAAAGGCGTAGCACTTTCTGCAAAGTCAGTAGGAGTTGTCCCATGCAAGAGAAAAGTAACCTAAAAGAAACTCCCTGTATAGAATCAGGGTGACTGGGTGGAACTGAGTCCTTCCTGACTCCTTCACAGTCGCTGCCCAGGATAGAACTCTCTCAACTTTCTGAGTGGGAGGCAAGCATCTTCCCACTACCCAGATTGAATTTTCTCTCAACCCAGGATTGAACTCTCAAACTTCTGAGTCAGAGGTGGTATTCAGTAGGTTCTGCCCAGTTCTGGAGAACCCATAGTGGAAATTTTGAGTAGTTTGGAGAACCAGCAAATACCACCTCTGACTGGCCCCGCCCCCATTTATTCTGACTCCTGAGTCCCAGATGATTGGCTGAGTCTTTCTTTGTTGCCCTGCACAGGAGAACAGAGCTGGAAAGCAGGTTAGTGGGCTGGGGAGGGAATAGGGATTTTGCAGTAAATGGAATGGGTAAGGAATGGGGTGTTTTTTTTAAGGTATCCTTCCCCTGCCATGCCCAAATCCCACCACTGTTCTGAGTGGGAGACAAGCATCTTCCCACTTAGCCACCCTAAAAGTAACTCAAATCTTAACTTTTATACTTGCTCTGTCTTTTTTTATTCGTTTCCATGTACGGCTAACCAGCATCATTAACATACATGAGATGATTATCTGTTTTCTGCTTGCCAAATATGTCAGTTCAATAAGAAAGAGAAATATGAATTCCTGGAACTATTGACAAATAAGTTTCTGTATTCCCCTTCCCCCAAAGCTCCGTTTCTCTTTCGTTTCTCTTTCCCAAGGCTTACCTCCTCGGCTGCCTTCAACATTAATATGCGAGCCTTGCTTTGATGTTATCACCCTCTCGTTCTTCCAGGTCCCGGCCCCTCGGATACCCTCCAGCTCCCCCTCCAGCAGGTGCTTGAGCTGGGCCAAAGCAGACTGCGCCCGCGAAGGGCTGCGTTGCCCCAGAACAAACGGGGGCCGTAGGAACTGGCTCCACCACATGGCTCCGAAGGAAAGCTTGCCACACCGACACTGGGAGATCTGGCAGGCGAGGGCTTTTTGACAAAAGAGGCATGGACTGAGCAGTCAATCAGGGAACAGAAAAGGCTTCTCCCTCCAGCCGCACCAATAAGCAGCAGAATTTATTTAAAGAGACAGGGTAACCTTAAGGGGTGGGGGGGTGCGGGGAGATGATATTCTGAGATTCTAAAGCGGAACAGAAATTGAACTGAAATTGGTAAGGAGCGGAATGAAAAATAGCCAAATGGGTTATTGGAACAAGTCATGCAGGCCTAATAGGAAAGAATATAAAGAAACCTGGAAGCTTGCTTAAGTTAACTGAAAATTAACTTGCTTAGAATTAATCGATCAGATTTGTCCGCAATTTTTCATTTGTTTAGGAGTGTTTCTTAAACTTTGTTTCTCTTAGGATGCCTTTTCACTTTCAAAAATTATGGAGGACCCCAAAAGAGTTTTGTTCATATTAGTTATATTTATTGATATTTATTGTATTAAAAACTAAAGTGGATGCATTTTCTGCTATTATTGCTTCTTACGATTATTGGATGGGATTTTAATAGTGTACTATTTTTCAACATAGGCTGGCAAATAATTTTGATTTTACAGACTCCCGAGAGGGTCTTGGAGATCTCTGGGGGGGTGGGGTGGTCCTAGGGCCACACTTTAAGAAATACTAGTTTAAGGGGATGTTTGGCTAGAAAAACCATAGAAACTTTTGAAAATGTTAATATGCAGTAATAAGAATTGTTGTGAAATACATGGAATTCCCTTATCTCCTCCACAAGTTAGTGAGACTGAAATCTGTGAAAAAGAGAAGCTCATTTTTGCTGAGTTTAACACAACAGACTAGAGCAACGTGATTATTTGTATGTGGCTTGTTAAGTGCAATGGCTTTTGAAGCTACTGGATATTTCTGGAGATGGAACATAGCATAATGAATCTACCTGTTGCCTGTTATCTGTGCTCAACCTTATGTAGAAACTTTAGAGATGCTTTGCTAAGTTTCATGATTAGATTACTCTCAAGTTTCTTCTGTGGAATTGTCTTGAAGTCAGTTTGAGAACTACAATCAATTCACCATATAAAACGTATCAATAGAAGTCAGGACATACTGTAGGATCAGTTCAAATTGCCAGTGCTTTTTCTTTAATACAAACCCACATAGAATCCAAAAATTATCTGGAATTGACTATTCCACACCCAGGGATTTTAATGTGATATTCAGTTGAGTAAGATAAAATGGGTGGAAATTGGAGGGGAATGCCTGCTGCAGAAAAAGTTCTCTTCTTGGCTTTGTAGAATGACCCTTCCAAATATGTCTTATCCTGCTCTGATTTCAGACTAGGAAATTCCTATTTCCAAATTTAAAAAGTTTATCTCAGAGAGGGACAGCTTGCTCACACATCCTAATCTAGCTTGCTGATCTAGATATCTTGCTTGTATGCTGAAAAATGTCCCAAAGGTGCTTTTTTTTCAAAAGGCAACTGGACTTTGTTTTTCTTGAAGACGTTTCGCTTCTCATCCAAGAAACTTATTGGATAAGAAGTGAAATGTCTTCAAAGAATAACATAGTCCAATTCCCTTTTGAAAAAAAAAAGCACCTTTGGGACAACTATGACCTGCATCACAGACAATCTCCGTAGACATTTATTCTGAAAAATGCTATCCTGTTACCATTAGTGTATTAAGAGTCCGTTGAAACCCTTCTGCAAAAGAAATATGTGATGGATTAAGAATTAGGAATAAGTTTGTCTCAAGCAGAAGTACCTTGCCCAGTTTAGGAAGCACTCCCATACTGCTTAAAAGTCTAGTACATATCTGGTTGGTTTCTGGGACCATTCAAAGTACTGGTTACAATTTGTACTGTAGGAAGTTAGCACCCACCCCTCTCCTAGAAAAATGAAATATCCTGGGAAATATTAAAAAGGCAGAATATTTCCTCTAAAAAGAGTAGAAACTCAGAAGCAGAAACTCACCTCAGAAGCAGATGCTCACCTCCACCTTCAGGCTTGGGCCAGAATACTTTACATAACGAAGTTCTCCAGGTAAAACTATAGCAATTGCTCAAAAGCCCTTTCAGTGCATCATCACCCAGCAAGCTCAACCAAACCTGGAACTCAGGACAGCCTACAGAGTTGCCCCTGCATGGCCTCATGGGAGTCTGACAACCAATCAGAATACAAGATCCAATTCAAATCCCAACAAAGGTTATAAAACCCAGGCACTCTCAGCACCTCAGCTGTTTTTCTTGATCTCTTCCTTCAGCTTGAAGCATGTGATCATCCTTTCTTTTCACTCTGGAGCTCTAGGCCATGTGGTCCTCCTGTCTACCATTAAACCTTCCAAACAGCCTCCATGTTTCCAGTGTCTTTTTCCCCACTTGGAACTGAACCCAGAAGGATTTTTCTTCCAACAGTACAATTAGTAGTTTAGGATCTAATTACTTGAAAGATTGCCTCTCCTGTACAAAGTTGCCTGGCTTTTGAGATTTGCAATAGTGTGTGAAATCCAAACCATTCCCTGATAGCAACCAAATTCTTTTCAATTGCTGTAGGTTTCTGTTCCTAGATTTGATTTTTGTTTTGTAATGTTTGCCATTGTTACATTTCATACTGTTCCTTTGTGTTTTGGGCTTGGCTGTACGCCCCAACAAAGATCAGAGAAGGTAAAGAACAAATGAGGGAGGGGGAATAACATATTTATATCACGTAAAATAAATGCCTATAACAATGCATTAATAAAGTAAAATTATAAATCAGGCTGTGAAGTAGGTCTCCTATGCGTTGTTTAAAATCTGCAGTGTTCTCTTGTCTGCCTTGATTTCCTTGGACAAATTAGGAAAAATACACATCTTAAGTTCTATGAACATCTGGTTCCTCTGGTTTCAAAAAAATTGAAACTGAAAAGCCCATTTGTTAAGGGACTCAGGAAAGTCCACACTCCTCAAATAAGGTTGGAAGTACTTGGTCAACATGCCAGGATCTTTTTGCTCCTGCATTTAATATTTACACATGGTTTTATGCTACCCTTTAGATCTGTTCTAATAAGTTGCTTATATGTAATGAATATTTTTATTCTGCTTTGGGAATGTTTGCATACTAGAAGAAAATCAGTGTAGGTTTTATAATTAAAATAATATAATTATTAACTTGTTAATGCTAATAATAACATTCACTAGGATTGTTTAAAGTGGACATATTTAGCTGGATTTGAAAGTGAATATTCAAATTTGGGAAAATATGTGTTTGTCATTTGTCTTGTGATGCAGTTGGGAAAGGTGCATTCACAATCATAGTTTTAAGCCAGCATGCCTGCACTCACCCACCACACATTGCTGTAAATAGGTTTCTTTGAAGTCAGGCAAAATCTCCCAAGTTGAACAAGTCTGTTACTGAAACACAAACAAAACCCTAGTGTTTCCAACTTGAAAAAAACATGAAAAAATTCTGAAAAATAGAATAGGAACAACTAACACTTAGCTGAAATATAAAAACCTGAGCAGGTTTGGGGTTAATTTCAATCTTTGAAGATCAGAAGAAGAAAAAATAAAAGCCCTGTAAACTAGTAATGGTAAACATAGATTATCAAAGAACAGTGAATATAAGAGCATATCCTCCTTCCAATTGTAGCACAATTTTGAGAAATCTCATGTTTTCAGCTATGTGTGTAGCATTATATGAAAAGTGATGCAGGGGCATGCCTCCTTCCAATTTCTCTTCTCTATTCGCCTTTATTTGATTTAGCTACAAAGTAAACATTCCTGCAGAAATTTTCCATTTTGATTTTTTATCTTAAATATGTCTGAGAAGTGTCAATTAATTAACTTTATAAAGCCACATCTGCATGGTATTCTTAGAGGAACCGATGTATTTGTTCCTTGAAAGCACTTTCTGTATTCCAAATATTCTATTCAAGTTGTTCCTATCTCCATTGCAAATTCCAAACCAGGCCATGTGGGACCATCTGATGATTCTAATATCAAATGTGTTTGCAATCTGATAGTATGTAAGTTTTCAACATAGTAGCAGACAATTGTGAGACACACACACACACACACACTTTAATGTAAATGCAACTTTGTCTAGTTCATACAGGGTTTAGACAAAGAACTAAATAACAGATTGGCTATTTTTAATGTAAAACACATTTTCATAGTAAAATGAGATTACGTCTTGTTGGGCTGACATCTGGTGGTGAAGTGATATTGATTTTTCTGTGATGAAAACTTATTTTCAACCTGTCAAATATCCAATTCCTTAATTTGCCACCAATGCTATGTCTATATAGAATTATAATAAAGCTTTCTTAAGCTCATGCTTCCCAGATCTGTTTGATGGGGTGGGGTGGGGTGGGGGGAGAAGTATCTGGAGAATACCCGAATGGAGAAACCTAGGCTTGGGCAGTTTTTTCCCTGACTGCTTTGTTTTCATGACCAAAGAACTGTCTCCTTTTTCCTTTCAAGTTAACATATTTGATCAAGAATAATGCTCTTGATTTGTCTAGTGTTGAGGATATATAACTCAATTTGCAATGTTATAAAAATGATTTTTACACAACATAATGTAAATGAATAAAATGTTAGTTTGTTTTACATTTTATTTTAAACCCTAAAATTACAAAGACAGCTAAACCTTCCTTGCACAAAATTACACATACAAAGTAAAATGAACAATCAGATATCAATCCTATAAGAATTTTCTTGTTTAAACATAAGCATACTTAATTTTTAAAATCTGGAGTACTTAAAATTGTTTTTCACTCCCCTCTTGGGGAAAAACATTCCAAACCTTAGCAATAATTGTGTACAGCTTCCTAGTTTCAATATTGGCTACATTTGTGTTATCTATTATTCCCTAACATTTGTTCTTCATCCTTTACCCTCAAAAACACCATAATTTAAAAGTGAAGGTTGGAAGGAATCTTGTAGATTATTCTCATATAAAAGTTATAATTTTACATGGCAGTTACTGCAGAATTGGGAGGCATCCAACTGATTCCAATAGCAGGTAGGATACCTTTTGGAACTCTCTTGAAATTGCCAGAATCAGATGGTGGTCAGAGTCTGTGAACACACCCCCTCCTGATTATTTCTGTTCTCTTTTGAGGAACAGAATTAACATCTTCACTTTACTCCAATGTGGCCAACATGTACAAATATTAATAGGGAAAAATTCAAATATTTGCAGTATTTTTCACTGACCCCATTTCAATCTTTCCTGCAAATAGCACAGTCCCCCTCTGAAAGAATGAAGTCAGTGGAAAGCTTATTAACCTCAACGAATCCAGCCTTCATTAGGTCAAGAAACAATCATCCACCATATCAGCTAAATTGGAAGCTTATTTATCCATGATAAAACAAAGTTGTTTTTCTTAAAAGCCAGTTACAATGATCAGTTGTGGGTATATTCAGTTGAGGAGATCCAATTAAAGAAGGCCCACCCATAGCACATCCCCTCCATCAAATATTTCTCAAATTTTCCACCAAAAATAAGAACACTAAGATTTCCCTCATTAATCTTCCCTCATGCTTAAGACACATGTATTGCATACCTTAATAGAGAAGGGAAATAAAATAATGACATAAAAATCTCTTTCAAATTACAATAGAAAAACAAAACCAAACCCCAAATGTAGCTTCCATATGAATTTTTTTTTTAAAGTATAGGGCAAGAATTGTCCAGTCTTTATAAAGCTGCAATAGAAATGAGTAGAGAATAAAGAAGAAATCTATTTACAGAATAGAGGTCAAGAAGAAGTTCCAAGAAATAAGTCCCAAACTTGCCCCTCACTTTTTCTTGGCCGACTTCTTTGCGCTGGACTTTGCTTTGGGTTTGGAGGCTTTTGCTTTTTTAGGCTTGGAGGCCTTCACCGGCTTGGCCTTGACAGTCTTTGGCTTCTTGGCTTTCTTTGGAGCAGGTGCAGGCTTCTTTTTGGCTTTCTTTGCTGCAGGCTTGGGCTTTTTGGCCGGGGACTTGGCAGCAGCTTTCTTGGGCTTAGCAGCTTTCTTGGGTGTTGTAGCCTTCTTGACTTCCTTTTTGGCCTTCTTGACTGGAGCCTTCTTGGGTTCATCATTTTTGGCCAGGCGGAAGGAACCTGAAGCCCCGACACCCTTGGTCTGCTTTAGGACACCTGTTGTGACCAACCTCTTGATGGACAGCTTGATTTGGGAATCTGCATTCTCCCCTACCTTGTAGTGGCTTTTGATGTATTTCTGGATAGACTGGCGTGAAGAACCAGCCCGGCTCTTTTCAGCCTGAATGGCAGCCACAATCATGTCAGAGTACTTGGGGTGGTCCGTGGACTTCTTGGCCGCCTTGGCCCGCTTGGGTTTGGCAGCAGGTGCCGTGGTAGAGTTTTCAGTCATCCTGCTGCGCAGTCTCCCTTCAGAAGGACAGGTCTGGTCTCTAAGCCACCAGTCTTGGGGCTGGTCTTAAACTTTCTTTAGACACGTGGGGACTTCTTTCCAGCAGCCTGCGTGGTACAGAAGATCCTGCTGAGAGGTACTGAACTTTCACCAACAGTTTCTTTGACAAGAGTTCCTTTTTAATGCCCAAGAAGGATGTCACCTCCTGACAGTCTTTCCAGGCAGCTGGTGGCAGGGCGTGGTCAGGACAGTCTTCTTCGGGAATGCACCCTCCTGAGAAGCAGCTCTGGCTAAGGCCTTTCTGCTTCACCAGTCTTTTCAAGGAAGCAGGTGTCCGCACTCGGGCTTGGGGACGGCTTTGCGCCCAAGCCCAGCTCCTGCTTGCCTTCTTTTCTCTCTTTTTCTCTCTGGGACTCAATTCCCCACCTCTTCTGACAGCTTCTGCTGCGCCCTGCCTCCGCTTCTTGCTCTCTGTCTGGCTCTCTAGGCAGCAGCCGGCGCATCCGGGTATTTAGCGCTCAGGCGCGGACCGCGGTGAGGACAGGGTTGCTGGCTGCCTGTTCAGGCCCCGAATGGCGCCGCGCCGCCGACATCTGTGTTTCTTCCGCCGCCTAAAGCGGCTTTTTCCCGCTTCTCCCCGTGGCTCTTGGGTTCCGCACCACTGCCGCCGGCTGCTCCGGTCCTTGAGCTCTTGGTCCCCGCGGCCGGCTCCCTCTGCAGCCGTCCTCCGCCGCTTCAGGGCGCCCCAAACGGCGCTGGGTGCGAGTGGGGCGCCTCGACATTTCCCCTTTGCTCCCCCCTAGCGAAGCAGCCGAGGGGAGCCCAGCCAAGAGGGAAAGCGACAAGCAAGAGGCACCCCTAGGCCAACGGGAAACCCCCGTTCCGGCACTCCAAGAGCCCCAAGAGCCGCGCGGGGAGCCCTGGAGCAGACCCCAACTAACACAGGGAGCCCCGAGCCAGCCGAGACTCAGCTAAGACCTGGCCAGGAAGGGTGGGGGGAGCGGCTCCCCCCGGGTTGGGGGTGTCTTTGGGGGGACCCTCGCCCCCCATACTGTGGGTCCCGTCCTCCAGCCGTCCCCTCCCCAAGTCCTAGCGCTGAGAAAACTTTCCTTTTTGTTAGATGGGAAGTTTGCAGCCATCCCCTCCCCCAAGGACCACTTAGCAGCCCCCTGCTTGGAGTTGGGGGGCACCTAGCTTGGGGACGCATCTGGATCTTCCTTTTGACTTCGGACGAAGAGGGGCAGAATGGGGTCTTTCTTCACTCGCCCCCCGTTACCCCAAAACGCACTTCATTGCCTGCAATGGGATCAAAATAATAAGTGTGTCTACATAAGAGGGAAAGGGGAGGGGGACACAACACCCCCATTGCCTAAGTACCCCACTATCGACTTATCTCAGACCCCTCTCACCACACCCCAGGTCAACTTGCCTTCGTACCCCCAGCCCCCCGATTTATTTTGTCCCCCACTAAAAAACAGTGGAGATTTATACGAGCTGTTGTTTGGGCTTTTCAGGGTGGAATCTCTCCTCTTACTTAAACACTTTCTCCAAATAAGTTCCCGAGAAGGAAAGGGGGTATGAGGCGACAGGGGCTTGAAGAGCCATTTCCCTAAATGAATTAACCCTAATTTGCCAGCCTAGGCGGAGGGCTTAACTGTTGGAAGACTACATGTACGTGCAATCGCCATCTTGCTGGAAGAACTGAGGTTGTTTTTCCCCCCTTCTCCCCTCAGGAGTGTTGTTGTTAATAAAGAAATTAATGAAAAGCGTCGTGGATGCAACCTGAAAGACTCGGAGCTGCTAAGTGTCGGTTGGTGGTATCGGAAAAACTCGGGAGGAAAAGTTAAAAAAAAAAAAAGCACACCTCTGAATACTTTTTTAAAAAGAGGGAATTATAAGATCGAACTGGCATCCTAGCAACCCGGAGAACACCACCCCAAAAACACATCTAAGTACATTCGCACTTCTCCCCGTTTCCAAAATACCCCGCCGCTTCTTAGATCCAAAAACTGAGTTAGCAATATGTCTGTGTGGTGTTTTTTTTAAACACAAAACCATGAGATGCAGTTTTATGGCAGCAGTAGAATGCGAATAACAAAACGTCAGCACCTTTGCAATGCCTGCGTCTTTTCTCTTGGGAAGCTTCCTTAGACTCTTTCAAAAAAGAAGGGGGAGAGGAGGCGTTCCTCGATTTGGAGAAAGTAAAGACCCCCGTGGCGTGGAGTATGACGCGGGTGTGTGTATTATAGAACAGATGAATAGCAAGGCAGCTTGATCTACTACCTCCAACTCCCGATATTACTCGAGGACTTCCAAGTAAGTTGATGGCAATAGAGAGGTGGGGAAGGGCCTTGGTCCCAGCCCCCGGCCCGTCTCTCTCGATTTAATTGCTTTGACTTCGACATCGCGGAAAAAGATTGGGATTGCTAATCTTATTGTTTTGTCAAATGATTAGGCTCTAGGCTCATTAATATCTATCCTTCATCGCTATCTCAGTATCATGCACATTACTGGAAATATTATTATTTTTTAAATATCTAGGCTACTTTTAATTTGGACAGTTGAGGAAAAAAAAGGTGGGGGGTGGGATACACACTCATGTAAAACTTCTGTTTTAAACCTGTCTTTTCCCTTGACTCATTATACCGAAAAACCGAGAGGAACGTAATAGAGAAAAAGATTGCGCCAGTAGATTAAATTTCAAATTTACCCGTATACCAAGATTGTAAATAGTTGGAGGATATAGAAAATTAATCGGTGAGATCGAAGGTTACTTTCAGGATTCACTAAAGATATAAAAAGTATTAAAATGTTATATAAAATTCTAAAGTATGTTTCCCCGAAAGTTAAGAAATAATGTTTAATTTATTGAAATTATAAAGTGGGATTTTGCTTCTTTAGTGTTTATTACGAGCCAAGATCTCAGGAAAGTAGTTTTCTATGAGCCGTGTTAAGTATTTACTGAAGAATTTAAAGATTGAGATAAGGGCAGCGATTAAACAGCCCTGTGGGATGTAATCGCGTTGACAGTTCTCTGTTGACAATAGCAATAGTTTCTTTGAAGAGCTCTCAGCAATCAGCTGATTAATTCTTACCGAGGGAAAGGAATCGGTCAAAGTGGTTTCTATGGCTAAAGGGCCGCCGTACAACGTGCGAGCAATGTTTTGTGGGAAATGTAGTCGGAGAAGGAAGGCTTCTACCTTACTTGACAGTGCCAACATTGGAAGGATTGAAGAAATAGGAATGTGACTCCTCCCTGCGATTGGAAGGCGACAGTCTAATGCTTCTGGATGGTCGCACACGCTTCCTCTTCGGCACAGACTACACGCATCGCCCGAAAGAGGCTAGCCCCCCTTTCCTTTGTTTCGCACCGCCAGAGATGGGTACTGGACACGCGTGCTGTTTAGTTCCTCAGTTGCTTTACGACAAAATATAAGTTTAATTTAGCCGTCATCCTTTAAGGACCCCGTCGGCTACTATAGAAAGGCATTGCGAGGGAGGGACGCGTTACGAAATGAATGAGAGAACAGGAATGGCCGGATCGGGATGGGGGGCAACGCATACGCGACTCTCTTTGCAACGAAAATTATTTTTCAGATGACCGGTCACAATTTTTAGTAGGATTTCTTTAAGATGAATTTTACCTATTTAAAACCCAGCCGTATCTTACAAATATAATTCGAAAGAGCTACGTTTTCCCTTACATGGCTTTTTATGGCTGCGACAAATTGACTCACAACCACCTTTCAGCCAGCGGAATCTGCAATTCAAGTCCATGCGATGTTTGATTTGGATAGAGTAAACCATTGTTAATCAGAGTGAGGTTGGAGAAACAAAACTCTTCCTTAGCTGGACTCCAGTATATATGCTATATTCTCTTGGTTCAGTCAAGGTCATTTTTTAAAGGGAAAGAATTTAAGTAGTTATACAATACCCGCTTTTCTTACAAATGAAATTACTGCACACATGAAATTGCTGAACATTTTTAATATATCATTTTGCCATATCTTGTTAATGAGAAACCTGATATGCCAGTTATAGAAGGGTGCTTTGTATGTATGTGTGGGAGAGAGAGAGAGAGAGAGAGAGCTAGTAAATACAAGAAATGTTATGAACTTACTGGAATGGTCTCATGAAAAAACTTGGATAAAAGCATGCATGTTAAAAAACATGCATCTCTGCTTGTTTTATATGGGAAAAGGAGACCAATTTTGTGCTATCTAATTAAATTGCATGATGGAATGGTAATGTGATGGTCTCAATATTTATTTTGA